>NC_138371.1:121731002-121746189 GCF_054177405.1 Leptonychotes weddellii | reverse complement strand
AAAAAAAAAAAAAAAAAAGACAAGAGACCTAGAGCATTTACTTGCTGTGAATTTCTTTACGTAACTCCCTGCAGCCCAACTTCTCCCTTTGCCCGAATCTCCTTCCCTCCCTTCTCCTACATAACATGACAAAGAAAATGAGCTAGAAAAATACTCCAGAGAGGCCCTGACAACAGCTGTGAGGCACCATAGTGAGGAAAGGAGAAGTAGAAGTCCACGTACTGAATAGTGAGACCCCTGTCCTTCCCCTACTCATGGAAAGCTGGCAAAAAAAACCGATCCAGGTCAAGAATCTGGAAGGTTCTACCCTACAGAAGCTCACATACTGACACTGGGAGAATCCCTAATGCAACAGTTATTATCTCCCTAAAGTCAAGCTCGGCACTTGACAAGCCCCACCCATGAATCCAGTGTTCCCAACATGTGTATCAGCGCCTGGGTCTCACCTGAGGACAGATGGCCAAGGATCACCAAACTTTTCAAGAAAGCCTCTGACAAGAAAAGTCAGAGACCAAAACAAATTAAAAAGAAAGAAGAAATCTGGGAGGGGAAGAAAAAGAAACACTACAGAGAACAGAAGACAACTTGAAAGTAACCTACGACAGCCTCAAAGAGAAGTTAGTGAATCCATGACACAAGGACAGGAGGCTTGAGAAAGGCACATTGAGAGAACAAGAAAGAGAACGGGAAAACGTAACAGCAGAAATGTGAAAATCTGACATCAGAGTTGTAAGATAAAGTTGAAGAAATTTCCCAAAAAATAGATAGGAAACAAAATATAAAAAAGAGGATCAGTTCAGAATCCTCTAACTTCCTTCTAAGAAAAGTTCCAAAAAAGAACAAAGAAGGGACATTATCCATGAAATATGACAAGAAAATAATCTAGACATGAAGGAATTTCCAAACTGGAGTCAACAGAATGATCAATAAATTAAAAATTGGGGCACCTGGGTGGCTCAGTTAGGCATCTGTCTTCGGTTCAGGTCATAGTTCTGGGGTCCTGGGATCGAGCCCCAGTCGGGCTCCCTGCTCAGCATGGAGTCTGCTTCTCCCACCCTCCCCCTGCTCATGCTCTCTCTCACTCTCTCACTCGTGTGCGCACGCTCTCTCTCATAAATTTTCTTAATTACTTAATTAAAAATTATCCACTAGAGTACATAACCATGATTTTTTCAGAAAACTGGGAACAAAGAAAAGATCCTTAAACCTTCCAAAGAGGAAAAAACAAATGCAAAAATAGCGAAAGTCAGAATGGCATCAGAATCTCAACAGCAAGCCTGACTTGAGAGGTGAAATGACTTTAAAATTCTGAAATAGGATTTTCACCGAGCAACTGCATGTGTAAAATGAAGACATTTTAAGAGAACGTCTCAAAGATTTCTCTCATACCACTTTCTTTGGGAAGCTACCAGAGAATGTGTTTCACCCAAATAAGGGTATAATCCAAGGAAGACAACACGGGGGCACAAGAAATAGGGGATCCAGGAAGGACAAAGGTAAGGGGACTTCCATGGATGACGGTGAATGAAATTCCAGGCTGAGAGCTGGGAGGCAGGGCTACAGTGACCAGTCCCGGCTGGAACATGGGGACGAGGGCTCCAGAGACAACTAGATAATCTCAGAAGTGCTGAGACACAATACTGTACTATGGGAGAGTCTGGACATAATGACAGCCCTATAGAAAAATAAGTGAATGAACCCCAGGAAAACAAACAGTTGTACAGAAAGGTGATGGTTCAGCTATAAATCACACAGAGTCCTAATAATGTAAACACTGAATATCGATTTAATCAGAATGGTGGTATTGCTATATTGAAATGACTGGAGGAGGAAAAAAAGAGGAAAGAAAGCTAACTTCTATCTGCCATGATAAAAACTGGAAAAATAAGATCTAAAATTGAAAATTCAGAAAGAGTATAAGTGTGTTAACTTAAAAATATAAGATTAACATGAGAAGAAACATTTGAAGGGGTTAAAAGTGGTTCCTTCTGAAGGGTAGTTTCTAAGACTGAGAAGCGGTGAGGCAGAGGTCCTTCTGTTTTTTTGATAAAAGCCATATACTACTTGATGGTTTCAAGTGTTTTAAATGGTTTAATTTGTTTTAAAACTATTTGTTTGTAATACATATATAACATGCACAAACATATGTGCTATACATACATCTGATACATAATGTAGGGCATGTTTAAATTATATTGTATAAAATGTAACAATCAAAATTGAATTAAAAAATATTCCCACAAGAAAATCAGTTATTTTATTTATATTTTTATGTTTTATGTTTATTTTATATCTTAATTGTAACACTCAAGATGGTTAAGACTACATGATCTAGACTCTGGAAATAATTCCAAAAGTTGTAATTTCCTAAGGTCACCACTTTGAAGAAAACCAAGAATTGAAATGTGTATGTTTTAGGGGTGCCTGGGTGGCTCAGTCAGTTAAGAACCCAACTCTTTATTTCGGCTCAGGTCATGATCTCAGGGTCATGAGATCAAGCCCTGTATTGGGCTCCACACTGAGCGGAGAGTCTGCTTGAGATTCTGTCTCTCCCTCTCCCTTTGCCCCTCTCCCCACTCACACATGCGTGTGTGCACACGCTCGCGCTCTCAAATAATCTTTGTTTAAAAAATAAATAAATACAATAAATGCATACATTTTAGTGTGTTTGCTCTAAAAACTGCCCCAGTGTTTTACAGTCAGAAATCAATGACCAGTTAAAACTGATATTTGTTAGGAAAAAATCAAATCAGGTCACAAGAGATGACAAGCAGAACCAGTCAGCAAAGCAGTAACTGCCTGAAAGAGCCAGTGTGATGCCAGAGAGCATGGTTACAAAACATGGAAGTGAGATCATCACCTCATTATGCTCAATACCAGTTATATTCTCACCAGACAATCATGCTCAGATCTGGATCTCACAGCTTGAGAAAGATGCAGACAACTTGGAGTAGATTCAGATATGAGTTAAAGGCAATTAAAAAGCTCAATACTAAGACCTCTGGCAATATCCAAGGAAGCTGTGATTCCTCAGTCTGGAGAGAGAAAGAGAAGCAAACAGAAAGCTTCCCCACAGAAAGCAGAGGGTCTCTGCTAGAGACAGAGCAAGAGTTAACATGCTTAAAATATAAAGGGAAGAATTTAGGTTATATAGAACCTATCTTCAGAGAGTCCTGGTTGCCCACAGTAGAGATAAATTACCAAAGAAGAATGTTATAGTGTCCTTTTTCAGTGATCTTAGAGAGGCAGAGATTAAAAGGAGAAGAATCTATCTCACAGTCTTTCCAGATGGCACACACATGAATGCCAGGGAATAAACTAAGATTTCTTAAATTAGAGATTCAGAAACTACACAATGAAAGGAAAACCAGAATCATGTGTGTTTACGAAAATGTGCCAAGTAAAACACAAAGGCTGCCTTGCTCCCATAAATCCACTGAAAAATTAGGCAGGACTACTTCATTTGCTACATCTAATCTTTAACAACTTTACATTAGTATTCTAACGTTTGCTTAATTTGCAAGCAATATTATGGCTGTTTCAGAGTTAGCCTGAAGTGCTTAACTTTTATCAGTTTGGTATAGTTCTCAGAAATTAAGAAATAAACCACTCAAAATTATTTCATATGGCCCCACCACACCTTAGCTCAGAATTCAGGCTCGATTTCCCACAAACTGAAAAGCTGACTTTGTTCCCTCTTTACCTTCGGTGCTGAGAAGGACATGTGGTCCACTCCCATAACTAAGGCTTTTAATCTTCTTTCCACATAAGGCTTCTAGCTTTTTGGGTACAAGTGTACTCTGGTTATCTCCAGTTCCTAGACAGTTACTATAGTTCAGTCCAAATACAAAGACCTAGAAAACAAATAGTTTTGTCTGAGTCACTTGGCCTAAAGTTACACAAAGGCTCCCTTCTCCACTCTGAAAATAAGACACACTCAAGTTCAGTGTGACAGCTCAGTAGGTAGGAAGAGACTGATCGGATTAAGAAAAATTCAACCCCTGATGACATTAAGTTTTAGAATATTTGGCTATACTATGAAATTCAAAGAGTAGCAGGGGGTTGAGGGGTATTAAATCAAGAAACTGAAAGGAGAGAGAAATTATATCAAAGACATGGTCTTCTTGAATTTCAGGCTCTTTTTATCCCCAACCCTTTCAGAAGATAAGGAGGTAGGCCTTGCTGGGTACATCTGGGATAGTGGTAGGAGAAAAGACTGGAAGGAAAGTAAGGGCCAAGGGGATCTATGGATCTTCCACGGAAATATTTCAAAACAGAGACTGATATGAGTAAATTTGCATTCTGGAAAGATCGGCTGGCCACAACATTTTCTTGGTCTTCAAACTTCACACTTTAAAGCTCGCCCCCTAAAATCACACTCTGGGTTTTGAGAGATTCTTACCTCATCATTGTCAGTAACGTACAGTGCTTCATTGGCTGAGGTGCCAAAGACACATGCTTTCCGAATAGATGCAATTTCTTGAGGTGAGAGCAGAGTGAAGATTGGCCACTTTCCTACATCCACCATGACTCTGGCTTCAAGTAATTCCTATAAATAGGCCAACATCTCTGCTGCAACAAAAAAGATCCCAAGAAAAAAATGAAATAACCACTAAACTAACTTCAAAAAAAAAAAAAAAAGACACTGTGAATAAAAGGAAACAAAACCTAATTCCAAAAGAAAGTACCTACCTTTGGTTAAATGGACCACTCACTTTCCCCAGCAACCTGTCCAATCCTTCCCCTGTGGTCAAACCTGGGCCTTTTTCTGCAATGAGAGGAACAGCTTGCTAGAACCAGTTGTTTGTCTTACCTACTCACAAGTCAGTGCTTATCTGTTACATACTTGCTTATTTGCAACCAGACAGCAGATAATGTTAAGGCTGCTAACTGGATGAAACCAGGGTGTCTCATCAGAACTTTTTCTTTAGGTTACTGAGATAATAAAGTTAAAGGTTACAGTACTAGTTTGCGTAAGACACTGAATTCTTGCTTAGGAGAGGGAGGGCGGGAGGGTATGTGCATGCACATGAATGTTATAACAAATCAGAATCATTACCCCTACTTCCCCACTGTCCTCCTCCAACCCCCAGGATGCACTCAAAGATCCCCATCCCTTGTAGAAAATCACTGCCATACCAAGCCACTGTTTAATGATGGGAATGGGACATCCCTCACGTAAGTCTAAAGTGGCAAAAATATTAAGAAGGACTAGCCGAAAGATATACAGAATGAAACCACAAAATAAAGTATTATATTCTGGTCCTAATTTCTATGACCATGTATTCTACATATACACAGATCAAATTTTATTTCACACTGAAAAGTTATCATATGAACAAGGAAAGACAATTCACCCTAATCTTGTGTTCAAGGTCATGCCTATAACCTTCATGCAAGTAGCAATTAGCTTAAATAGTATCCTATAAAAAGAAGACATAGGTATAAATTTCCATAAAACTCTAAATTTGACCTGTTTAAGGAGTTTTACACAAAGATCTATCCTTGTCATGCCTCCAAGTCTTCTAGGGTTAAAAAAGTATTTCTAGAAATTCCAGGGAGCTGCACAAGCACAAAACCCTACCATGCCAAGTTGAGTTTCCATTCTGGCTCTCACCTCTAGAAACTGAAATAGAACCAGTTTATAAATACAACCAGGGTTTCCTAATGAGGTACAGAACTCCTGAAGTTCCTTGCTGCTCACTCTCTTCTCAGACCTCTAAAAATAGCCAGGAGAGCCAGGCTCAAGACCAAGGCCTTCTGGCCTCCAGCACCTCTGATAACACCTAGAGAGAGCCTTGGGGCTTAGGTATACTTAGCCAAGCCTCAGTTTTCACCATCCAGGGAGACTTTTCCCAACAGCACCAACTTGGATGACAAGGAGCAGATGACTACTATGACCCAAGAATCACATCACATATTCAATTAGCATTAAACACGATCAAGGACAGGCCATTCCCCATCACTCCACAGCCAGACTCCTGGCACAGCATCTGGATGTTCTGAGAAGTGTGCATGTGTGCGTGCCGGTGGGAACAGGTAAAGGATTTGCGGAAGGGTAAAAAACTAATACATAAACATGTTGAAAAATTTTGTTTCAACTGGTATAAAGGGGTAAAGGAAAGTAAGTTTCCCTACCATCCCTCCCCAACCCTCTCCTCAAAGGCAACCACTGTGAACAGCTGTTTCTAATTCCTTCCAGAGATAGCGTATGCTTACAAAAACATTATGTGTATGTGTGTGTGGAAGCCTTTTTTCCCTTACTTAACAGTACATCTTGGAAATCATTCTATATTAGCACATTCCATTACATCAAGTTAACAACTTATCTCCTTCCACTGAGAGACTGTTCAAGTCACTGCTAGTCTTTTCCTAGCATAAACAAGACTGCAATTATTGTCTACATATATTATTGCATATACTTGTCTTTTTTTATACATACATTTATAAGATAAATTCCTAAAAATGGAACTGCTGGGTCAAAGTCTAATTGCTATTTTTTTATTTTTTATTTTTTTTTATAAGATTTTATTTATTTATTTGAGAGAGAGAATGAGAGAGAGAGAGAGAGAGCACATGAGAGGGGGGAGGGTCAGAGGGAGAAGCAGACTCCCTGCTGAGCAGGGAGCCTGATGCAGGACTCGATCCAGGGACTCCAGGATCATGACCTGAGCCGAAGGCAGTCACTTAACCAACTGAGCCACCCAGGCGCCCTAATTGCTATTTTTTAAAGATTTATTTATTTATTTGAGAGTGAGCAAGCACAGAGCAGGGGTAGGGGCAGAGGGAGAAAGAGTCTTAAAGCACCACCCAGGCACCCCAAATTGCTATTTTACCTTTTTAACAGTTATCTCAAATTGTCCTCTACCGAAGTAGTATGCGTACATAAAATAACCACCAATGTTTGGCAGCACCTGGTTACCCACATCCTTACCACACAGTGTATTATCATGGTGTCTTGGTTTTGTTTCAACTTGAATTCCTCCTATGATGAGTGCGGCTGGGCACCATTTAAAAAATAATCACAATAACAGCAACAATAACAACTGATATTTCTCGAACACTATGTGCCAAGTGTGTTCTTAATATTTTACATCTATTAATTCGTGTAAATCCTCACTTTACAGACAAGGAAATGGAGGCAAAGGGATTTTAAGAATTTGCTCAAACCATTAAGTGGCTGAGTCTGGGCCTTGAAGCCACACAATCCAGAATCTGGAATCTGCACGTGCACTCTTCATTTCTTGGCCTCATGCATCATCCTTTTACATAAAGTCCCTATTTTTCCTCCTGGGCTATTGTTCTTTTCTTTGTTCTTGATTTTTGTGTTCTTTGTATGGTAAGATGATTATCTTAAAAGCTCTTCGAGGTAACAAAAAAGATGCCTCCCACCCTGCCCCACCCAAATGGCCTGCCTTGTGTCTCTTACAAAACAGACAAGGAAGGAGTCACAAGAAACAGTGTAAATGTCTATAAGCAGATAGATCAATTCCAAAAAAAATCTAGCACTTTATTTTCCTAGAATATGAACCACATCAAAGTTAGTTCTCAACATGTAATATTGTATATAATATAGAATTTTAAATAAACAGGGAAAAGGGGGGATTTAAATTAGCCAAAAAAATATGATAACCACATTTAAAATGACAACACAAAGGGATACTACCATCATACAATTTCCTGACAACAGTACAATTATTCTGAAGTCAATCAGTCACAGGCCACTCTGCCCCCAAGGGTTTTGGTAAGCTACTGAAAAATCAGGCTTTCATAATGATGGCTTATTATATGAAATTATATATATTTCATAATGATGGTTTATTATATGAACATATTATATATTTTATAATGGTGGCTTATTGTATGAACATATTACATATTTCATAATGGTGGCTTATTTTATGAACTTATTATATGAACCCATTCCTAAATTACTTGAAGCTTTATTTTACAAGATATTTCTCCAAAGGCTTGTCAAATTAAAAGTTAATATAAAACCAGGTCATGTACCTCACAGGTCCACAACCATCATAAAAGCAGAAAGCGTTATCAACAGCCTTGGCATGGTGGAAAAGACAGCGTCCTGAGCACATGTTTTATTCCCAGGTTGGCTTTTAATTAATCAGTGTGACATGCCACCTACCTTCCTGAGCCTGGGTCTCAAAAATCTGTCCTGTAAGATTCTATAATGTTATGTTCAAGATGTAATGAACAAGCTGCAGGGGATTTTGGAACACGTGAGAACAACGGCAGTAAATGCTGCCCAAGCTAAGTAATTACTCCTAGCAACATGATTCTGTTAAGTAAATAAAGACCAGGAAGGAAGACACGAACAGTGATCAAGAACTGTTGCTGGGGGGCCTGGGTGGCTCAGTCAGTTAAGTGGTGGCCTTCAGCTCAGGTCATGATCTCAGGCTCCTGGGATCAAGCCCTGCATCAGGCTATCCGCTCAGCAGGGAGTGTGCTTCTCCCTCTCCCTCTGTGCTCCCCCTCCAAATAAAAACTTAAAAAAAAAAAAACAAAAAAAAAAACTGTTGCAGACACTATGTTAAGCAGCTTCACATAGGTTATTTCATCTAATTTTCACGATACTCTTGTAAGGAAGAAAGGTCATAATTAATTCTTAGCAGATGAGGAGTGGGGCTCAGAGGCAAAGTGACTTCCCAAGGTCACAGAGCAATGAGTGGCATACTCAGGACTCAACCCCCAGCCCTCTGATTCTTCTCACATCAGAGAACATCAGCCCTGTCCCTTCAGTGATTAAACTTCTCCAATATTATTTCCTTCTGACTTTGTCTAATAATGTACACCAGCATCTGTTTTTAAAATGCTTCAAATACAAAAAGACCTTCCCCCCTTAAAATGTGTTTCCTAATATGCCTCTATCTAGATTTGCCTGGTTAAACCTTGTGAATGTCACTCATTCCTTCCTTCCTCTGAAAACCACCAGGCGGCAGGTCCTGGAGACCAAACGCACCTTTGTCCTCAAGGAGCTCACAAGAGTGTACGAGCACAAGGTGCCTCCTTGGGCTACAGACTGCTAAAGCACAAAGTATGTCTTCATTAGACTATGTTCAAGATGAGTAGCTGATGACATGAACAAGGTATCCTCAGAATTCAGACGAGGTTCCCCAAGAGGTTTTGTGGAGGTATTAAAACTCAGCATGTGCTATGTGCTGTAAGGAATAGAAGTCCTGAACGTGGGCATGTGGCGTATCTTTTCCTAAGGCAGTATAATGTAAATGCAAATACCACCACCATTTTCTAATTAACTCAAAATTACCACCATCATCATTACGATTAGATTACTGTGGTGAGATGTTTAATTTCTCCAGTTTCCTGGGGGCAGCAACACCTTTGCTAGCTAATGTTGAGAAAATCATACTAAGTATCATTCTATCAACTTCATATGTTTGACCCTCTACCACATAATTATAAAGTGCGTATACTACTAATCTAAAAGGCTAAAGCAGGTGGAATCACTAGCTTTAATCTGTTATGAAATCTATACCAGACTTAAGAACCACTGTGGCTAACAATGAGTCAGAAATATAAGGACCTATCACAAGAAGAACAGTATTAGGACAGTAGATGTCTTATGACATCTACTCATCTACTAAATTTGCCTAAACATGAAGTAGAAGTATTAACAAATTTGTTCTAATTGTATGGATTACACTTAAAGGTATATAAACATAGTTCAACATCATTTCATTTAAATCATCATGCTTCAAATAATAATATTCTATCAGGAGGCACTACTAATAGGGAAGAATCTTCAAATGGCCTGCTCAACCTAGGCCATCCTGGATAGGCACACACTTTGTAAGTATTCAGCAGTGATTTTAAGGAAGGTAACCCAATGCTTTTCCTTCCATAGTACTACGCATCCCTCAAATGAAGTATCCCAAGGGAGATGCTAACAAAAAGCTAAACTATGAGCTTATTCCCACAAACAAAACAAAACACCCTGCAAAAAACCAAGTGCACCTGTAAGGCTTAGCTATGTTAGAAAACAGTATGTGCTACGTGATTACAATGTTTTAAAATACAATACATACAGATAAAAGGATACATATACACCAAATGTATTTCTCTGGAAAGATTCAGAAGTGGTACTTTCTTTGTACTGTTCAAATATATTCCACATTTCTGTAACAAACACTTTGCGACCGAAAGATAAACAAATATTTTAAATGAAAATAAAAGCTTAGTTATTTGAATTATATATACCCCCTAATTGCTAAAGTTTAAAGAGGTATTCTTTTTTAAATTTTTTATTGTTATGTTAATCACCATACATTACATCATTAGTTTTTGATGTAGTGTTCCATGATTCATTGTTTGTGCATAACACCCAGTGCTCCATGCAGAATGTGCCCTCTTTAATACCCATCACCAGGCTAACCCATCCTCCCACCCCCCTCCCCTCTAGAACCCTCAGTTTGTTTTTCAGAGTCGATCGTCTTAAAGAGGTATTCTTGCCTTAAATTTACAACCTAGGATGGCAGTGTTTCAAGCAAATCTGTAAAATGAGTTATTAATATAAAATTAAATGTAGGAAGTGGGAATGTAAAATGTTACAGGCAATGTAGAAAACATTATGTCAGCTCCTCAAAAAATTAAAGACAGAATTACCATAAGATCTAGCAATTCTATTTCTAGTATATACACAAAAGAATTGAAAGCAGGGACTTGGATAGTCATACACCAATGATCAGAGCAACATTATTCACAATAGCCAAAAGGTAGAAAACCCAAATATCTACCAACAGATGCATGGATAAACAAATGTGGTATCTACATACAATGGAATATTATTCGACCTTAAAAAAGAAATGACTGATACATGATATAATGGGGTTGAACCCTGAGAACATTAGGCTAAGTGAAACAAGCCAGACACAAAAGAACACAATTGCATGACTCCACTTACATGAGGTACCGAGCCTAGTACCTTATAGAGGCAAAAAGGAGAATGACAGTTGCCAGGGACTGGGGGGAGATGAGAATGGGGAGTTGTTTAATGGGTACAGAGTGTCAGTTTGGGATGATGAGAAAGTTCTATGGAGACAGGTAGTTCTTTTTTTTTTTTTTTTTTAAAGATTTTATTTATTTATTCATGAGAGAGAGAGAGGCAGAGGGAGAAGCAGGCTCCCAAGGAGCAGGGAGCCCGATGTGGGACTCGATCCCAGGACCCTGGGATCATGACCTGAGCCGAAGGCAGACGCTTAACCATGTGAGCCACCCAGGCGCCCCTGGAGACAGGTAGTTCTAACAACTGCCTAATAACGTGAATGTTCTTAAAGTCAGTAAACTGTATACTCACAAATGGTTAAAATAATTTTTATGTTATGTATATTTTATCACATTTTTTTTTAAAGATTTTATTTATTTATTTGAGAGAGAGAGTGAGAGAGAGAAAGAGCACAAGAGGGGTGAGCGGGAGAGGGAGAAGCAGACTCCCTGCTGAGCAGGTAGCCCGATGCGGGACTCGATCCCAGGACTCCAGGATCATGACCTGAGCCGAAGGCAGTCGCTTAACCCACTGAGCCACCCAGGCGCCCTATTTTATCACAATTTTTAAAAATCAAATTATGGAGGCGCCTGGGTGGCTCAGTGGGTTAAGCAACCAACTCTTGGTTTTGGCTCAGGTCATGATCTCAGGGTGGCTCTGTGCTCAGTGGGGAGTACACTTGAGATTCTCTTCCTCTCCCTCTGCCCGTCCCTCACACACGTGTCTGCACTCTCTCTCAAATAAACCAATCTTTAAAAAAAAAATAAAATTATGATCCCATGGGTTTACATCAAACCTGCATTAATAAACTAAAAGATTGTATTTTTAAATTAAATATAAAAGTGTTTCAGTCCTAAAAAATATTTTTGAAAAAGTACAATCATAATTCATTAATTCTGTCTTAGGAAGGCAAGTTCAGATTAAAGAAATCCTGAATGGAACATTTCTAAAAGACATATAGCCTTCTTAGAACTTTCCAGCATATACAGCAATTCAAACTAAACCAACTATTTGTTATGATGACCAGTCTTTCTAGGGCTTGATTGATAATCATAAAAATGAGTTGTAATTAGTATGTCCGTTATATTAAATAATCACCTCTGAAGTACTTCAGTAAGATAATCTTTTTTCTTTTTGCAACATTTTTTCTGCCTATTATTTAGGAAGTACTTTCTCATAAAAAGCCTTGGTATGTTCAGCCTCAGCTGTCACTCACTGGGCATTAATAGGTGAATCAATGAGTTCTTGTTTTTTTGCCATATGGAAAGAAAGCAAGGAGAACAGAAATGAGAAATGAAAGCAGAGGATGGAAAAGAGTTTTAACACCTTCAGAGGCTAATATGCCAACTCACTTGGATCTCCATATTTTCTCTGGCACTTGAAAATATATCCCATATTCCCACAGACTTTTTCTGTGTCCACTGGTACTACAGATCAAAATCCCATTCCCTGGATGGCTTTTCCTAGTGACAAGCACTGTCCCTCAGAAAGCTCATGGCATGGAGAAGAAAAGGTTATTTTATTTTACACTCTGAAAGCAAATTTAGTCAAGAGGACAAACACAGACCTTCCAATTTTAGAAATCTACATTTAGAACTAGAAGACTAAAGGAGTAATGTAGCAACCAATCTTTTGATCCCTCTGAGAGCACACTTATTTTCCCTTCCCCTAGGAACCAAGTAACTGTTAAAGGAAGGTTTGCTTTACTGATCTAGCAAAAAATATATTTGAATACACTTACAAAATTTTTAAAAAACAACAGGAAATGGAGAAATCAGTCCAGGAAAACTCTGTTTTTGATAAAATAATGCTCTCAATAACAGGAGAAATTAGAATTATGACTTACAAGCATGGGTCTTCCGCACAGATCCCAACCTTCATTCTAACCAGCATGTATTTGGCAAAAAAGGAGACGGACGCAACCAGTGGGAAAGTACACCTCAGAATCTGTCTTCTGCTGGCCTAAAAGCTTGCTGAGGAAAAGAGGTCAGAATAGTATGAAGAGCCCCGCGGAACTGATTAGCACCAAGATTCTGGCTCTTCTTACGCTGTCAATCTTAGGGCAGGATGTGAGTTTGTATCGTTTCTTATCATGGAGGCGGATATTCTTACAGTAAACATAAGGACTCTGAATGCTGAATCAATCTGTTTAAAAGCGACCTGTCCACGCTTTAGCATACAAGATGTAGCCTGGTACAGGCTATTTGAAAACAGCTGTGTCAAATATGAAAAAAGATTTCTTTTAATTGCAAAGAAATTTATTTAAATTAAAGCACTTACATGTAAGTACACTAGAAATTTCTAATAGAGGTTTTTCCATTTTCATAACTGGATGGGTAATTATTTGTTATCAGCTTAAGTTGCTAAGCTGCCTTACAATAGGAATTTATTCATAGCTAATGAGCTATTGATAAAGTCTAAGATGCCTTACCAAAAAAGCACTACTGTATGATAATGTGAACAAAATAATAGCATATATTAATTCTTCTTCTGACAATGACCCCACATACCAAGAATGCTGGGGGAAATCATAAGGAGCAATACATTCATGGTCCCTGGCTCTGAGGAGATTATGGTCTAATAGAAAGATCTTAGGAACTAGAAACCTAGAACACAAGTATAAGTAGAATAACTATGCAAACAATAGGATACCACATACAAATACATGGTCCATGTGATATGTATCAATGTATAAACGGAAAAAAATTACTTGCACAATAAGTTAAAACTATGTGAAAATGATGTATTCTAGAAAACTGCTACATGAAATCCCAGAAATCAAATTCTTAGTATTCTAGCAGATGATGAAATGAAAGCATTTCCTCAGGGAGGATCACCCAGTTTCCTGCAGGAATGAGTGTTTTTCATAGCTTTCTTCCTTTTTCACCAATGGAAGTTCCTGTTTGAGCACAAAAGATTTAAGTGTGTAGCCATCTTTCTCTATTTTGGGGGACTGTATTTCAATTCTAGTACAACTCTCAAATAGACGAGTTCTAGGGTTTTAGGTAAACTTTGGGGGTGCAACTTCACAGCCTGTCATGTCCTACATCTGTGCTACAGCAAAATAAGTTCAAGAAACTGCTGAAGTTACAGAAGAGCCAAATGTTAGGCTCATCGATTTCTTCCATACTTACTCTGATGAGCTGTTTGAGACTGAACAGATGCTACACCTCTTAGACTCCAAACGTATTTCCAAGGTCCAGACAGGCCTCTAAGATAGACTCGGCCTCAAAACTTTATAAATCAGGGGCGCCTGGGTGGCTCAGTCGTTAAGCGTCTGCCTTAGCTCAGGTCATGATCCTGGGGTCCTGGGATCGAGCCCCGCATCGGTCTCCCTGCTCAGCGGGGAGCCTGCTTCTCCCCCTCCCACTCCCCCTGCTTGTGTTCCCTCTCTCGCTGTGTCTCTCTCTGTCAAATAAATAAATAAAATCTTTAAAAAACTTTATAAATCGGGGCGCCTGGGTGGCTCAGTTGGTTAAGCGACTGCCTTCGGCTCAGGTCATGATCCTGGAGTCCCGGGATCGAGTCCCACATCGGGCTCCCTGCTCAGCAGGGAGTCTGCTTCTCCCTCTGACCCTCCTCCCTCTCATGCTCTCTGTCTCTCATTCTCTCTCTCAAATAAATAAATAAATCTTTAAAAAAAAACAACTTTATAAATCAAAATATACTTTATTTTTTAAAAAAGATTTCATTTATTTGAGAGAGCGCGCGCGAGCATGCGCAAGCGCGCGCAAGCGCACACAAGCGGGGGCGGGGGGCGGGAGGGCAGTGGGAGAAGGAGGCGCCGTCTCCCTGCTGGGCAGGATCCCAGGACCCTGGGCTGGATCCCAGGACCCTGAGCTACCCAGGGACCCCTAAATAAAAATACACTTTAAAACTACTGCACTGGTTCCATGGTATAAGTACTGCAAAGAAGCAAAGTTTCAGAGATTTACTGAGATACTGATATTTTACTGCCCCAGCTGCTAGAATTTGTCACCCACTTCTCTTTTCTGCAAGCTTACCTTACTAGAAGAATGAAGCGGAACGTCCTGAATACTTGACAAATTCCACAAAGACAAAGGGGCTCCGAACCGTGGCATTCTCCAAGAGTTTATGCCATCCTTCATAAAGATGCAGATGAACAGGTGACAAGGTAATCCTCTTACTTTCATTTAAAAACAAACTGAC
>NC_138371.1:121672419-121730902 GCF_054177405.1 Leptonychotes weddellii | reverse complement strand
GGGCGCCTGGGTGGCTCAGTTGGTTAAGCGACTGCCTTCGGCTCAGGTCATGATCCTGGAGTCCCGGGATCGAGTCCCGCGATCGAGTCCCGCATCGGGCTCCCTGCTTGGCAGGGAGTCTGCTTCTCCCTCTGACCCTCCTCCCTCTCATGCTCTCTGTCTCTCATTCTCTCTGTCTCAAATAAATAAATAAAATCTTAAAATAAATAAATAAATAAATAAATAAAAACTGACATTTGTAGAATTTCCTAACATAGTGACTACCCTCTGCCTCATCAGTTTTGTTCAAATTTGTTACTCACTTGAGAGGACATCTGTCACTTCCCAACTGCCAGTAAGTTACTTTACTTGAAACACAATTTGCAATTATGGCCTCTGGAAGCAATTCTTTATCCCCATCATCCAAAGGGCCACTCTCATTTCATTGCACAGAAGCTTTAGGCAATTCTAAGACATAGGGAATCTGACAGCTCATTGTAAGTGAAGAAATAATTCAACTGAAGCCATGTGCTCTGGTTAGAAAAGCAAACAACCCAAGTGGCAACAGTATTAGCAGGGGAAAAAAAAAAGATATCCAGGGTTGTGAAGCTGACTGTAATTTCATAGAAGTATTGCTTTTATGAGATACTTCTATTTTTAAAAGGAAACCAGAAAAGAAACTTTCATGACTTGAAATAATTTCTATAGTTTTGTTCATTGCACCAAACAGACAAAGCTTTGTAAAACAGATCACATAAAAATAGATGGGTCATAAGGCTAAAGAAATGGATAGAGCACAGTAATACCTGATTTTATTTTTCTAATGTGTTCAAGGCTGGAATAGAGGGCTCCAAGCTCAAATCCATTTATGGTATCATGAACCTTTCCTATGTGAAAAGCTCTAAAGTGATTTCATCTACTAGTCTCTAAAAGTATTAAAAGTATCAACCAGGGTGGCTGGGTGGCTCAGTAGATTAAGCGTCTGCCTTCGGCTCAGGTCATGATCCCAGGGCCCTGGGATGGAGCCCCACATCGGGCTCCCCGCTAAGTGGGGAGCCTGCTTCTCCCTCTCCCTCAGCCCCTCACCCCACTCATGCTCTCTCTCTCAAATAAATAAAATCTTTAAAAAATATAAATGAATAAATAAATGAAGTATCAACCATACTCTGCGATGGCCTAAAGCCAAATTAAAATTCCAGCAGTAGACAGGCATAACCATACTGTATTCACTTGATAAACGTTTACTGGATGTCCTCTAGGTAAAAAGGACACAAAGCCAACACCGTAACCCCCTCCCCTGCCCCTAGCGGAACTTACATGGTGTCAGAGGGGCCTAGGCACTTAAACAGATGTTCCCCAGAGTGGCCACGGCTCTGATGGGGAGGTGTGAATGCCATGGGAAGACCAGAATCGGGGAGGGTCAACTCCCTGAGAAGACAGGCAGGGAACAGTGACTATGCACACACCAGGTGCAAGAACTGAAAGAAATTTAGCCTGGCTGCAGCAGAAACCTTAGCCTTTATCCTAAGAGAAACATTTAATCACTGAAAGACCGTAAGCAGGGAAGTGGTGTGATCAGATGTAGGTCTGTTAAAGATTACTTTGGCTGAACGTAGAGAGCAGATGGGGATGAAGAAAAAGAACTCAGAGGGAGCCTAAGGTGGCTGCGGTAAGGCAGGAAAGAAAAGAGCCTGTACCAAGGAAATGAAGAAACCTGGACAGGAGACAGACTCGAGTGGATTCTGTAACTGACTGGGAGGAAAGGAGCTGAATAAGGGAAAGAGGGAGCCAAGGGTTATATCCAGCTATTCAGCTGAAGTAACTGAGTGAACGGAGTGCCACTCACTAGGACAGAGAATACAGCCAATTTCGGGGGAGGATGAGGAATTCTACCCTGGACATTTTACGTTTAGCTACCTATGGGATATCAAAGTGGATATGTCCAATAGGTAGATTTATAAATCTGAAGATCAAGAAAGATCTGGATTGGATATTTGGAAATTTGGCACGAGATCACCGAGGGAAAAGCGTATGGAGCAAGGAGAGAACAGGATCTTGGAAAGAACTCTAAGAAAGTCCAATAGCAGAGAGACAAGGAATACCCTGCAGAAGAGTCTGGTCTGTGAAGGAACAGGCACAGTAGGAAGAAAACCAGGAGAAAACGGTGTCATAGAAGCCTAGGGACATGAATATCACACAAAGAAGGTAGTGTCAGGGTCTAATGCTGCTGAGACCAAACTAGGTAAGGACAAAGAAAGATCCACTGGATTTAACAAGAATCACTGGTGACTTCCACAAGAAGAATTTTGTTGAAGTTGTGGGTGGACAAGGCCAAATTGCACCAGGTTGAGGAGCATGTGAAAGGTGAAGAGGAGGAAACAATATAAACAACACATGTTCACGACACGAAGTTTGTGAGGAAAAGAGAAATAGCTTGAAGGACATATTTTGGATGATCTCTTTGTTTTAAACATGTGAGAGACTTAAAAAAAATATTTTTAATGATTTTATTTTCAAGTAATTTCTACACCCAACGTGGGGCTCGAACTCACAACCCCGAGACCAAGAGTCACATGCTCTTCCGACTGAGCCAGCCAGGTGCCCCCAGAGACTGAAAAATGTTTATATGTTAATGGGAAGGAGCCCGTAGAGAGAAAGATAAGGACAGGACATAACAACTAAATAAGGTTTCTGAGAAAGTAACAGAAGTGGAATCTGAAGCAGAGGTACAAGATAAGCTGTAGAAAGGGGGAGAGTCTTCTGTGAAAACACAAGAGGAAAGGATAGATATGGATAGAAGTGAGTTTCAAGGTTGGGGCACCAGAAGTTGGAAGCTATTTCTTTCTCTTCTCTTTCTCTACCCCTCCCTCTACATTTTTCACTTCCACCAGCAATTTATGAGGGTTCCAACCTCCCCATATCCTCACCAACACTTATTATTGTCTTTTTTATCATTGCCAACCTAGTGGGTGTGAAGTAGTATCTCACTGTGGGTTTGATTTGCATTTGGGGCCATTCTCTTTTGAGGTCACCTTTTTCTCCCTGTGAGAAAAGAGGACTGACCAGAGGAACCTATAGAGGTGCTAAGACAGAGCCCAGGGGAAGTTGGAAACCTTAAGTCTGTAGAAGTACCCATCTGAGCTCCTGTGAGTTTTTCTTCTCCCGTGAAGTGGTTTGTTCCCCTTAAACTGATCTAACCGGACTTGGAATGGGAAGTTGCTCGTTTAAACATAATGAGACAAGTGCTCCTGAACAATAGATCATCTGCTTGCTGAAAGTCCTGTAATATACACATTTGAAATGACAGTTTGCCTAAGATTCACTCTTCTTGACCCTTGAGAACAAAGCACCTCTCAAACACGTGTTCACTGCAGCAGATCTTACATCTGTACTTTAAGTATTTACAACTACAATCATGGTACTAAATTCATCAAACGGCAAACTGCAAGAAAACACCACATATCCATTCACCTCAATAATGGGTAATTCCTTTAAAACATGTTCACTGATTTTTGACGTAACCAGTTACCTCGTAGAGTACAAGATACTGTCACAGCAGTTAAATTTATTCAGTAAGTACATCCTTATGTAATATGAAGTAAAGATTTAATAATTTAGAGATTTATCACTAAGGCACACCACTGCATATCCTGATCTCAGTTTTGTGCTCAGGGATCACATCTTGGGACTGACATATATGTGAACCAGATTTACACCAAGGATTATATGACACAAGGTGCTATGTTGTTGTTTCAGTCATCTTTTGCTAAGTAACATACCATCCCAAAACTCAGTGGCTTAAAACAAGAGCTGTTTGTTATTTCTTTCAATTCTGTGAGGTACTCGTGAGGTCATGGGCACTGGGAGCTTAAGTAAAGGCTGACACGGGCCTCACATAGCGCAGCCACTGCAGGTGGTCTCTCCTTCTCTGAGATTCAAACGGAGCAGAGAGAGACTCCATCTCTTAATGGGAAGTAGTGCAGTCAACATAGGGATGGGAAGAATTGCTGGCAGTAATCTCGGAAACACTTCACCACAGCTGTCAACAATATTACTAGATGTTTCCACTATACTGGTTGAGCTCATGACTGAAGCACTAGAACCCGACAGACTTGGTCCATCTCCAAAACTAAAACTTTTTCTTAAGCATCGAAAAGAACATCTCAGCAAACACACTCTTTTGCCCCTGTGGAATGCTAATCTCAGGAAAGCCATGGAATCTTCTTTTCTGGGGTTGTGGGAAGTATAGATACTATCTTTCGGGAATGGCCTGAGTATAGTCTTTCCCAACTGAAATTCATTACCTCCTAAAGTCCTTTCACACTTTACGATTTCTTAGGTATGCATGAGTATGATCTCATTTATTAAAATCTAATACTAAAAAAAAAACTCCATCTAAACTCAAAATTATATAGATCTGGCTAAGTTCCTCAATACTCAAACCTTTGCTATTGACTCTCCTAGACCCAGGTATGAACTAGATTTGTATATCACAGTAGCTCTTATTATCTATCTGAACACAGCAACCCAGTAAATTTGTATAGTAAAAAGGATGTATGCCCCAAAATATTAACTGCTGTTATCTTCAGATGGTATAATTATAGGTGATATATTCTTTTTTATGCTTCTGTAGTTTCTTTTTTTTTTTTTTTTTAAAGATTTTATTTATTTATTTGACAGAGAGAGAGACAGCAAGAGCAGGAACACAAGCAGGGGGAATGTGAGAGGGAGAAGCAGGCTTCTTGCCAAGCAGGGAGCCCGATGCGGGACTCGATCCCAGGACCCTGGGATCATGACCTGAGCCAAAGGCAGACGCCTAACGACTGAGCCACCCAGGCGCCCTATGCTTCTGTAGATTCTAAATTTCATTGCTTCCTTGCAAAATTAAAAAAAAAAAGTCTATATTGTGGACTTAATGTACTTAGAAATTTTAAAAAATTAAGTCCATGTTATGGCTCAAATACATAATTGATTTAATCACTTGATTAATCACTTGATTAACTGACCTCCTCTATGAAGTCTATTCTGGTTAAACTCAAACAACATTTATCATATGCCTCCTGTGCATTCCTCAACATGTACACAATATGTAACATTTTTAGATTTTTTTTTAAACCACAGAATATCTTAAAAATGTGTCCTAATGCCCTGGCTGTACTCTAGAATCCTTGAGCGTCCCCACCTTGTTTATGATGCATGAATTACTGTTTAATGTAGTACACACAGAAAAAATAGAATAATAATAATGGTCTTTGATTTCCTTTCAGTTTCACCTTCCCCACAGTGACTTTCAAATAAAGGAGGACACTGTCGACTTCCCAGCTTGAGCTGCTGATTAAGATGAAGCCAAAGCTCTTGCTAGAACACGTAGGCACTCTTCATTTTTAAAAACTGTAAAGAATTTTTTTAAGCTACAAACTAGATAGCTTTTTAAGGCTATTTGCTTTCTGAAGTTCCCAGAATTTGATCATTTGGATCACACCCATAAAAATCACTGTAGAAGAAATCTCTTTAATGATTAATATCCTTCCTCTTCTTCTAGAGGGAAGAAACAATAGGACCTGTCCAGAAGTACTTAATAAATAGACTGGTATTCACACAATGTATTAAAAGATACCCATCTCACAGATTAACTGCTATATTAATAGAATGGAAATACACAGTTACCTACTCAACCCTGAAAGCACTTCAGAGAGGTGAAATTCACCCAGTGCTCACTTCAAATGGATACTCTCTAAAGTTTAAAGCACACTATAAACTGCCCTCAGGGTTAGCTCATTTATCCATTCCTTTCAGCATGATATACCGTGATGTTTTGATGTTACTATTCCACAATGCACAACAGTCTCAGAAACTCAGTTTTTGCCCCCAATAACTATAATCCCCCCCAAAATAGGCCAAAGTCAAATAAGACTTGGAATCTGAATTTTTAAGCAATATTATAATACTGCTTTATAAAATTGTAATCCCCAGCTGCAAAGATGACATCGGAATGTCTCGCATGCAAACAAATACACAAAAAGCCACTTACGAGAGAACAGAGCATGGCTCGATGGTCACCTCCTATAAAATAGAGTAGGTAGTATACCCGAGGGAGGACAAGAGAAATATTTCACTCAGTTCGCCGCACTCCTGGATAAAGGTCCCTAAGTGAATGCCCCTTTGCGGAAGCCGTGTTGTGGAGGAAAGGGAAACAGTGGAGAATATGGTTTGTGACACCACTACCCTCCGGAGGTGAAGGAGGAGATGCTAAGATCTTGGCAAGGGCCGAGTGAGGATGGGGAGGAGAGTCGGAGGGGAGGTCTCTTCTCCGCAGAACAGCGCCGAGAGTGGTAACAGGCTTCAGCTGGGAGCAAAGCTGCGTCCAAACAGCTCAAAAAAGAGAGGGAGCCGGGAAAACTTTCGCTAGCCTCCCCCCACCCTTTCTCTCCCCCTCGGAAGAAACGCCAGCAGAGGTGCTAATGGTGCCGTGCTGGCGTCGCAGACATCCGCCGGGACGCAGCGCCCCGCGGACCCGCGGCCGGGGGCCAGGGGGCCGGGGGGCCGAGGCCCGCAGCCGGAGGGAGGGAGCGGGCAGGAGAACGGGACGCGCCAGCCCGGCCCGCGGGGAACATGAGCAAGGAGAAGAGCAGGGGCGGAAGCGGCCCCCGTGAACTCGGGCCCGCGCCCCACCAGCTACCTGGGACGCCAAGCCGCTGTCTCACGCCGTCCGGCCGGGCCCAGCCGCGGGGATCTCGGAAGCTCGGCGGGCCGGAGAACCCCCTGGGAGCAGCGGCCCGGACGCCCGGCGAAGGGGAGGAGCGGGGGGCGGGCGCCAGGGGCCGGGCCGCCGGGTCACGTGGCCGGGCCGCCTCACGTGACGCCGACGCCGCGCGCGCCGGGCGGCCTCCGGGCTTAGCTTCCCACCTGGCGGTGTCCGGGAGTGGGCGTTTTGGGGCTCTAGGGCGGGGGTCTCCGAGGAGAGTCTCGGTGGAGCTCGGTGACCGCCGAGACTCGCAGGCTTTTGTCTCAGGGAGCCAGGGACGCTCGAGGGACTGGCTCCTGCTGCCCTCCCCGATGGCTTGTTTAGCCGTGGGGACGGCCGGCTAGCCTCCCGCGGGGACCTAGGACGGAAAAGCGACTGCACACTCCTCTCCCTGCCCCGTGGCGCGTCCTGCTCCCTCTAGCCTACCCAGGTGGTGCTGCGGAGGACAGAGGGTTTCGGAGGAGGACTCGTTGAACTCCAGAGATGTCTCTCCCCGCCCCCCATTTCCTACCGGTCCGAGAGCAGCTGCGCTAGGCGGGAAGGTAGGGAAGGTGGCAACTGGATCCTGATCCGAAGGAAGGAGGGAGTGAGGCATAGGGCCCAGGTGATGAAAGGAAGGCAGACGTACCTCGGAAGCATGCCCCCAGGATTGTAAGGGACCTAAGACAGCAAATGACCCAACCCTTTTCTTCTTATGAATGAGTAAACTGGGGCCGGGGTTGCTTTGTGCTGCTCTAGCTTGTCATCTGTTGAGACCACAATCATCTTTATAAAGTATTGTACAGCCTTTGAAAACTCCAGTTCGCTTCACAGGCTACAGAATAAAGTCCAAACTTCTTGGCATAACTTTCTCAGCAATCTTTTTCAGACTTAACCTTTCCCGCTTGAACTCCCATGAATAAACAGAAAAACATTTTCTAAGTATCACCAAACAACTCAATCTACTGGAAGGAGGCTGCTTTTCCACATCTTCCAGCACTTCCTCAGCAGTACTTTAGGCTCTGGCTACAGAGAATTCCTGTTTTCCTTGACTACTCAGCTTTTTTTGGATTACTAACTTTTCCCCTAAGTTGCTTTACCTGTCTTTGCATTCATTCATTCTTTCACGACTCTCTGAAATGCCCTGGAATCACTACCCTCTCCCTCTTAAAGAAAACCAGAGTCAGACAGTACTTAAGGCATTAAAACAGATTTTATTCAAAAACTATTGCCATAGTGCAATCAAGCCCAGTTGTATACTGAGGTCTCTTTTCTCCTATTGCCAATAGTTCTGAATAAAATCTGTTTACTGCTTTAACTATTGTGGAGTTCTGGTTATCTTTAACAACACCCCAAGGTACTAATCAGTCTCCTACTCATCTTTCAAAATCCAGATCAAATACCACCTACTCCTGTGTTCCTTCTCTGCCTCCTCCTCCCTGATTCAACAGCTTCAGCATTTGAAATTCATTCAGACAGTGTCTGCAGTAACTTCTTCCTAATTTCCTGGCAGCTACATATTTTGATACATAAGTCTCACTCTGCCTAGAAATGTACATTTCCCATAAGAGGTAAATTGTCTATTGCTATCTTCTTCCTTAGATTATGAAGTCTTTGAAACAGGACTTCTGGGCTTAATACAATATCCACTGAATGAAGGTCAATGTGGTAGACCCTCCATATCCACTGAATGAAGTGGCACCATCAAGGTTGTAGCAGTTAGTGAATTTACTAAAAATTCTTGAGCCTACTTTGTTCAAAAAAAAAAAAAAAACAAAACAAAAACCCACACACAAAAAAACTGATGTCAGTTTCTTTACGCTACCATCTGATCAAAAGAGCTTCTGTAAAACATACTTGTTTGAGAAAAATATTGAGGTTTGGGGTTTGAGTCATCAAATATTTCCTGAGCACTCACTGCTTATCATGTGCCAGATGCTATACTTGGCACATCTTTGAGGGTAAAAGGTTGGATAAGACATGGTTGCTGATCTCAAGGAATATGTAGTTTGTTTCATTATTCCAGTACAGTGTGAAAAGTATGATACAGGGTGCCAGGTGAACGCAAAGGAAGGACCACTATTAGAAGGCCAGGAAAAAAACTTCCTGGGAAAATGAATTTGGAGGACACGTAGTAGTTAGATGGAAGGGAGAGAAAGACCTTCCAGAAGAGAGAACAGTATGTTAAAGGTAGGAAGGCATGAAACAGTATTATTTATTTAGGAAAAGTGAGTAACCCTATATAGCTGGACTTGGTGACCTCAGTTACTCTGGGACAAAGGAAACCTAATTGGTTAACATTGCTGTTAAGACTGACATATTTATTAGTATTAGTGTTATTTGTTGGATTCAGTAACTTTCTCTCAGACAAATCATAGCCTCTTAACCTAAAATTGGCCTGTAGACTAGTGCTAGGTGATTTTTTTACCTTTTTTTTTTTCCAGCTTCAAAAGCTCTCTGTAATTGTTATCTAAAAGTAGCAAAATTACTTGTTCCAAACAAGATTATTTTAGAGCACTCTAAACTACTGGGCAAAGTAACTCAATTTATAAGTAGTACTTTAAGGAAGAAACTTGGTTCTACTTCCATCAGGAAGGGAGGATCCCCCTTAATGTTCATGCTAAGACATGACTATGCTGGCAAAAAGTATCTGTCAAGAACCTAATGAGGGGTGCCTGGGTGGCTCAGTCAGTTGAGCATCCGACTCTTGGCTCAGGTCATGATCTCAGGATCATGGAATTGAGCCCTGTGTCAGGCTCCACGCTCAGTGGGGAGTCTGCTTGAGAGTCTCTGTCCTTCTCCCTGCTCATGTATGCTCTCTCTCTCTCAGTAAATAAATAAAATCTTAAAAAAAAAAAAAAGAAGCCATAAAACCAGCAACTCTTGTAATGGCTAAATAGGAAACATTTATTTCACTATATAAGATTGCTTACCTGTTTATGTAATACACAGTTGTAACACACAGACATCTGTTCTGAAAGCCGCAAAAACAATATAATTATTTTTTTGAGAATTGAGGATGGCGTAAGTCTTGGGATTTTACAAATGTAGTAAAATATAGAATCTACCTAGAAAGAGATTCCACCTTGATTTTCTTTTTTTTTTTTTTTTAAGATTTTTTTATTTATTTGAGAGAGAGGGAGAGAGAGCCAGGGGGTGGGGGTGGGGAAGGAGGGGCAGACAGAGGGGGAGAGACAGAGAATCCCAAGCAGACTTTCCGCTGAGCATGGAGCCCAATGAAGGGCTCCATCTCACAACCCCAAGATCATGACCTGAGCCGAAATCAAGAGTTGGACACTCAACAAGGCGCCCCTTGATTTTCCAATTAGCTTAACCGAACGGGTAAACGTGATCAGTCACAATTAGTTTTACAACCTCAAACTACTTTGGGGATAATTTCTGCTCTTATAGTTGGAATAAATAAACATAAAACAGGGAGGGGGGAAGATTGAGAGAAGTGGTAATGGAGAATTGGAAAAGAATTTTTATTCTAATTCCTTTTTTCCGTCACCCCAAGAACACATCAATAAGCAAACAAGTGTCTTAGCGCTGGCTAAAGTAGTAAAGTACTCTGCTGGTTGATTTCTTCCCCTGCACTGAGGGCAGATGCTATGCTGAACAGGTGATATAAAGAGATAAACCTACTCTGTTCCCTAGATCAGGCATGAGACCCTCTGAAGCACAGAACTTATCGTGTCTATGTTGCTCCTACACAGGACCACCTTCTGCATAAAGGTGACCCAATACACTCTGTTTAGAGTGGCTTCCTTGTCCTTGGTCAGATGAAAGAGCTTGTTAAATATGGAAGCCCTGCACTGACCACATGAACTGACAGTGCCATATTTACTTTATTCATCAGCAGTGGTGCTGGGACCACCTTCATTTAGCAATGGCAGTACACCAGGAGCAACATGGTTCATTAGGAAGCCACCAGCTTCTGGTAGGAGTTATGAGGTCTTTTGTCTTCCAGGGAGCTAGAGTTTTGACTTCAATTGACTGTGAAGCAGGACTGATCCTCTGGGTATTCGTATGTATCTTGATGACTTCTTGGAATGATGCTAGGGTGCTGATAGGGGGTAGGAAGAATATTCTCAGATGGGGCTTGCTTCATTGGTTTGGAATATTGCAGGTGACGTTACCTGGGACAAACAAAAGGACGCTATGAGTAAACAATCAGACAAATCCAGAATGGGGTACAAGAACCCTCCTAGCCTTGGTCTCTTCAAAAAGTTAAGTCTATTGGGGAAAAAGGGGAGGGGGACTGTCCCAGTTTAAAAGATACTAAAGAAAAATGGTATTCAAATGTAATACACGAACCTTGGGTGGAATCATGGTTGAAAAATTTTTTGAAGCTGTAAAAGATATTTTGTGGAGAATCATAGAGATTTAATATGTGCCGATATTAGATATTAGGTGACTTTTAAATTGTTCTGTTATTTATTCAGATATGATCATAGTAATATTGAGAATGTCCTTATTGTTAGGAGATGCATACCTGAGTGTTTAAGGACAGAGTGTCATGAGGTCTGCAAATGGTTCAGCAAACAAACAAACAAAAAAACCAAACTAATACTGTACACATATTTATCCATGAAAAGAGAGAGCAAATATAACAAAATGTTAAATCTGGAAATGGTTTTTGTACTTTCCTTCAAATTTTGAAATTCTCATAGTAAAATGTTGGAAGGTGGGATGAGATGTTGACCTTTATACTCCAAACTAAGAAAGCAGGACATTTCAGTAATTTATTTACTCAAAAAGATCTTTTGAATGCCTACTGTGTGCTAAGCACTGTATTAAGCTTGGGTGAAATATACTGGTGAGAAATAGTAATGGTCTCTTTCACAGAAGCTATGCTATTCCAGTCTATCTCTCCTTTAAGACTGAAGGACTTACTCTCCCAGCTTCTGAGAAGGTGATGCACTGACCTCTTCAGTCATTTTCTTAACTAAAGAATGCTACCTTACCCAAGGTCATGCCCCTTCCAGGAGCAGCTTGCAAGAAATGACTGATCAATGTGGGATTGTTAAGACCAGACTCCCTTACCTCCGTAAGGGACAATTCTAAAGAATCATCCCAGCTTCAGAACTTCCCACAGGGTTGGCTGAGCCCTGGTTGTGACCGTACTGAAGCCTATTTTCTTTCTGCCCAATCTTGCTTCCATCCCTTTCCTCCACAGATTCTGAGAGCGTCTACCATTGAAGAGGCATTAAACACCCAAGTAGAATGACTCAGCGAGTTAGTGCCAAACAGCTTTTCCATCAGCCACCCCAGTTCTGGCACAGTGGATTCATGAACAGAAAAGACATGGTAACAAGGAGGAAAGCTATACATGGGCCCACAAGCATGATCTCCCACTCACCAACATTAATTTAACTATTCCCGTGGCCACATGATCAACCTGCCGGCAACAGGAATCATTGCTGAGACTCAGTACTGCACTATCCCTTGAAGATACCAAAGAGCTCCTTGGTGAAAAGGCAACCATATTGGACTCCTCCCACCCTGGATAAGGCAGTCACTCATTTCAACATGAATAGACTCATATTCTATGGGTTTGCCTTTCCTGCCTGCTGAGCCTCAGCCAACATGACTGTCCAAGGGCTTATATTGTATTTGATCCATCATTATGGCATCCCATATATCATTGTATCCAATCAAGGAACCCATTACATAGCAGAGGGATGTAGCAGTGGGCATATGATCATGGAATCGACTTTGGACCCGTCACATGGCATACAGCCCAGAAAGATTGGCTGAAGTACCAGCTTGGAGATGATACCTGTGAGGATAAAGTGCTACTCTCCAGGACGCAGTCATGCTCTGAATCAATCACCATTGTATGATGCTGTATCCCCCAAAGGAGAATACCTGGAAGTGTGATCAAAGGTGTGGAAGCAGGAGCATCCCTATGTACCATCAATCCCAATGACCCACTTGGGGAATTTCTGTTTTTCATCCTCACAAGCGTAACCACAGGTTTAAAGGTCTTAGTTTCCAAAGGGGAAACATTTCTACCAGGAACAGCAAGAGTCTTCAATGAACTTTAAACTATACCACCACCCAGCATTTTGGGCCCTTCATGCCAAAGACCAGCAGGCAAGACAAAGATCCTCATGGGGGTAGTTGACTCTTATTATCAAGAGACAGTAGAGTTACGATTACACAGTGGAGACAGGGAGGCATATGTTTGGCATCCCGGTATTCAACTAGGACATCTTTTAGTACTTGTGCAATTTTGATGGCAAATGGACAAGAGCAGCAGGGGCAGCCCGAGAAGGACATGATAAACAGGAACTGGAACTCACCAGTTTTAAGAATCTGTCACTCCACGAGGTAAGTCACCTAAACCTTCAGAGGTGCTAATCAACAGTGAAGAGAATCTAGAATGGACCACAGAAGAGAGAGAGGATGAGTATTGGTTGCAGCCTAATGCCAGCTACAACAGCAGGGGGATGTAGTTCACGCTACTAACCTTCCTTCCAGGGAACAGGCCCACCCAGAGTTCTGCAAGAAGCTACATCCAGAACTCATGTGAGGAAAACACATCTGCACAAGGCATGGACCATCTGGGTACTCTACTGCCCTGTCCAGACCAGAGTTGTCAGCCCTCTGAGGAAGTGCTTCGGCTGAAGAGAATTGTTTTGCCCAAAGTCAGGCCCCTTTCTGGGGTCCACTGCCTGATGGATGCTCCATCTTGCTTTCTTTTGTTCAACAGGGGTTGATAGAGTACTCCCTAATAACTTCCTACATGCTAATCTCCATCTCAGAGTCGACTTGTATGTGACAGTCTCCCTTGTACAATGACAGTGTGGAGGAGAAGACAAATAGGTGAATGCGTTTGTTATTTGTACTCTGAAGGAAATAAACAAGATGCAGTGATAGCAAATAACATGGAAGTTGTACTTGGAGAGGAGGTGGCATTTAAACCAGGAACCATAAAATAGACTGAATCCGGCCATGTGAGGAGCAGGTAGGAGAGTATGTTTCAGAAAGAGAGATTCTTGGATGAAGGCTCTTCCCAAAGAGCTTGGCATGTTGAAGTACCACTTAGAGCTTTGCAGGCTTTTAAAGGATTTTATTTCAAATGCAATAGGAGGCCTTTAAAGGATTTTTTAGGAGAGAGTAAAATGCTATGGTTTACATTTTTTAAAATTCTCTCTGATACACTGCAGAGAAGAGGTTGCACGGGAGTTAAGGAGGTTGTTACAACATCAAGAAACATGACCCAAAGTTTGCCCTTTTCCTCCAAACCATGTTCCAGGTGCCCAACACCCTAGAATTCCCAGCCCAGACAGCACCAGCCCACTTTCAGGACCTTAGTGGGCCTCTTCCTATGTCCAACCCCTAAGAACAGACTGCACACCCTTAGGGCCACGGGGTGTCCGGGGAGAGGCTGTTTGTAGGCTTGGAAATGGCGTGTCCACAGGCATGTGTGTGAAGCTTCTTTCGGTGCAGGATGGAGCCAGGATTGGGAAACAAGGAGGGTGAGCTGGGAGGCAGGGGCCGGGGTGGTGATCTCTCCCCATCCCCCGAAGGATTCCGAGAATTCTAAATTCAAGGTTTGGTCATCCAGGTCCTTAAAAAGCTGTATTTGTCAACTTAGGAGGATAGAACATATTTTATTTAACAAGTTGTTAGCTTGTTTTGGAACTTAAAATTTTTTACACATATTGTATGCGGGCCTCCATTTGTAATTTTGCCCCGGGTTCTGTGAATGTTTGGGATGAGGCTGAAAGTCATAGTACCTACAAAGACCCATATGTAGACAAAGCTGGCTTCTTGTCACAAGTGTAGATGCCAGAGGATAATGGAACAATATCCTCAAAAGGGTGGAGGAAAATATCTGTTAATCTAGAATTCTCTATCCAGTGAAACTAGCATTCAAAGGTGAGGATAAAGACATTTTCAAACCATGACTAAGAGAATTTCCCACTCACAGACCCAGAAGGTAGAAAAATAAACCTGGAAGAAAAGATCAGAATGCAAGAATCAACGATGAGCAAAGAAATTAATAGAACATTGGTATATCTAAGTAAACACTGATTATAGAAAATTACCAAATTTAGACGATAAACACAGGATGAAACTAGCGATCAAATTGAAGGTGAAAGGCAAGTCAGAGTTAAAACATTCTACAGTCCTTCTGATGTTGAATATAAAATATGAAACATTTTCAGCTATAACTTTTAATATTTTTAAGGTAAACATCTTAAGCAAATATGCAAACAGAAAGAAATTTAAAAAGTAAATAGTTAGGGGGCGCCTGGGTGGCTCAGTCATTAAGCATCTGCCTTCTGCTCAGGTCATGGTCCCAGGGTCCTGGGATCGAGCCCCACATTGGGCTCCCTGCTCAGCTGGAAGCCTCCTTCTCCCTCTCCCACTCCCCCTGCTTGTGTTCCCTCTCTCGCTGTGTCTCTCTCTGTCAAATAAATAAATAAAATCTTTTTTTTAAAAAAAGAAAAAAAGTAAATAGGAGGGTGCCTGGTGATCTCAACTCAGGTCTTGATTTCAGGGTCATGAGTTCAAGCCCCATGTTGGGCTCCATGCTGGCCGTGGAGCCTACTTAAAAAAAATTTTTTTAAATATTTTATTTATTTATTTGTCAGAGAGAGAGAGCACAAGCAAGGGAAGTGGCAGGCAGAGGGAGAAGCAGGCTCCTTGCTAAGCAAGGAGCCCGATGTAGGACTCAATCCCAGGACCCTGGGATCATGACCCGAGCCGAAGGCAGACGCTTAACTGACTGAGCCACCCAAGCATCCCCCCAACAAAAAAATTTTTCTTCTTAAAAACAGGATGCAGGACCAAAAAAAAATGAAAATAAGCTTAGCTAATAATACATATAAAATTGTCCTCATTTCAGTATGGAACATCAGGCACTAATTTATTCTTTGTAAATTTCCTCTAACCCAAACCACTGACCATTGAAATACCACCTTTCCCACTATTGTCCCCCAACTATAAATTATTTTTTATTTTTTTATTTTTTAAGATTTATTTATTTATTTGAGAGAGCAAGAATGAGAGAGAGTACATGAGAGGGGGGAGGGTCAGAGGGAGAAGCAGGCTCCTCGCTGAGCAGGGAGCCCGATGCGGGACTCGACCCCGGGACTCCAGGATCATGACCTGAGCCGAAGGCAGTTGCTTAACCAACTGAGCCACCCAGGCGCCCAGTATAAATTATTATTTATCTCTGAAGAAAACTTTATGAGAGCTATTCTTCTTTATTCTTATAAAACTCTTTGAAAGATAGATATTAAAATGTTACAGGAAATCTCATAAACCTGGAGCTTTCAAACCAATGAGTTGATTATCAATAATTGTTTGCACAGACTCTATTTTCTGTGGGCAATGGAGAATCAAAAAAGCATGGTCCCTGTCACCAAATAGCTTGCAGTCTGATTAGGAAGAAGCAAGCTATATAAACCCACCTGAAAATAAACTCTAGCACAGAAGACAGCAAATGGTAAGAGCCTTGGATTGTATAAGTATTACAGTTCAGGGGTGCCTGAGTGCCTCAGTCCTTTAAGCATCCAACTCTTGATTTTGGCTCAGATCATGATCTCAGGGTCCTGAGATTGAGCCCAACTCCATGCTCAGCAAGGAGTCTGCTTAAGATTCTCTCTCTCTCTCTCCCTCTGCCCCTCCCCTACCCCGTGCTTGTACTTGCTCTCTCTCTCAAATAAATAAATAAATCTTTCTTAAAATTTGACAGTTGAGTGCAAGTGGGATCCCTTCCAACCAGGATATCCTGGAAGGCTTTGACTGAATATGTGAAATTTTTTTTTTAAAGATTTTTATTTATTTGAGAGAGAGAGAATGAGAGAGAGCACATGAGAGGGGGGAGGGTCAGCGGGAGAAGCAGACTCCCCGCCGAGCAGGGAGCCCGATGTGGGACTCGATCCAGGGACTCCAGGATCATGACCTGAGCCGAAGGCAGTCGCTTAACCAACTGAGCTACCCAGGCGCCCTGAATAGGTGAAATTTGATCTGGGTTTTAAGTGAGAAAACTGAGAATAGGCATTAATAAAAGCACCAAAGGTGCACCTGGCAGGCTAGCTGGTAGAGCGTGTGACCCTTGATCTTGTGGTTGTGAGTTTGAGCCCCACGCTGGGTGTGGCGATTACCTAAAAATAAAATCTTAAAAATTAAAAAATAAATAAAAGCACTAAAAATCAAAAAGCGTTGGAGCCAAGAAAGAAGACATTTTTAAGAAAAAAGGGTAAGCATTGTGTGAAATACTGAGAGAAATAATTGAATCATAACACAAATGTCATCACAAGAAAGAAAAATTTTAAATATTATTTTAAAGATGGTACCAACACGAATTTTTTATTTGATTTTCTTTCGTTTACATTCTGTTAATTTTTTCCAAAAAAGTAGCAAATATAAATACAAAATATTGATCATGACTTTCTCCAAATTCCATACACGAATAGCTCAGCTTTTTACTGCTTCCCCGCACAACTTCATTTGCTAGACTTTCGCCAGCTTAAAAAAAAAAAAACCAGATCTCATATACTGCAGAAGAATCTCCATATATTGCTGTTTGAAGTTCAGAGTTTTAGGCTCTTGGTTTGTATTTATTTAATATTATTTATTTATTTATTTGAGAGAGAGAGCATGAGCAGGGGGGAGGAGCAGAGGGAGAGGGAGAAGCAAGATCCCTGCTGAGCATGGAGCCCGATGCGGGGCTCGATCCCAGGACCCTGAGATCATGACCTGAGCCAAAGGCAGACACTTAACTGACTGAGCCACCCAGGTGCCCCATATTTATTTACTTAAAAAATATTTTATTTATTTATTTATGAGAGAGAGAGAGAGAGGAGCAGAGGGAGGGGGACAAGCAGACTCCATGGGTCTTGATTCTACGACCCTGAGATCATGACCTGAGCCAAAACCAAGAGTGGGACATTCAACTGACTGAGCCACCCAGGCACCTCCTGGTTTATATTTAGAGTCATGATTTTAACATCTAACATTTATTAAGTGGGTATTGTGTCAGGTATCGTACTAAGGACTCTACATGCGATTTTAGTTAATGCTATCTGTCATAATAGATAAGCCCCAGAACCTCAGTGTCTTAACAAAATAGAAGTTTATTTCTCACTCATGGAACATCCAAAATGATGATTCCTCACAGGCACAAAGCTCTCCTCCAAGACGTGATTCGAGGACCCAAGTTTCCTTCCATGTTGTGGTTCTGCCATCTTTAACAAGTGGCTTCCATGAGAAACCTGCAGAAGCGGAAAGAGCGAGGAGGATCACAGTGGGAGATAGGGGACTCCATCCCAGGACCCTGGGATCATGACCTGAGCTGAAGGCAGATACTTAACCGACTAAGCCACCCAGGCGTCCCTGAACATATGATCTTGACAAACTAATAACTTATGTCATCTTTTCTAAACATTACCTTCCTAAAATATGTGGCTTAAGGTAGTTAAATCCAAGCGTTAATATGTGTTTCTCATAAGTTTGTTCCCCCCGCCCCCACCCCCGTTTCTATTTTTGGTTCTTTTGGTCCTGAAGAGGGAGCACAACAGAGTAAGCCTGCCACCGTGTGGCATGGACCCAAACCTAGAGTCTGTTAAATGTCTTCTTCCCTTTTACTTTGCTTCTAGTTTATTTACTAACCAACCTAGATGTGATGCTGTCTGATAAGAAATTCACACCAAATTTAAATTATATAGGTTTTTAAAAAAATTTCAAGATGCATTCCTTCATCCAATTCTAAAATTATTGCAATATTTCCAAACCTGTTACGGGGTGACCAACTTTTAAGATGTGGCCCAGGTACATTCGCCGGAGGATTACTTCAGTGCTTCACAAACAAGGGAACAAACTCAGCAATTAGTAGGATTTATCTCAGTCCACTCAAAAGTTAATCAGTGAGCCAGATGAGAAGGCAGATTTCCCAATTGTGCAATAGGAAAATAAGGGCTATTCAAATATGAATAAAACAGCCATATGAAAATGGAGAGTCAGAATTTATATAGGGTTCAACATTTCCTAGAGTTTTAACATTACATAAGCTTACTATGTTATAACATGCCAGGCAGATATTTCCTGGTCCTTCCCTGGATTTAGCAAAACAGGAATAACATCTAAAATTGTTTAAAAGACAATAGATCTAGCAGGTAGCTAAATGGAAATCTGGTATTTCTGCTTATTCTAACACTTGGTTACAAATGATGCAATTTTTAAATGTCTCTCCTTTTCTTCAGTCCTAGTATTTTTTTTTCCTACCACTGCAAACTCTGAAATACCCATTTCACATATAACTAGGGAAAGCAATTAAAAGGAATAAAAGTTTTTTTTTAATGTTTGAGAATAAATTAAAAGCCCTTAGAATCCTTTTTTTCTTTCTTTTTTCTGCTTCCCTTTTTTGGATGGAAGGTTCATGAGGATAAGCTCATACACTGGTGTGTAAATGTATCATTCCCATCTAATGAGTTCATTGAGATGGGAACATTCATTTACTCCTTTGACTATGTCAGTATCTCTCTAGGGGAAAAAGGAGGTGCCAGTGGAAATCCAAGCTCCTTTACACTTCAGATTTCTCCTCACCTCTTCACCTCCCCCAGCCTCCTCATCTTTCCCAAGCATGGGTATATACCAAGGTGAAGAACACCACTTCGGCTGTATTTTTTAGAGGCCAAAAGTATACACATAATCATTCTATATTGTGTAAATATCTATTCTTTGGGGGAGTTCTCTGCCTTCCCTCTAGAGCAGCCATCGATCTCCTTCTTATCACTACAGCCAGGTAAAATTGGTGTAGGGGACGCTGGAAATTTCTCCCACAGATGACCTAAATCAGCTTAGAGATTGAGGCATATATTCTAGTTCTTGTCATTTTTCTCTTTGGCCTAAATGTTCCAGATCGGCCCTTATCAATGAAGTGATAAATGTGGGCTTAGGAACAAGGCCACTCAGGTTGGTTGGTTTGTTTAGAGACAGAGAAACAGCACACGCAGTTGGAGGGGCAGAGGGAGAGGGAGAAGCAGACTCCGTGCTGAGCAGGGAGCCAGATGCGGGACTCGATCCCAGGACACTGGGATCATGACCTGAGCCAAAGGCAGTCACTTAACCGACTGAGCCACCCAGGTGCCCCCACCTTAGTTTTGCTTAAAGAGTTCACCATGTAGTCTAATTTAATCTAGCTCAGCAGGATTCTATAGTGGGATTTGAAGCTTTCTTGAAATTAAATGTGTTGTTTAGCTCACCATTGTTGACATTCCCTATTCATACTCCTTTGTGTGAAAAATAAATGTACAGTTTCTATAAGAAAATGTTCACGTTTTAAAAAACAAACCACTCTTTTCTCTATGAATCTCTTTGCGGTATGTGCTAGGTATTGCCAGAAACTATCAGTCAAATTACAATTCACAAAGAATACTGTCTCAGTGATGTTGTAAAATATGCCAAAGCTTTAATATCCAAAGTTTAGAATCTAAATAGTATTTGGTATTGTGTAGTAAATTTCATCTGTGTGGCCAGATTTCACAAATCTGGCAATATAAGTTTACCCTTAAAAACTACTCTTCATGAACATTACTCAGCCATAAAAGAAAATGAGATCTTACCATTTAAGACAACATGGATGGATCTAGAGAATATTTCCCTAAGTGAAATACATAAGACAGAGAAAGATAAATACCATATGATTTTACTTATACGTAGAATTTAAGAGACAAAATAAATGAACAAAGAAAAAGCAGATTCTTAAATTCAGAGAACAAACTTAGAGGTAGTTGCCAGAGGGGAGATTGGTGGAGGGATGGGTAAAGTAGATAAAAAGGATTAAAAGGTACAAACTTTTAAAAATAAGTATGTCATGGAGATGAAAAGTACAGCATGAAGAATATAACCAATAACATTGTAATAATGTTATATGGCGACTACACTATTCATGGTGAGCAACGAGTTGTGTACAGAAGTGTCAGATCACTATGTTATACACCTTAAACTAATATAACATTGTATGTCAATTATACTTAAAAAAAAAGAAAAGAGAACCTATTCTCCATGAATTATACTGCTTGTCTGTGAGAAAAACAAATGACAACTGCTGTTTCTATTTCTCCATAATCTAATCAGAGAGGTCCTCAAATTTATAAAGGATATTTATCCAAAACCTACAGAAATATTATACTTATTGACAACTTTAGAAGCATTACCACTAAAGACAGCGTGGATTTTTTTTTTTTAATGGCCACATATTCTTTGGTCACCCTCCCATTGAGAGATGGAGTCTATGTGTCCCCCTTTGGAATCTAAGTGGGCTTAAAATTTGCTTGTAACCAATAAAATGCAGCAGGAGTGGCCCTTTGAGGCTGGGTCAGAAAAGTTGATGCAGGGACGCCTGGGTGGCTCAGTTGGTTAAGCGACTGCCTTAGGCTCAGGTCATGATCTCAGGGTCCTGGGATCGAGCCCCGCATCGGGCTCCCTGCTCAGCGGGAAGCCTGCTTCTCCCTCTCCCACTCCCCCTGCTTGTGTTCCCTTTTTTGTTGTCTCTCTCTCTCTGTCCATTAAATAAATAAGTAAGTAAGTAAATAGAAAAGTTGATGCAACTTCCCACTGGTTTACTGCAACACTTGCTCTTAGAGCAAATAGAGTAACGCAATGTGATATATAAAAGCATCCAAACTCATAACTATGTGTCAATATGTGAATTCGTGTACAATAAAGGTGATATTTCTTTCTTTCTTTCTTTTTTTTTTTAGAGGGAGGGAGAGGGGACGGGCAGAGAGAGAGGGAGAGAATCCTCAGTGCAGAGCCTGACACGGGGCTCAATCTCACAACCCCAAGATCATGACCAGAGCCAAAATCAAGAGTCAGATGCTTAACTGAATGAGCCACCCAGGCGCCCCAATAAAGGTGATATTTCAAGTTAGCCAAGAAAAAAGATAGCTTATTCAACAAATAGTATTCAATTCATCTAAGCTATTGGTTTTCTTGGCATAAGACTGCCCATAATATCTTCCTTGTCAGTTTTTTTTTTTGGTCTAAAATTGATAGTGATGTCCCTTTTTTATTCTTCATGATTTTCTTTTCTTCTTAATCAGCCTTATCAGCAGTTAATTGATTTTATTAATCTTTTCAAAGAATCTTTTGTCTGTATCCATTTCCTCCATTTTTTCTATTGATTTTATTCTTAGTTTGATTATTTTATTTCTTATTTTGCATTTAGTTTGCTTTTCTTTTTTTCTCTCAGGTAATTGATTTTACATCTTTCTTCTTTTGTAATATAAGCATTTAAGTGTATAAATTTCCCAGTGGTTTTGCTGTAACTCACAAATTTTGGTATGTTGTATTTTCACTTTTATTCAGCTCAAAATAATTTCTAATTTCTATTGCAATTTCTTCTTTGACTTTTGGGCTATTTAGAAGTAGGTTATTCAATTTCCAAAAATTTGGGGGTTTTCCAGGTATCTTTCCAGTATTTATTCCTACCTTAATTCCACTTTGGTCACACAAAAGAATATATTGTGTGATTTCAATTCTTTTGTAATTATTGAGACTTGTAGCCCACCCTGTGATCTATGTTGGTGAATGTTCTGTGCTCCTTCATCTCTTCCCAGTGTACTCATGGCACACAATGATCTAATAGCATTCTGTCCCAAGATGGCAAATAGGATCTAGGTAGAAGCAGGCTGGCAGGCTCCATGCTGGGAAACAGACTCTATGTTACCTTGAAGGAGGCAGACTTCAGTAACTCAGAAAATAGAACATGAACCCTCTGGTTGTTACCACATGTCCTCTACTTCGGGGTCTCCTACAGCCATTCTCCCTGGTTCCATGGAAACTCAGAGAGATTCAGAGAACAAAAAAAGAGCTGTTGGCAGTGGGGCAGAGATATAATAGATGCAATGAACAAAATGGAAGGACTGAAAGATAATGTTGAAGAAATCTCCCAGAAAGTAGAGTGAAAAGGTAAAGGTGTGAGAAGGGAAAGAAATATATATATATATTTTTTAAAGATTTTATTTATTTATTTATTTACTTACTTACCTACTTATTTAGAGGGAGAGAGGGGCGCCTGGGTGGCTCAGTCAGCTGGGCATCTGTCTTCAGCTCGGATCATGATCCCAAGGTTCTGGGATGGAGCTCCACAGTGGGCTCCCTGCTCAGTGGAGAACCTGCTTCTCTCTCTCCCTCTGCCTCTTCCCCTGCTTGTGCTCTCCAGCTCTCTCTCTCTGTCAAATGAATAATAATATAAAATCTTAAAAAAAAAAAAAGAGAGAGAGAGAGGGAGAGAGATTGGTGGGGAGGGGCAGAGGCAGAGGGAGAGAGAGAGAATCTCAAGCAGACTCCCTACTGAGCGTGGAGCCCGATGCAGGGCTCAAGCTCACAACCCTGAGATCATGGCCTGAGCCAAAATGAAGAGTCGGACACTTAACTGACTGAGCCACCCAGGCACCCCAGAAACTAATTTTTTTAAATTAAAGAATAAGTCAAAGTTCAGCAACCAAATAATAGGAATTCCAAAAAGAAGGAACATAAAAATTGGAGGGGAAATTTCAAGATGTCCCAAAATTGAAAGTAACTTACTTCTAGCAGTAAGAGGCAGAGGAAAGGGCCTGCTAAGTTTCTAGCATAATGGATGAAAATAGGCTCATACCAAGTAAAAAGGTTTTAAAACCTTTTGGTTTAAAAACCTTTTTAACATCTCTTTCATACAAAACAAAACAAAACAAAATTAAAAATTATAATAAAAGGAAAGAATAAAAAAGTAAGAAAGGGGAAAAAATTAAAAGCACACAAACTTTCACAACATGACAATTTAGTTGAAATTTCGAATTCTTGGAACACAGTGAAGAGTGAAGAGTTTATAAGCTTCCAGAGAGAATACAAGTCATAAACGATGGATCAAGAGCCAATCTGGTTTTAGAGTCTCAACAGCAGCAGTGGAAGCCACAACACAACGAAGCAATGCCTTCTAAGTCCCGCAGGGAAGTGATTTCCATCCTAGAATCTCATATCCAGACAACTATTAATAAATCGTTAGAGTTAAAAAAAAAAAAAGACATTTTCAGAGATTCAAGGTCTAAAAACTTACCTCCCACGCATCTGAGAGGCTACTGAAGGTGTGTTCCACCAAAACAACCAAGCGAACCAAGAAAGGGGACAATCTGGGACATAAAAGCAGAAGATCCAACATGGGACAGATGTTAAGGGAATCTCAAAGAAGATGTGCATATGATATAGAGAACAACTAGTTCAAGTTGAAGTAGTATGACTTAAGACATAGACACAATAGAGACTGTTATCACCAAACTATCTGCAGTCATTATATTCTCTTTACCTGGAAGAAAAAATTCTCAGGCAAGCCTGGCTCGAATTCTTATCTGTATTTGGCAGGCCTTGATCATGTGGTAATGAGTTTTCTCCTCTCCTCTCCATGCCCTACAGACAGGACCACCTGACCATACTCCCCTCACCCCAAGAAGTATTCAGATTTGCTCATTCCTGAGAGCTGAAAGTGGGCTTTGTTTTTGTTTTTTTTTTAAAGATGTTATTTATTTATTTGTCAGAGAGAGAGCACAAGCAGGGGAAGCAGCAGGCAGATGGAGAAGCAGGCTCTCCACTGAGCAGGGAGCCCGATGCAGGACTTGATCCCAGACCCCTGGGATCATGACCTGAGCTGAAAGCAGACGCTTAACTGACTGAGCCACCCAGGTGCCCCTGAAAGTGGGCTTTGACGTAGAATATACAGAGTGGTCCATTCCTACTGACCATGTTCCCACTGGATAGCCAGTACTGGGCCCGCTGGAAAGGCCTGCCGGCTGCCCCAACTATGGGAAGCCCTATGCTTCCTAAGACGCTTTCATGGCCTTGCACACTGACTGCCCCAGGACGGACTCTTGTAAAACTCCCAAGGAAGCCAAATTCAGATGATGACCCAGAGACGCTCTGCAGTTTATCTTCATCTAATAATGGCAATGTTCCTTCTCAGTAAGATTTGTGCTTGCTTCTCAGTGTTTGTATTGATCACTTTTTACATGTATTTATCTAAAAAATAGTTGACAAAGTGATAGAAAATTGAGAATAAAAAAGAAAAAAAAAACTAGGCTGGGGCAAATTACTTAATCTTTTGTAGCCTCAGTTTCTATATCTATAAAAGGGGACCAAAAAAGTCTTACCTCCCAAAGCTGTTGAGAGGAGTAACGAAACAAACGTAGACATGGTGTATGATACAGATTAGGGGCTCAATCGATGACTGCTATGTCTTTAAAATCTCAATAAGATAATTCCCTTAGTGTGGGAGTATGTGTGTGAGTGTGACTGTTGTAGCATGTGTTTGTATATATATGAAGTGTGGTAAGGGTAAAGCAGGGACAAACCACACCGGCTAGGGTCATGGCAGATTCCGGAGAAGGTAACTTTTGAGTTCTTACAGAGAAAATGTGGAGTGTGACAAGTCGTAGGAGGCCCAGAGGCCTGTGAGCTGTAGCGGAATCAGACATTTGGTAAACTGGAATATGGCTCTTATATATGCTTTTCATATTTTACTACAGAAAATTTCAAAGGTATGCAAAATGGAGAGACTAATATAATACACCCCTGTCTACCTGGCTTTGACAACTATCAATTCAGGGCCAATCTTGTTATATTATATCCCAAGCTACTACTTCTCCATTGCTAGATTATTTATAAGCAAATCTCAGAATCATGTAATTTCATCTATGAATATTTTAGCATTATGCTTCTTATATTTTCTTGTGGCCTTCTCATTATTTAATAAAATCTTAAAAAAAACCAAAACGGTAAGTGCATCTGATTTAGTATATATACTAATGTGGAAAGATCTCATAAACGTTCAATGTGATAAGCTACAGACATCACAATTACGTTTAAAAGACGCAAACAAAAAACAAACAGTAAAATAGATGTGTGTGCTTCAAAACATATAAGTATATATAGAAAGATCACTGCACAAATGTGCATCAAACTACTAATCCTGATAACCTCAGAGGAGGGGAGTAGTGATTTAAAGGGTGAACTCAGGGCACCTGGGTGGCTCAGTCGATTAAGCATCTGACTCTTGATTTTGGCTCAGGTCATAAGGCCACGGTGATGAGATTGAGCCCTGTCTTGGGCTCTATGCTCAGCTCAGAGTCTGCTTGAGATTCTTTCTCTCCCTCTCCCTCTGCCCTTCCCCCGCTCACTCTCACTCTTCCTCTCTAAAATAAATAAATAAAATCTTTTTTTTAAAAAAGAGTGAACTTAAGGGGTGGCTCAGTCAGTGAAGCATCTGACTCTTTTTTTTTTAAAGATTTTATTTATTTATCTGACAGATAGACAGCGAGAGAGGAAACACAAGCAGGAGGAGTGGGAGAGGGAGAAGCAGGCTTCCCGCTGAGCAGGGAGCCCGATGCAGGGCTCGATCCCATGACCCTGGGATCATGACCTGAGCCGAAGGCAGACGCTTAACGACTGAGCCACCCAGGCGCCCCAGCATCTGACTCTTGATTCAGGCTCAGGTCATGATCTCAGGGTTGTGAGATCGAGCCCCACGGTGGGCTCTACTTTGGGCATGGAGCCTGCTTGGGATTCTCTCTCTGCCCATCCTCTCTCTCTCTCCTTCCCTCTCAAAAAAAAAAAAAAAAAAAAGAGTGAACCTAAGAATTTTGTCCTGTAGGCATTTACATTGTTTCACACTCAAATGAGAGACAATATATTCATCATTACTTATGTAATTTTGTTTATAAAAAGAAGAGAATCGAGGCACTGAATGAAGCACTTTGCTCGTTGCTGCCCAGAGTGACAGGAACTCATCTGGGAAACGTAAAGAAGTCTCAAGTGCAGATTTGAGTTTCTAGCTATGAAGTGACCTTCCAACTTCCTTCCTAATCAAGTTTTTTTTTTTTTTTTTCCACTGCCAACTAAAAATACACTACCCAGTTCAGGAGCCCTGGCTGACTGAATAGCAGCGGCTGCCAAGGCCCTACTTTGCATATTGAAACAACCTTGGAGGATAAACAGCAGCAGCTTGCGTCCCGGCTCCTGTGGAGGCACGGCGGGAGCTCCTCACCCTTGCCTCCGCATCATCGTCCCCGCACATTTTCAGGAGACAGTCTCTGGCCACTGTTGGCTTTTCCCCCTTAGCGTCCGGAAACCTCCTGCAAATGCTGTTAAGAGCGTTAGTCGGTAGTCAAAGCTTCGGTGCAGGGCTAACATTCTTCAGCTCTTTTTCGGCTCGCTGTTTCAGAAAGCACATCATCCACTGCTAGTTCCTTGTCCTCTTGTGTTTTTTGGTTTGTTCTGTTTTGTTTTTGAGAGAGAAAGAAAGAGATCCTATTTCTGTTTGGAGGAGACAGAGCAAAGAGAGGCAGGCAAGGAAATCCGCCTCCCCCCCACCCCCCGACTTTTCCAGGTTCCTCATTTGGTTATAAGGAGGTGGTGATAAAACAAAACAGAACAAAAAACCAAAACAAAACAAAAAAGGAGATGGTGTTACCAATAAAATGGAAACTAGAAATAGAAAAGTTCCGGAAAATGAGCTGTGCTGTAAATGTAAAACACAAGGCACTCAAAGTGGTAATAATTCTAAATACAATTTATAATGCAAAATAAAGACAGTTTAAGAGTCTGCAATATATTCTGTATCTAATTCTGATACACAATGTCCTAGTCTTCACATACAAGAATGATGCTGACTGCTGCCATTCATATGGCATGCAGATGCATTTTGAAGAGTTCCTTAAAAAAATCATGTGATCGGGGAGCCTGGGTGGCTCAGTCGGTTAAGCGTCTGCCTGTGGCTCGGGTCATGATCTCAGGGTCCTGGGATGGATCCCCTGCAGCAGGCTCCTTGCTCAGCAGGGGGACTGCTTCTCCCTCTCCCTCTGCTTCTCCCCCTGCTTGTGCTCGCTCTCTTTCTTCTCAAGGAAATGAATAAAATCTTTGAAAAAAAATTAAAAGTCATGTGATAGACTGTACAAAGCTATGCTTACAGCTGGTCAATAAAAATTGTCCTATAAGATATTGTCCTATAAGATATTCGAGCTGAACTAAACTTTACAGTACCTACTCCAACCTTTCTTCTCAAGTCAGTGGTTTCTTCAGCTCCTGTCCACCTCTCCCCTGTCCCCAGGGCTCACACAGAAGGAACCAGGATCAGAGTGATAGCAACACTGCCCCCTTGGCTCCCAGACCCCAGACACACATTATCCTTGGCCTCTGTGTCCTTACCCTCTGTCCATCCCAATCCTCCTGCAAATCAAATCCTGGCAGGATCCCCATGGATTCATCAGCTGGACAGGACTGAGTCTCAGCTTGATCTGATTGTCCTGCCCCACAGATTAGACAGACAAGCCCTCCTCCAGACAGTTCTTTAATGCTTGGAAACTGCTCTGGGGTAATGACAAAGATTCTTTGCTCGGCTAAACTTTAGTCAGGCTCCTGAACCTTCTTCTAGGCTCATCTGTGCACTTCCTCATAAAATCCTGTTTTAGCAAGAACCCTGCTATGTGTTAACCAGAATGCCCTGCCCTTAATATCTAATCACCTCAATATCTGATCGAATTCCTCAGCCCCTACCTTCCCCCAGGTGACATCTGGTCACCTGGCCTGCCTTCAGCAAGAATCCTGTTAGAGGTCAGTTTAGCCAGAATCTCCCCTGACCCCTGATGTTCTCTCTCAGTACTTTTCTATCTGCTGACCCCCACCCTGCCGATCCTTGGCTATAAGTCCCACTTGCCCAGGCTGGCTGCAAAACGACCCCGAAGTACTAAGCAACAGTAACAACACAACACAGTGGTGTGTGTACATAACACACTCTGTGTTTTCCTAACCACTCCCTCCTGTTAAAATATCCTGGCCTAAGAAAAGCAACGACAATTACAACAGGATGTTTGCTCTCTATAAAGCACTTTCTAGGTGAGTAGCAGACACGCTAAAAGAGGAAGAGATGAATAAATTCCAGCAAGATCTTGAGCAAATTATTTACTTGAGCAAATTATTTACAAATAAAAAAAGAGGCTGTGGCTCAGGTCATGATCTCAGGGTCCTGGGATGGAGCCCCTGTGGCAGGCTCCTTGCTCAGCAGGGAGCCTGCTTCTCCCTCTCCCTCTGCTGTTCCCCCTGCTTGTGCTCGCTCTCTTTCTTCTCAAGGAAATGAATAAAATCTTTAAAAGTGGTTTCTTTTTTTATTTGTAAAACGGGAGAGTCATAACTCCCATCTCGGTTCTTGGCGTTTTATTTTTTTATTTTTTTTAAAGATTTTATTTATTTATTTGACAGAGAGAGAGACACAGCGAGAGAAGGAACACAAGCAGGGGGAGTGGGAGAGGGAGAAGCAGGCTTCCCGCAGAGCAAGGAGCCCAACGCGGGGCTCAATCCCAGGACCCCGGGGTCATTATCTGAGCCGAAGGCAGACGCTTAACCGACTGAGCCACCCAGGCACCCGATTCTTGGCGTTTTGATGAAATAATGCATGGGAAAGCAAAAAGCACCCCACAAATGTGACTGGTTCCAAGAGCCAAATCACTGCAGCTGCAGATGCCAATTAGAGAGCTGCAGAGTCAACGGCTTCTGATTGGCCATAATTTTTAAAAAATTATGTTTTCTGGAGGTATCATTGTTTGCTGGGAAAAACATGATGACATGGCCGAAAAAAAAATTAAGCAGTAAGTTTAACTGCGCAGTTCCACCACAGTGACACAACTATTAAATTTTTACCGTTTACCTTCAACATAGCTACTATTTTTTAGAGGGTTTTAATCATACTTCGGCAGTTTTTAAAAGTCTGTAGGGTCCAAGCAAACAAAAGAATCTCCAGGCTCCAGAAGAAAAAATAACCAAAAACCAAAAAACCATCAAGGCATGTGTTCTGAGTTGCTAAGAAACGGGGTTGGTGCGAGGCCTCGCCGGGCTGGGGACATCTGCGCGGCCCGTCCGCTGCGGGAGCCCAGCTCGGGCCGCGCGTGGCCGAGGGAGGGGCTGTGGAGCCCGCCCCGCCCCGACCACCTGGGGAAGGAAGCGGAAAAGGGGAACCGGCAGCAGCCCCTGCAGTTCCTTCTCTTCTCGCTCTTGGGACGCTACCGCCGCGCGGAAAGCAGCTGCGGGCGAGCGGACTGCCACAGAGGAGGAGCTTTCGGCCGCAGCCTAGTAACACCGAGGTAACTTTACTTGCCCTCTTCCCCGCCCGCGTGAGGAATGAACGCCGCCTGTCTTATTTTCTTCCAGGGGCAACCGCAATATTCCCACCCCCCCCCCCGCCACCCCGGGGGAGAGATGTCCCAGCCACGTGTCCCCTAGGTCGGGAACAGGGCTTGGTTTTAGAAATTGGGCATTTCTAAATGAAAAAAAAAAAGTGAGTCGTGCTCTATAGGCAATTTACCTTGATAAGGCAATGGAGGAAACCACTTGGCTGTGACTGGTAAATGTGTCCCCAGGCAACCGTATTTGAAATACCACTGTTTGCAGGACGCAGTGCTGGTCCTGAGGGGAGCTCCAGAGGCAGCCAACTGTCCTCTTCACTTGGTGCACTGAACTGGAGCTAGCTTCCACTTCGGGATTTAGGCTTATAGGAAGAAAATAGAGGCGGGAAGCCACAGACTAGCCAGAACTGAAGACATCTTTCGGTCATTCCTACTGAACTGGGTTATATCTAACTGGAACTTCCTTTTGCCTCTTTGCTTTAACTACCAAGGAAGGTGAGCCCGCGTTGGGTGTCTTCCAGGAAGCCCTACGCTCTTCTCTGATGCAGCCCCCTTCCCCCCCCAGATAGATCAGCTCGGGGTGACTCATTTGCCCTACTTCCTGGCCCTTTCAGAGCGCAGGCCTGTGTTTGAAACCTGACATGGTAAAGACACTTCCTGCTTTTGGAGGAGAGGCTCTTCTTCGATGTGCCTGCGTGGATTTGTGTTCCTCCCGAAAAGAATGGCTGATGTGTGCACCTGGCCTTTCTCCCCTAGGGATTAGCAGGAGCCACCATGGGTTCTGTGAATTCCCGAGGTCACAAGGCAGAAGCCCAGGTGGTGATGATTGGCCTCGACTCAGCTGGGAAGACCACACTCCTGTACAAACTGAAGGGCTACCAGCTGGTGGAGACCCTGCCCACTGTTGGTTTCAACGTGGAGCCTCTCAGAGTCCCTGGGCATGTGTCTCTGACCATCTGGGATGTGGGGGGGCAGACCCAGCTGAGGGCCAACTGGAAGGACTACCTGGAAGGCACGGATGTCCTCGTGTATGTGCTGGATAGCACAGATGAAGCTCGCTTGCCCGAGGCGGTGGCTGAGCTCGTGGAAGTCCTTAATGATCCACACATGGCCCACGTCCCTTTCTTGGTGCTGGCCAACAAGCAGGAGGCGCCCGATGCTCTGCCGCTGCTCGGGATCAGAGACAGGCTGGGCCTGGAGAGATTCCAGGACCGCAGCTGGGATCTCCGGGCCTGCAGTGCCCTCACCGGCGCTGGGCTGCCCGAGGCCCTGCAGAGCTTGAGAAGGCTCCTGAAATCCCGCTGCCACTGTGTCTCCAGGTGAGCGCAGGTGCAGCGGGGGAGTGGGGAGAGCAAGAAGACTGGATCCAGGCAGAGCAGCGTGCCTTTGCCCATATGAACTGAAAGAAGCAGCTAGTCCTTGAGAATCTGAAACTCAGTTTGTCAAATAAGACGTCCTTCCGTGCTTGGACAGGATATTTTCTTCTTGGGGCTTATTGTCACGAGGGTTTATGCTGAAAACCAACTATTCTTTGAATAATAATACTGTAAGGGAAAAAAAATGCCTCAACATACTTCCTTTAATAACTCATTACCAAGGGTGAACTGAGCAATTGTAATAATAGAACAATGAATGGTTGCATTACAATTAAGACCTAAATTTACAGAGGGAAAGAGATTTCAAAATCAGATTAGAATATCATCTGGACATGGTTACGATCTTAGGAGTGATTTTTCCCTGGTGCCCCTGGGTATGTGCCACGATCACTGTGAGTGCAAGCTGCCAGGGCTAGCAGATAGGAGTAGGTGACTCTGGCCCCACGGAACCTTGGGTTTAGAAGTTCGCTCGGGCATTTGGCCCTGGGCAAGACGCTGGGAGTTAAAGCCTTCCAAAATTTATCCTTTTCTCTGACCCTGATGAACTCTTCTCCACCTTTTATCATCTTGTATTGGTCTTTCTCTAAAATGCTTCATTTTTATCTTTTTTTCTTTCCCTTTTCTCCATACAGCACATATCTTTCCTTAAAGATCAGATTAATCAAATATTTCATTCATTTATTCATTCATTTAATCAACAAATATGTAGAGCATTGAATTTGGGCAAACAGCACTGAGTTTTTAGTTTTGAGCCAGGCCCTTGAGATGGGAGGTGTGGATTTTGAAGATACATGTAACAAAAATGCTTCTTTCTCATTATTAACAGTAAAAAAGAAAACTGAACATAGCATCCTACAAGGGTTTTCAGGTGATCTTTACCTAGGAACCATGAAGCTCCTGAAATTATTTGCAGAATTATTTGCAAAACGTTATGCTTTGAGCCTTTTTTGGGGGGGCGGGGGAAGAAGATCCATAACTTTTATCAGACTTTCAAAGGCTTTTGTAACTCCCAGAAGTTAAGAATCACTGATCTGGTCTTACCTATCATCCAACGGAGGAATACTTTTTATAATCTGAGCTTTTTAATGGCAAGCAGCTCGTACTTGACACCTGCTCTCATGTTAAACAGCTCTACATGTTAGTTATTCCTACTCTGGACTAAAACCTTCCTCCTTATGGATGGTGGTTCTCCCCTCTCTGGAGTGACACAGTATAAATGGGCCCTCAACACTCTTCCAACATCTGAGATCCACTAGGTCCCTCTACCCAAATTCTTCCTTCTAACATCAGGTTAGGCATGCTCCATTCTTTCCACTACTTGTCAGTAGATAGGTTTTCCTGTGTCAGGCACAGGAAAGTACAAAGATGCAAAGACAGATTGGACAAGGCCTCAGGCCTCATGGAGCTCTGCTTGGGGAAGCAGTAGGACAAAACTCCCATAAAAAAAGCAGATAGAGGCTCAATTCAGCAACTGTTTATTGAGCACTTACTGGGGTCAAGTTCTGTGCTGGGTGCTTTCCATAGTTATCTCAAATTCTCTCAATTCTGCAAAGTAGGTATCATTCTCATGTTGCATAATTAGAAACTGAGGCTGGGGGAGGTTCTGACTTGCTTGAGGCACAGAACTATTAAGTGACATATAGCAGAAGGAGACTGCTTGGAAGTATGAGGGGGAGTGAAGGAAGGACAAGTAAGCTGGCGTGGGGTGAGGGGTGGATGAGGGGGCTGTATTATAATAGGAAACAAAACTGGGAAGAACTTTAAGTCCAAGCTGGGGAAAATTTGGACTTTTGCTATCTGGATTTGGCTCAGGGAAGTGAAATCAGTGGACTTAACATTTAGGAGGATAATTTAGTGGCTGTGTAGGGTGGAATAAAAAGAAGGGGGACACTGGAGTCGGGCAGGCAGGGAGACCAGCTAGCCGCCCTTTGCGGTAACAGAGGAGAGAGGAGGAAGAAAGAGGAGAAATTGAAAGCCATTTTTGAGGGAAAAAGCTGAGAGAAGAACAAGTTGAAGATGGCGTTAAGATTTTGAGTGTATGTGACAGGAGCGATTGAAATGACCTGAGAAGGTGGACACAGGAGGAACAAGTTGGGATGGGGCCAGAACTGGTGGGTTCTGGTCTTGAAGTGCTGGGTATGGATGTTTGGGACGGGGCCAGAACTGGTGGGTTCTGGTCTTGAAGTGCTGGGTAAGAATGTTTGGGATGGGGCCAGAACTGGTGGGTTCTGGTCTTGAAGTGCTGGGTATGGATGTGTTGATAGCTTCTTTCAGATCGTTCTATTACCTGCAGTCCCCAAAATACCGAGTACCCTGCTGGATGCATCAGCTGGTTCCCACACACACAGGCTCCTTTCCCCCCTGATGTGTCAGTTTTTATCATGAGCTCATCTTTGGCAGGATTTGTTTTTCCTGTGTGACCCCCATGTGCCCTGTGTTGTGACAATGTTTCTACACAGAGTGGTTTCACATTAGTGTTGACTAGGCTCCTGGAGGTTTCAACTGTTTTAGATCAAACATTATGTTAGTTTTTCTGCTTGGGGCTCATGGCCTCACAGGTGGCATCGATTTGGGTTCTGTGCCCATTCATGGCACAGGCCCTAGGGATTCAATTTCTGACAGGTGACTTTTTTTTTTTTGCACCCATGTTCCAAAGAGACCATTTACTTCTTCATACTTTCCTGAGCTAGTGAATACCATTTCCCAATCCCCTTTTTAAGGAAGGGGCATCTCTTTGATGCTCTTGCTTTTCTGTTGAGCTCAAATCAAAATTTTCTCTCTTCCAAGCAAGCCTAAGGCCATACCTCCTGTTCCCATACAGGTGTTATAACCTTAGCCCAGTCCCTAGAGCCTAACCTTGGCTTCTCTAGTATCTCCGTGGGCTCCAGGCTCCCAGCTTACACTTACCTGCTTTGACTGGTTTTGCTCTTCATTTCTGTCACTTGAGGATGTCCCTTCTTTTGTTTAAGGACAGCATGTATTAAAATGCAATTTTTTGGTGATACTTTACCCAACATTTCCATCCCTCTGTAATAGGCAAGGGTCCATCTGCTATGAACTGTCTTTCTGAATGTCCTGAACTGTTTTGATATGTGGCAGGGAGATCTGTACTTAGGAGGATGGCTTGGGTAGCTGACTTGGGGTGGAGAGAGGGTCCTAAAGCAGGGAGGCAGGGTAGAAGGTGACCGGGATGTCTTTTGACTGACATGCCCGCTCTTGCCACCCCTGGGGCAAACAGACATCCTGTCACCGCAGAAGCCATCATGCTGTGGGCATCTGTTTCCTTTCTCTTGACAATTGTCCGTCTCTTTTCTAACATCAGGACGCCTCTGTCTCTCATTCTTTCTGTCTCAAATAAATAAATAAAATCTAAAAAAATAAAAAATAAAAATAAAAAAAAGGGACGCCTGGGTGGCTCAGTCGGTTAAGCGACTGCCTTCGGCTCAGGTCATGGTCCTGGAGTCCCAGGATCGAGTCCCGCATCGGGCTCCCTGCTCGGCGGGGAGTCTGCTTCTCCCTCTGACCCTCCTCCCTCTCATGCTCTCTGTCTCTCATTCTTTCTGTCTCAAATAAATAAATAAAATCTAAAAAAATAAAAATAACATCAGGACGCACCAAGATCTTGTCCAGCTCTGAGAGTGTGCTCCTTGTTTGGACCAAACAGAGTGGACAGGGGGACCAGCAGGTAGTGTGTGACGACAGCCCCAAATCCTTGAAGGCAGATGTGCTCTTAATAGGCCCCAGGAGCTCTCCTCTCATCATCCCCGCCTTGGATAAGATTTGGGAAGAAGGGTAACAAAACAAAATATCCTAAGAACCATGCCCATTAGTGCTCAGTTGGTGTTGACCAGAACTCCCTGCTGGTCCCTGTTTGAAGGGATTGAATGCCAAATCAGTCACAGAATCACCCAGCAGGTGAGTTCTGGAATGGGAACTATACAACTCTCTGGACAGAAGGTGGGGTTGGAGAGCCTCAGAGTCCAAGGGCAGCCTGCCAGCCTTCTACCTCCCCAGCTTCTGAGATGTTTGCCTCGTGTGAGTATGGGAATGCCATGGGATGCAAGGCCCCCCAGCACCTTCCTGGGATTTCCCATGCCCTCTGTGCACGTGCTCCGGCTCTTCAAGCTTCCGTGTCAGCAGGCCGTCCTGTAGTTACACGAGTGATGCCAGCTGTAGCGGCAGGCCTCTGGGGTCACACAACCTTAGGCAAGCCTCCTGAACCCCTACTGTCTTTTAGGCTTAGGATATTTTCCCGTTGGAATCTTGCCCACGATTCTAAGGTTCTCAGATCCCACCTTGCAGGAAGCTCTGCCCGTATGCCTCAGCCCATGCTCATCCCCTCCCTGAACTCTCCTGGTGCTGGCCCACTTGTTAGTGCCTGAATTGGGGCTGTTCTACACCTGGGCACATAGTCTCTCCAAGAATGGTCTAAGTTCCTAGAGATCAGGGGATGCCTTACATCCTTTGATCCTCTTCAAAGCCTGTAACGATATTAGGTACTGAGAGCTGCTCATTGAATACCTGGGTGAATAATGAATAACTGTTTAAAGCTATTGAACTGGGTGCCATGGCGGGGAGTCCCCAGGTCCTCTGAACTGTCCAGAGTGAAATCCCCAAATGAGAACTCCAAGAGGCTCATTAGCTCAAGAGCCAAAATGGCAGCACGAACCTGTACTTCAGGCATCCTCTTTAGTAAAGACAACAGCAAAAAGTCATACATGCTCTTTGTGGAACATGTCATGCTCAGAACCACCTGACTTATAGTCTAAGTAGCAGAGGGAATGCTAAGTGGGGACCTAGTGAGGTATGGCAGGGGGCCGCTGGGGAGGCCAAGGCCCTGGAGGTAGGTGGCCAGTGAGAGCACACGCAGGGCCCAGAGTCAGGGCCTGGGAGGAGGGCCAGGTTGCTCTCCTTCCCAGGCAGGGGCCCCGCCTTGCTCACTCCAGGGCTCCCATCCTTCCTTCTGCTTCTACCCTAACACTGGTGGTGCTGGAGGGAGGCTAAGACTCCATCCTTTCTCAGAGTCTTCCCTGAAGACCACGGGGAAGCTAGCCTTGCCTGCCTGGAAGCAAAATGACAATAGGTCCAGGCTAGCCCTTGCAAGTGGGAATCACACTCCCTTTGCTGCTGGCAACTGAAGGGTAGGGCAGTCAGTATTCAGTAGGGTAACCTCAGCCCTTGCTTCCCCACCTGAGGCAGGCCAGGGCCCTCCAAGGCCATGCAAGGGGGAGGTAGGGGGGCAGATGGAAGGGTTTCCCTCCTGCTCTTCTGCTCAGAGAGATACATACACATATTCACACACACACACATATATACACACATATACACATTACAGAGCTACAAACAGGAAACCTTAGGAAAAAACAAATCGTGCTTTCTGGTTTATTTTTAAATGGTGCTCTCCTTACCTGAGAGGTACTTTGCCTGTTCCAATTCCCCCACACCTTTCAGATCCATTAAGCTCCCATTAATCCCCGAGAGTGAGTGAAGGAGCAGGAATGTGCGCCAGTGGATGTGGCAATAAATGCAGGACAGCAGGTGTCTGTTTTCTTCTTCTTTTTTTTTTTTTTTTTTTAAATTTTTATTTATTTATTTGACAGAGAGAGACACAGTGAGAGAGGGAACACAAGCAGGGGAAGTGAGAGAGGGAGAAGCAGGCTCCCCGCGGAGCAGGGAGCCCGATGTGGGGCTCGATCCCAGGACCCCGGGATCATGACCTGAGCCGAAGGCAGACGCTTAACGACTGAGCCACCCAGGCGCCCCGGTGTCTGTTTTCTTCTTAAATTAAAATGCCTCTGTTCTTTTTTTCTGTGAACACTGTGTACAGTGAGAACTGTTCCAGTTTGGAGAGCTGATTACCCATCTGAATATGAGGCTGAGTTTCTCCCTTTCTGACTCACAGATTTTAAAGATTTTTCTCCTTCCTCTCTTGGTCAGAATCAATCCTCTTGGTGAAAGTGAACCACAGGGGTTGGTTTTGACTTGGTTCTGCTGTGGTTTTCAGTTGTCCGTCCTCCCCGGTCTACACACGCACCTCCTCCTGTGGGCCTGGGATAGTTGTGTCCCTCCAAGTGGACCAGGCGCCCATGCCCCACACGTGGGTGAGCCAGGACCTTGCCTTTCCTTCTTGTCCTCAAGGATTTAGAACACACATCAACACCTCAAGCATTCCCAACCCAGCCTCAGGTGGGGTGGTGAGGTCCCCTCACAGAAGACTTGCACTTTCCTCAGAACCAAGATGATGCAACTCAGCGGGATAAGTGGAGAATGGGCGGGGGGGTGGGGAGGGAAGGTGGGGCAGAGCCCTCCCTTCCAGAAGCCCCAGGCCTGGCCTTCAGACAGATGGAAGTCAAATAGGAATGATGAGTTGTTTAGTCTGTGCCTCTTTCTGCAGAGCCTGGGATGAGATGGGAGAGTCCCTGGGTGAACAGGAGGTGGAGAGGCCAACCTTTGCTGCCACCTCTTGGCCTGTAAGGACAAAACAAATTCAAAATAGGAGAGTTAATTGTCCCCGTTGAAAAGAAGAGACTTCTCCCTGCATCCCTTTTCTTAGAGCATTAACTTTAGACAACTTGTAAGTTCTTTCCTCTGTCTCTTTGAAATGTATGTAAATCCTTTAAAAAGCTAAATAAAGCTGTTGCCAGCTTTAGGACTCAGGAATGTCTTTCTCAAGGACCTGGGACCAATCCCTTTGAAATGTCAACATCTAGGGAGATAGGGCCTGCCTCCCAGTCTCTGTGGAAGGGCAGGAGCCTAACTCGGCAAAGTACCTCACTCCACGTTGCAAAACTACTTCCTGTCATAAAGATAGGAGAAGCCAATTAGCTAACAGATGGTGACCCCAATTATCAGGTAAATCTAGGATGAACCTTGTATGACAAATGGTGCTGTCACGCCCTTGAGGACTGGTTATTATGTAGGTAATGGGTTGTGTCTGCCTAGCTGTATCAGAGGGTGAGACTCCTTTCTGTCTTTGCAATCTCTAGCTGATGGCCTGTGACGCACATCACATTCTGGTTGAAAGCTTATTCAATAAGAAAACTGTCTTCCTTCTCTACTACCTTTGTGGAGAGGTTGGCAGATTTGTTTTTAATTCTAGTTCCCCAACAGCTCCCATTGGTTTGGCTCTGTGAGCTTCTAGTCGAACCCATGATTAGCAAAATAATATTGGTGAGGGCTAATCAACTGGAATGCATCCTAGAAGGTTTCTGAAGGACTCCTAATTAGGAATGATGAACATGAGTTCAGTATGACCCAAGGCATTTTCCTCTCACAAGATTATGGAAACCTGTGACTGCTTCCAACTTACTGAGAGACGTATTTCTTGGTGTGGTGAAGCATGACCCCTGTATCCCTTTCCCATACGGCTCATAAAAGCAGCAGCTCAGGAAAAACAAAACAATTTTAGAAAGGAAAAAAAAAGGAGTCTTTTATTTTTACCTCATTGTCTTGATTTCCACTCCTCTGACAACATTCACCCCCAAGGAGATTTGGCTCTACAGCTACAGAGCTAAGTATTTAAAAAATTTCCATGAGAAAATGGCCTTGTTCTGCCTGAGATTTCAAGCTAAGACCTAATAATGAATCCTTCTCCCTCCCCTGACCCCCTCCTCCCCACCAGCAACTTGGAACCTGAAAATATCCATGTGGATATTTTTGCAGCCTACTTCAAGCATGAAATCACAAACCTAAACAAATTAGTTCTCACAAAAGCATTTCCATTTTTTCAAATAAAAGGAGGCATCATGATTATAAACTATCTCCAGATTATGAACATGATACCATTATCATTTTGCCATTTATATTTACCTTTTTGAATTCCACAAACTTCAATTTCATATGGCATGAAATGTTGGCTTAACCTGGAGGGAAAATATAAAGGATATAAATAAATGTATACAAAGGTTTTGAAGGTTATGAAAATTCTTCCATGAGAGTATCACTATCAAGATGGAGGTGCAGCCCCATCCTTTGCTCAAACTGGTGCTGTCTAAATGCAGTTAAGTGCTCTGGTTTGGAGCCTGGCCTTAAAGTCGGTCAGAACTGACTAGAACACCAGCTCTGTGCCTCACCGGCTGGGTAACCTGGGCAAATTATTTAACCTAACTAAGCTCCAGCTCCCTCATCTACAGAATGGGAATGATAATAGGGAGTACATCACAAAGTTCTTGTGAGAATTCAGTGAGGTAATGTGGCCCTCCTAATGACCCCCTTCAGGTAGTATATTCATCATATTCTAGCCCAAACTCACTGGAATGCTGCAGGTAGAGCCTGGGGAGTGAATGTCCAGGCTTCTCAGGTCTGAAACCAGCTCTTAATGTTGATCTAGAAAATTAGAATTCAGTGAGGTAATGTGTCCATCTAGTCAACTTATGTTTCTTGAGCACTGACTATGTGCCAAACACTGAGCTATGTACAAGAACGACAGGAGGAAGGAGACACATTGTCCCTGCCCTCCGACACACAGTCTAGCTTTTGGTATGGGACAACTATGAAGTCATGCTACAGTACGTTAAAAATGCATATGAAACACAGAGTTCTGGGGGCCCAGGCTTTCTTTGCTGCCTTAGAATTTTCCAGACCCAGACTTGTTCTGGAGTAAAGAGGGTGTTATAGCTGGTGAAAGGGTAGGGGGGTGGGAGTGAAGTCACAAGACAGCTCTTACGAATTCTGAAACTCTGGACACTTAGTCTCCACCCGCCTTCCTACCATTTCTACTGACAGCTCTATTTTAGTGCTTCTCCCCCTTTCCTAGCCCAAAGCACTTTCAATAAAAGTACTGTAAGCCTAGAATTAATATCTCCTCCATGCAGTGTATTTTTTTTTTATTATTATTTGAGTATAGTTGACCTAAAATTTTACATTAGTTTCAGGTGTACAACATAGTGATTGGACAAGTTTATACACTATGCTTTCTTCACCACATTTAAATGCACCCTCCTCTTACAAAGGCTAGTAGGTTGAATGGCTAGGAGTGATTTCAGAAGACTGGAAATTGAAACCCACATTAAATTCCACTCCTCTTTGAAATTCTACATTTACAGGTTCATTCCTTGGACTTCAGTTTTTAAAAGAAAATATCCCTAGAAGAAGGGCAGCAAGGATGATTTAGTTATTTGCACTTTAATGTGAATGAATTCTCAGTATCTTTTCAGGAGAGGTTTTGTTAAGAACGCAAATCTAAAAGTTGAGAACAGCTGAAAAAGGGAAGGAGTACCGCCAGAAATTTAAGAGCTGGAAATTCACAACTTTGCTCAAGGCCATATGAATGTGGGCCCCCTATCTCTCATTGTCCACACAGCAGGGACCTACTGTGTGCAGAAATAAGGCCCAAGAGGGAAGGTCTGGGTATGTGGGACTGCCACCTTCTCAGGCACTTGGAAAACAGTGGCCTAGAGCCAGGGAGTGGAGAGCTAACTGGCCAGCCGGGGAGCACCCCTCTGGAATGGGGAGTGAGTAGGGAATAATCTGGCCTCTCCTTCCTCCCACCCCCCATTATCTCCATCAGAGGTTGGCCTCCCAGGGCATAGAGCAGGGTAGACAGGGGTGGGGAATGGCAAATGGAAAACAAGCAGCCCAAGCTCTTTTATTTCTGCTCAGTAGAGAGTGCTAAAGTACAAGGGTCAACTAGCCAGAAGGTAGCATCAGTCTTTAACTGGAAAAGCCACTCTTTCCTCAGTTGTATCCTGTACTTGGAGTGGGGCTTCTCCAGGTGCAGAAGGACAACATCATGACCCAGGCAGAAGAAGACGTGAAGATCACAGAATTCCACGGGCCTAATCCTACCTGTGGAGGGAATTCATTCCTCTAAATTAGCATTCCAAACTCTTCAAGTAAGTCATTTGCAAAGGTACCCCCTTCTACCACTTTGAAGGTAAGATTAAGTTCTCTAGGGATCAGATGATCCCTAGGAATCAAGAGCTCTGGGCTGCGGGGGTGAGAAGCCTGCTGGTTGTTTTGTTCTGACACAGCTGTGGGTCACAAGATTCTTACACAAGCTTGGGGGTGGCCCGCCATGCCACGAGCGCTTCCTTCCCCTCAGCCAGTGATGATGACTCCGATTTCAGAAAGGAGCTCAACCAGCATGTTCATCTTGGGGCACTTCTCAGCCATTTTCTAGATCAACATTAAGAGCTGGTTTCAGACCTGAGAAGCCTGGACATTCACTCCCCAGGCTCTACCTGCAGCATTCCAGTGAGTTTGGGCTAGAATATGATGAATATACTACCTGAAGGGGGTCATTAGGAGGGACAGAGAAAGAAAGTTGTGGAGACTTGTGGTTTAAGGTTGGGAAATGCAACATACATGTAACTCAACTATCTGCCCAAACCTTACTAGCGGTACAGCAAAGGAAAAAAAAAAAAAAAGGCCAAACCCCACATGGACAAAGAAAGCAGAAGAGAGAGTAGCAGGCTTGAGATAGCAATAAAATTATGGAAGATGGAAAGTAATCTCATAGACCAAATAAAGTGGAAACCTAAGTTGGCTGGGGGTTGTGTGTGTGTGTGTGTGTGTGTGTGTGTGTGGCTTAGAGGACATCCTCTGTACCAGGTACTGGTCTAAGTGTTGAAGGTACATTGACTCATATAATACCCCAACAACGCTAGAATTTGTACTCTGATTTTGGGGATGAAGTACAGAGAAGTTAAATAACTTGTCCCAGGTCACACAGCAGAATCTGTAGAAGTGTGGCCCAGAGACCATGCTCTGTAGCCTCACAGTGATAAGCAAGTCCTTCTGCACCAAACCCTGGGAGATCTCCAGACCTGGACTATCAGGAAGCTTCAAAATGGGGATGAAAATAGAATTGGTGGGAGGCCTGTATGAAGAGACAGACCCTCAGATTCCTTCACTATCTTACTCAGGCCAGGCAACTGCCCCAGTGCTCCCTGGTAGGATACCATTGGTTTATTCTCTGGAGGCATTACCCAGTTGAGGATGAGACAGCTATGAAAACAGGAGAATTCAGTGAAAGTTTGTGAACTGACTGGTGAGGCTCTGCAGACACCCTCCCCATTCAGCCCCCGGCAGTGAGGTTTGCACTCCCCAGGCAGGGACTGGGGGCTCCTCTGTAGGAGTTCTGACCAGTTGGAGAGAAGATGTCAACACTGACATCTGAAGGTCCTCTCATGAACCAGTTGGCTCACTGATTGATGAGCCCTGCCCACAGACCCAGGGCTCATACAAGCTTCTAGCAGCTTTTTGGTATCTTCCTCTTTTTCCACCTACATTTTTATTATGGAAAAAGTAAACATATAGAAACATTGGAAATATAGTATAATGAACACCCATATACCTACCTTTTAAGTTGTACAATAATTAGTATCTTAACATATTTGCTTTATCTTTAGATAAATACAGATAAATAAATATAGATAAATATATGTCCATATATTGTTTCTCTGAACCATTTGAAAATGAGCTGTGGACATTGTGATATTTCACCCCTACATATTTCAGTAGAAGGTCATTATCATACATAATCGAAATCTATACATAATCCATGATTGTACCTAAGAAAATTTTAAATAATTCTCTAGTACAGTCTAATATTCAATCCATATTGAAATTTCCCTCATTGTCCCTAGAATGCCATTGCATTTGGTTATTATGTATCTTTATTCTCCTCCCTAGAACAGTCCTCTTGCTTTTGTTTGTCCCCTTCCCTTTTGGAAGAGACCAGGTCACTTAACTGAAGGAGGGTCTCACAACTGATTTGCCTGATTGTTTCCTTGTGTATCATTTAACTTGTCCTTGTATCTCTTGTAAATCCTGTCAACTGGAAGTTAGATCTAAAGGCATGGATAGATTCAGATCAGATGTTTTTGGCAAGTCATATGGATTTTCTACTTCATACTGCATCATATCAGGAGATAACATCTGCTGTCTCACTAGTGGTGAAGTGAAGTTTGGTAAAGGCAGTGACTGCTAGATCTCTCCACTGTAAAGATCTGCTTTCCCCTTTGCAGGGACCATGGATAATGTCTGGCACAGTGTGCATATCCTGTGCAATGCATTACTCCAATGTAAACAGACAATAAAGGATAATGGGACATCTGAAAAAGAGCCTCCAACGTGGAAGAGACAAAAACAAACAAAAAGTTAACTCAGAAGAGATCAGTGCAGGAAACAAAAGAAAACTTCCCCTAAACAATCAATATCCTTAGAAATAAGAGAAGATATCATACCCATAAGGCAAGATTCATAAGGCAAGATTGCTATAAAAAAAATTTAGAAAACAAGAAAGAGCTCTTGGAAATCTACACTGAAAATCGAACACAAAGTTGGAAGATAAAGTAGAAACAAAAATCTCCTGGGGCACCTGGGTGGTTCAGTGGGTTAAGTGTCTGACTCTTGGTTTTGGCTCAGGTTGTGACATCAGGGTCGTGAAATCAAGCCCTGCATCAGGCTCTGTGCTGAGTGTGGAACATGCTTAAGAGTCTCTCTCTCCGGACATCTGGATGGCTCAGTCAGTTAAGTGTCTGCCTTTGGCTCACGTCATGATCCCAGGGTCCTAGGATTGAGTCCTGCTTTGGGCTCCTTGCTCAGTGGGGAGCTTGCTTCTCCCTCTCCCTCTGCCTGCCGCTCCCTGCTTGTGCTCTCTCTCTGTGACAAATAAATAAATAAAATCTTAAAAAAAAAAAAAATTATCTTCTCCCTCTGCCTCTTCCCACTCCCTTGCACATGCTCTCACTCGCTCTGAAAAATAAAAAATAAAATAAATAAATAAAAAAGTGAAGGGGGATAGGGGCGCCTGGGTGGCTCAGTTGTTAAGCGTCTGCCTTCGGCTCAGGTCATGATCCCAGGGTCCTGGGATCGAGCCCTGCATTGAGCCCCGCATTGGGCTCCCTGCTCAGCGGGAAGCCTGCTTCTCCCTCTCCCACTCCCCCTGCTTGTGTTCCCTCTTTCGATGTCTCTCTCTCTGTCAAATAAATAAATAAAATCGTAAAAAAAATTAAAAAAAAGTGAAGGGGGATGAATTATAAGATAAAACATGAACATTTCCCAGAACACATGAATTTTAGCTTGAAAGATCAGTCTTTGGAGGGCCCAATACAAATACATTTTATAAAGATAAACACAAAAACACAATATTAGGAAATTTCAGAACATCCTAAAAGAGAAAAATAGGTCACATACAACAGAGCAAGAATTAGAATAGCATTAAAACATCTTAATGACAATACTAAAATCTAAAGGATAATAGAGCAAAGCCTTCAAAATTCTGAGAGCAAGTTTAACAATGAATTGGACTATAGGCCCTAGAAAAAAATAAATACCTTTGAATCCATGCTGATGTAAATAAATAAATGAATCACTAAATAAATGGAGAAGGGACAGCTCTACCTTACAAAAGAATTACATTAACAAATGTAGAAGAAAGGAGGAAAATAGAAATTATTACCATTAAGAATATTACAGTAATAACTGTAGGCAAGATTTACCAATTGAGGCTAAAATTAGTGGGTGAAAGTTTGAGGATAAACAGGATATTTGCATTGTCTTAAAGTATGTCCACCAGAGGCTTCTCAAAAAATTAAAAATAGAACTACCATATGATCCAGTAATCACACTACTGGGTTTACTCAAAAAATATGAAAGCATTAATTCAAAAGGATACATGCACCGCTATGTTTACTGCAGCATTATTTATAATAGCCAAGATATGGAAGCAGCCCAAACGTCCATCCATAAATGAATGGATAACGAAGATGTGGCATAAGCAATGTCTACAATAGCCAAACTATGGAAAGAGCCCAGATGTCCATCGACAGATGAATGGATAAAGAAGATGTGGTACATATATACATTGGAATACCACTCAGCCATCAAAAAAATGACATCTTGCCATTTGCAATGGTGTGGATGGAACTAGAGGGTTTTATGCTAAGTGAAATAAGTCAATCTGAGAAAGACAAATACCATATGATTTCACTCATATGTGGCATTTGAGAAAAAACAGGATCATAGGGGAAGAGAGGAAAAAATAAAACAAGACGAAATCAGAGAGGGAGATAAACCATAACAGACTCTTAATCATAGGAAACAAACTGAGGGTTGCTGGAGGGGAGAGGGGTGGAGGGATGGGGTAATGGGTGATGGACATAAATTTTTTAAAAAATATAATGTTTAAAAAAAAAAGGAATTTTGAACACTCATTGAAATGGCAGTGGTTAAACCTTGGGCTACCCTCCCTGGGCACACCTGGGGGTGGAGGGCCAGACCGGAGCCACCCAGCCTCAGTTTCCAGTTTATTTATTTTTCCTTGAGCATTTAAAAAATATTTATATATGCCTCAGGTATTATTTTAGCCAATACTTTATCTCAGTATTTAGAACAAAATGCTATGATTTTACAAGAAACATAGATTCTTTTCAACTATTTTTAATACAGCAAAATAAAGATTAAGAAAAAGGCTAAAAAAAAGATGTGGCATATATATACAATGGAATATTATTCAGTCATAAATATGAATGAAATCTCGCCATTTGTAGCAACATGGACGAATCTAGGGAGTAGAATGCTAAGTGAAATAAATCAGTCAGAGAAAGACAAATGCAATATGACTTCACTCATGTGGAATTTAAGAAACAAAACAAACAAGCAAAGGGAAAAAAAAGAGAGAGAGGCAAACCAAGAAACAGACTCTTAACTATAGAGAACAAACTTGATGGTTACCAGAGAGGAGGGGGGAGGGGGGGGGAATAGGTGATGGGGATTAAGGAGTGCACTTGTGATGAGCACTGGGTGTTGTATGGAAGTGCTGAATCACTATATTTTGCACCTGAAACTAACATTACAATGTATGTTAACTATACTGGAATTAAAATTTTAAAAAAGTATGTCCACCAGGATATTTATTAATTATGAGAAAAAAATAGTAACTCACAGTGGGGAAAACTGGCACAAACCATATAGCCAAGTGGTCAAGATTAACACCATCAGTAATAAGTCACACCACCTTCACACACCCCTGATCAGATGCACTAAGAAGGGCACATCACTTCTGTGGTATTCTTGCCAAAAATCCAGAACCTTGGTCTAATCATGAGAAATCAGGAAAATCTAAATTGTGGGACATTCTACCAAATACCTGACCACTATTCTTCAAAACTGTTAAGATCATGAAAGACAAAGTAAGACTAAGGAACTGTTCCAGATTAGAAGATACTAAGAAGGGGCGCCTGGGTGGCTCAGTCGGTTAAGCATCTGCCTTCGGCTCAGGTCATGATCCCGGGGTCCTGGGATCGAGCCCCGCATCGGGCTCCTTGTTCTGCGGGAAGCCTGCTTCTCCCTCTCCCACTCCCCCTGCTTGTGTTCCCTCTCTCGCTGTCTCTCTCTGTCAAATAAATAAATAAAATCTTAAAAAAAAAAAAAAAAAGAAGATACTAAGAAGACTCCACAATGAGATGTAACATGGGATCCTGGAATGGACCCTGGAAACATAAAATGATGATCGGGAAAAGATGAAATCCAAAGTCCATAATTAATGCCTTCGTTTCGATCATTGTGCAATGGCTATGTTACATGTTAGCATCAGGGGAAGCTCGGTAAAGGCATTAGATAGAACGCTAATGTTTTTGCAACATTTCTGAAAGTCTAGAAAAAAAGTAAGAAAACATTCTGAGGGAAAATTGTTATTGTAACCTAATCAATCAATCGTGCAGATAGAATAATGACATTTCAGACAAGTAAGGACTTGTGCACCTTTTATCAGGAGGCTACTGGTCGTCGTGCTCCCTCAAGAGGATAGACCAAAATGAAGACAGGGGATGCAGGCAATATGGAATTCAACACTAGAGGGGAGCAAAGGAGTTTCCAGAACAAGAGCTACCTGTACAGCTGGGAGCAAGAGAACCAACCGTTCCCAGAAGGATGTCTCACTTCCGTCTTTCGTCATAAGACAAAAGAAACTAATAGTTTACCTTATCTGCTTGATTCTATCAGTGAAGTTTTCAGTTTTGACAGTTTAGGTTGTCTTATTGATAAGTATGTAGAAAACCAAGCAAGAAATAACACAAAGAAGGGCAATTATCAGCTCCTGGGGAAACAAAAGGTTGCACTGAAAAGAAGTGTAACCATAGTGTTCTATAATGGCCCAATTGTGAACAATTTTTTTTCATATTCATAACAGTGTACACACTAAATACTCATTTAACCAAAAGTCTATATTGGGAATATGGGGGAAGGGATATATGTGTGGGGGTGAAAACTGGGGGAGAGTGCAAGAGAGTGCAAGTCTCACCTTCCTAGGTAAGAAGAGAATAGGTTGTGTCTGAAGTTGAAAAAAAATCAAGAAACAGCAACAGAAGCATGGGGAAAGAAGTAGGGAAAGTATCAGAAGACAGTGAAAACAGTTGTTTCTGGGGAGAAGAAATTAGGGGTTAGTAGGGAGTGAGGCAGGAGACCGCTGTTTTTCATTATAAGCCTCTACTTTTATTTCACTTCTTAAGCCAGATATCTGTATTCTTTTTATAAAAATAAAAACTACATTTCAAATAATAAATAAGTTGAGAGCAACCAAAACAGCGTGGGTAACCATGCTCACTCCATGGTTAATTTAGGCATGGAAAGCCAACTACTTGTAGGCTCCAGCCTTGTCCATTTGCCATTCCTTCCTGCTCTCCCTGATTCTTGGGGAAGGCTGATCTTCACCTGGCCGGCCCCCGGGGCGCTCTCCCTTCCTTGGTGCTTCCTTGGCACCCATTTGTCAGAAAGGTTCACCACCCTCAGCCATGGAAGAGTTCTTTGGTGGCCACGCTGCCCTTCCGTGTGCCCGCTCCCTGCACACTCCTCGGGATCACTCTGGGCGGCGTCCTGTTCTCGGGCTCACGGAGCCTGTGCGCATCTTGAGGAGCTTCCCGGCAGAGAGCTGCTGTGAAAAACCACCACTAAAGAACAAGTCTTTTTTCCCTTCCTTTTTTTCTTTTTCTTTCTGACTTACCTTCAAGGGTTTCCCAGGACTGCCGGGTTCCCTGGAGCATCTTTGCAACAAAATGCTGCTGCTGTAGCAACTGACAGAAGAAACCCTGTCTTTAGCTCTGTCCTGTGTACCACAGGTGAGCACGGTGGTGCCATCGCCCTGGCTCCTCACTCCTTTCCCCCCCACCCCCTCCAACTCCCCTGTCGGGGCCTCATCAAGGATGGAGGGCCCTTGCCGGGGGGACGTTGAGCGTGGCGTGGCCACGTGACTCTCTTTGGCCAATGGGATGGGAGCAGATGCGACTCAAGCCGCGGTTGGCCATGTGCTCGCGCGCTGGGGCTTCCTCTCTCCTGCTGCTTCTTCTTCTTCTTTTTTTTTTTTTTTAAAGATTTTATTTATTTGAGAGAAAGAGAGAGAGAGAAACAGCATGAGAGGGGAGAGGGTCAGAGGGAGAAGCAGGCTCCCCGCTGAGCCGGGAGCCTGATGTGGGACTCAATCCCAGGACTCCCGGATCATGACCCGAGCCGAAAGCAGTCGCTTAACCAACTGAGCCACCCAGGCGCCCCTCCTCTCTCCTGCTTCTGCCCGCGCCGTCAGAAGAACAAGCTTGGGCCAGTCCGCTAAGGACGATGAGAGACTCGTAGAGCCAAGCCACCAACGCAGTCCAGACACCTGAAGTGAGAAGCACAGCCACTCAGCCACTGCAGACTGAGCAGAGTTGACCAGCCGAGCCCAGTGCAGATCAGCCTCATCCCAGACGACACAAAGCTCTGAGGGCAAATGCTTCCCGTTGCACTGAACTGATGTTTGTGGGTTTTTCCTCCCCTTGACATTAGCTAACACAGGCACCGAACGTTGGAAGCTACCTGTCTACTGTTTTATATCAGGATTTCATGGGGCGCCTGGGTGGCTCAGTCCGTTAAGCGACTGCCTTCGGCTCAGGTCGTGATCCCAGGGTGCTGGGATCGAGCCCCACATCGGGCTCCCTGCTCCACGGGGAGTTTGCTTCTCCCTCTCCCGCTCCCCCTGCTTGTGCTTTCTCTCTTGCCGTCTCTCTGTCAAATAAATAAAATCTTTAAAAAAAAAAAAAGATTTCATCTATCGGGGTGCCTGGGTAGCTCAGTCAGTTGAGAGTCTGCCTTCTGCTCAGGTCATGATCCCGGGGTCCTGGGAAGAGCCCCGCGTGGGGCTCTCTGCTCAGCGGGGAGTCTGCTTCTTCCTCTACCCTTCCCCCTGCTCATGCTCTCTCTCTCACATAAACAAAATCTTTAAAAAAAAAGATTTCATGTATATAAAATAATGCTCAGGGATGGTATTCCAACTACGAGTCTGAGAAGTAGCCATTTTCACTGCACTGTCCCCCTCAGCGCTCAGGGGTGCATATTCCCTTGATGTGACTGCATATGTGTTGGACTCTCTTGAGTATAAGGTGATAAAGCATATGATTAGGTAAGGTAGAATCTCTTTTGCCATCTGCTACACCTTTCTGAAGTTATAACTTCTTTTCCTTAGTTCATAAATGATTAAAGACTCAAGCTATTTTCCTGTGTGAAGTTGTGTGAAAGTGCATGTTGGAATTCTTACATTCCTTGGTTTTCCACTTTCATGGGCGCTCAGGGTGTCCTTGGCCACCAGACTCTTTCCCATCTTGGCGATGTTTAGTTGAGCTAATGCGAACACACTGATTGATGGTGTGCTGCGAGCAGGTTTTAGTAAGGGGTGAGGATCAGGCAATGGGTTCTAGAAGCCAGAGATCCCAGAATGCATCCAAAGCAGAGACTCCTGTATGATGATCACAAAGCGGAGAGGAAGAAGCCATCATGAAGCAGAGGGGGAAATGCACCTTGGTTGGGCAAGACCCACAGGTACCTAACCACTCACATCTGTAACAAAGCATTCCCGTCTGTCCTGCAGTGTCAGCTTTTCTTGGAACAGAGCTGCCTGGGGTGGGGGTGGGGGGTGGAGGTGGGGGGAGACTCCCCCAAAGCTTGGGGGTCTGGGGCTGTGGACAGGTGGAAAACCAGAGAGGAAGGACAGGTACACTCGTGGGCTGTGGTTCACAACTAGTTTGGATTTAAGAAAAGAAACGGAATAATACATTTTCAGAATGCCAGCTGGAATAGCCAGGGCTAGTCTTCTGAATCAGGAATGAGGTTGTGCTGGATTTGCTCACCTAATAAAAGTCTCCTCCCAGGTCCAAGGCATTTTAAGTAGATGTCAGGGAGCACAGTATGAAGAGCCAGAAGGGAGGGAAGCAGGAAAAACAAGGAGATCCCTGTCCAATGGGATTCCAGCCTCAAGGTGAACAGTGCCCTCTGGGTGTCAATCTGGTGGACAGTGAAGATGTGAATTCTCAGGAGAATCCTCTCTCCTCTCCTGTTGCCCTAGGATGGCTCAGCTACTAGACAAAACAGAATGTGGTAGAAAGCCAGGGCTGAGTAGGATTAGGACTGGCGAGATGGGCCAAGCGGGGCTGGCTCATGATGTGATGAGCTCAGGCTCACTTTTGGGAGGGATTGGTGTCCTATGCCATCTGGGGTAGGATCTGGCCATGAGTCAAGGCAGCTGACGGCTCTCAGGAGGTGGCTGTGCATGGTTTGGGCTGGTGCTTCCCAAGGTAGGTTCTGTGAAACTCTAGTCTGAAGGATGGGAAGTGCTGTTGACTTGAACATTGGCTCCATGGTCCAACAGGCTTGGGAAATGCTGGGTTCAATGACATTGAACAGGTTTTTCCACTAGAGGATATCTCAGAGCCCTTAATATGATGATGGGAATAGCCAATCCGAAAGACTGATCACAACCATGGAACCGTCTCCACACAAGACATGACGTTGAACTGGTGAGCTATGGACAACAATCACTTTCCAGCACGGGGGTTGGGCATCAACTGGGGGCCGGTACTCACAGGGAAAGGACCTGGCTCCTTGCGTGGGGGCACCATCTCCACCACTGTCAAGGCCCTCTGCACTGGCTAGGTCTACTTAGGTTTCAGGGTCAACAGGCAAATGAACTGAGGTTTGAGCCAGATTCTGCCCACCCTCCAGGGATCCTGGAGTGCTAACTAAACAAAAAAGAGCAGGGAACGGTCCAATTAAAAGGTATCCAGGCACCCAGCAGGGAGGCCGGAACCCACTGGACCCACAGATCTATGGTGTATTGACAGTCCCTCGAAAGACCAAGATCAAACCTCCAGGAGCCCCTCTCCACCAGCCAGAGACCTTGAGGCTCCTAGCGGCATGCCTTGACTCTGGAGATGGTGGGGCAGCCACAGGGAGGACAAGCCCAGGGGTTCCAATTCAGCTGCTCTGGGTAAAATGCAGGTGTGGACAACTTAAAACTGAAGCTCCCTCCAACTCCCTCCCTGCTGGAGGCTCAGTGACTTCATTGTTCCTGGTTCTCCAGGTCTCTCATGGTGCTGATACCATTCAATCCAGGTGCTGGTGCAAAACCCCTCTTCCCTGAAGCACAAGTAGAATGTTTTCTTGAAACAGAAGGATGGTGGGGCACCTGGGTGGCTCAGTCGGTTGGGCATCTGCCTTCAGCTCAGGTCATGATCCCGGGGTCCTGGGATCGAGTCCTGCATCAGGCTCCCTGCTGGGCGGGGAGCCTGCTTCTCCCTCTGCCCCCTCCCCCTGCTCATGCTCTTGCTTGCTCTCTCTCTCTCAAATGAATTAAAAAAAAAAAAAAAAACTTAAAAAAAAAAAAAGAAACAGAAGGATGGTAAGAATAAGGAATCACAAAAGCATTTACACCACCAAGTAATTGTACCAGGTAACTCCAATCAGGTCTCAGAGGGTCCAACTGACAAAGCATCTGAGCATACTTATTCTCTCTGATGTGCCTGCTCAGAAGCCCCAGGTTTTGGCCAGTCCTGCTCCAGGCTTGAACACCCTGGTGTGTTGATTAGTTGGTTCTGAGATGGTCTTTCCTGTGAGGGCAGTGGCAATGTGGTGTATTTAGGGCCTGGACCCTGGACACACGCAAAGCCAAATAAACACATGAGGTTTTATTTGGATAAGAACAACTTATTGTGTGTGTGTGTGTGTGTGTGTGTGTGTTTTAAAGATTATTTGAGAGAAAGAGCACAAGCAGGGAGAAGAGCAGAGGGAGAGGGCGAAGCAGACTCCCCGCTGAGCAGGGAGCCCGATGTGGGGCTTGATCCCAGGATTTATTAACCATCCTCACAACTGTATGTGCCAAGTGCCACGATTCTTAGTTTCTGGATAAGGAGAGGAGTTCAGCATCTTTCCCGAATCCCAACACTGGTGAGCAGCAGAAGTGGGTTCTAACTCAGCACTGCTGGTGGCCAAGCCAGGACAGCCCACCTTCAGGTGCCACCACGTGCACTCCCTGTGGCCTTGGGTGATCGCTTGTCTTTCTCTGTCAGCTTCTTCTGCTGTAGAAGGAAGATGATAATCGCCATCTGCAGAGTTCAGGGGATCATTGTAAGGATCTGATCATACAATGAACGGAAAAGTGCTTTGAAATGGAATGAGTGCACATGCAGGGCGTTAATAACACCCAGTCCTTTTCCTAGATACCAAACAACCCAGACACCCCAAAGGTATCACTGTCTCCAGCTCATGCTTCGCTACGGACTAGGAAAAGGAAAAAGGCCAAGAGGTGCAAGAAGACGTACATGGTTTCTAAAGTGGAGACCCCTGTACCAGGAGCCTGCAAGCCCATGGGGAGTTAGGGAAGAGACTCCACAAGTGGGAGGCTTTGAACTTAAGCCTTGGAAGAGCCAAGACCTCACCTTTGCCTTCTACCCCCACCCAAACCTCCTAAAGGCTCCGGGCAACTAAAAATACTCTGGCCACCTGCTGCCCAGGAAGGCAGTAAATCACTGGGCCTCGAGCACCAGAATCCAGGCCAGGCCTGGCCTAACGTGGGCCAATAGCAGCTGACAAGGCCCCACAGGTAAGTTCACTTCTTCCCAGCCAGGCAGTTATCAATAGCTTGTCTACTGCTCAGGAGCTGCCGGAGAGTGCCCTGGGGAAGTGGGGATGACACTGAAGTGTTCTTGGGCCAGAGGTGCCAACTGGGTATGCAGTGATGAGAGAGGAGGTTGTCATGGGAGGAGGGGGGCTCCCAGGGAAAGGGTGTTGGCCATGGGCTTTATGATCTAAAATAAGGTCTCCTCAAAATCCCAGATCACTCAACTGCTGTCCTATTACCCTGGGGCCACCAGATGGCACTGTTACAGGGAGCATGAATGTAGTCTGATCTCGTGGCAGGCATTGAATTTATGGAGACAGTTGTGGGCGCTCAGGGGAACACCAGTGAGATCCGTTTCTTGCCTCCAGTTCTTTACTAATCCTCCCCCCAGGTACCAAAATCAGTCCGATTCCCAACATGTAATAAGAAAAAAATGCCCCAAATTTTTTACTGTCAATACAGTAGCATGAATCAGAAATGAGAAGCCATCATCAACAAACACATTTGTGGGGAATAAGTACCATGCTATTCTGTAGTGTTGCTCAAATCTGAAAAAGTGGGGACCCCTGAGAGCGTGTCCTCTATTTTGTCACCCCTCCCCCTGGAAAACCACTGCATTATACAAGTTAACTGCTGTCACCTGATCACTTGGTCCAACCAGTGAAAAATACTAACAGGACAATACAAGATACAAAGTCAAATGATGAAATTGAGAGACTACTCAAGTGTAATGAATAGACTCAGAGAATCAGAAAGGTGCTTAGGCTAAATTTTTTAGATCATAAAAAAATGAACAAAATTGAATAACTTTCATAACTTGTAAGCTCCTGGGAATATGTCTAACACTGCTGGAAAAGGAAGAACACTGGGTCCTACCTCACTAAAATGCTGTGTGGCCTTGGGCAGTTAGCTAAGCCCTCTGATCCTCCTTGTGTATAAACTGTACCTCTCCAAGGCCCCTTGACAGTATAAGATTCTAGGACTCAGCGTGGCCTTGAGGCCCCTGGGAGTTGTGATGATGGACACCAAAAATAACACTACAAGGCCACCCAGGGCCACTTAAGTGACACAGACAAGGGCTGTAAGAATTCAGAGTCCTTCCCTCTGACTCTCAGGGGACTGAGGGAAGGCTTCTGGAAGGGAAGGGATTAAACAAATAGGACATAACACCACAGCACGCTCAGCACACTTGATCCCTCCCTTGAAGAGCTGGGAGGTGGCCAATCAAATATTTTAAGATGTCAACTTGATCTGTGTTAACATAAGCATCTACGGAAACTAGTTTCCAAAAATAAATGATAACTGCTACCTCTCCACCTCTGTAAGGGCATGCATTTCTCGAGAATGGGGGCATGTTCTGGAATACTATCCACAGCTGGTTTTACGTGTACGTGTAGAACTTCTCCTTCTTGGATAAGTTTAGGGCAAGGGAGAGAGAGGAAGGAAGGGGTGTTAAAGTCCTGCTTCAAATGTTAAAGTCTCCCCAAAATGTTAATACATGCACAGACAAGAGCTTGAGAACTAGAAACTAAATTTGTAATAGTGGTTCTTCCTGAGGATTCTGGGGATAATTGTTTTTTTTCTTTCTGATTATCTGAATTTTCCATTTTTTGGCAATGCAAATGTATCAATTGTGTAATACACTGTTTATGCAAATACATTCAGGAAGGGTAATGCGTCAAACCATTACAATTACTAACACCTTAATACTAATTAATGGATGTGATTTGTTTCCTACAATGAAGTGGTGACAGGAAATGGATTTTGTTAGGTCTGGGGTCTGCCAGCGTCCAGCAGTGCTAAGTGGGGGGGGAAGGGAGGAAAGGTGTAGAGACTCTAAAAGGGCAATGGGTAATGGGTAGACAAGCCTGGAGGTTAGTTCACATTATGCTTAGGGCTCCCAGGCCCTATCTAGTACCTCGAGGGCATTTAATTACAATTAAGGATAGCAGCAGTTAACCTTTTTCATGCAAGGCTTTGCCCAGTGATTCTCTGTATAAATTATTTATCCTTACATTCAAACTCTAGCTTTCATAACAAACAAGAAAAAGTTTGTGGATTTTAATAATAATTTTAAACTAAAGAAAAACAAAGGATTCTTCCCCAAACTTTTGGCATTTTGTCTTCCATCAAGCCAGTCTCTGACAAAGTGTTATTTTACACTTTCATACTGCAATCTGTAGACTTCCTGGAGCCGGGGTGCTAGTACTCCAGGAGCTGTAGAACTGACATAATTAAATACAAGGAAACTATCATTTAGACCAGGAATTGGGATTGGTTATGCTGATTCTTTGCCTCAACGTTATCTGGAAAGGAAGAATTTGCAAAGGAAATTTACACTGTAAACAATACTGGGGAGGGACGGACTGTTTGCAGGAATCTAGTTACCTATAATATAAGCCACTAGTAATCTACTGCAAATCATTTTATATATTCATCAAAGTAGGCCTTCTGTGGTTGGCTCCCAGTAGGCAAATGTGAAGGGATGGGGGAGGAGACAGGGGGTATTAAAGTAAGTGATCCCTAAGGCCCCAAGCAAAATTTAGACTTTTAAAATAAATTTTGAACTATCAGACTCCAAGTAGCTAGAGATACTGAGGCTTGAAGGAGCAACATTGAAGGTAGTGACTTATTTAATTGAATCTGAGATACCATCAAATATAAGATGCATCATACTTTGAAAGAGAAAGAAAAAGCACTACCAACTAACTACGGCACAGCAACTGTAAAACGCTTTCTAATTTTTTTTAAATATTAAAATATTGGTGACTAACATAATAAAAAAATAAAAATAAAATTAAAATTAAAAATATTAAAATATGGAGAAATAAATCTATCTTAGGATCAATGAAATAGAGTATTGTACACCTTGTCCCCAACTCTCTCTGATGGGGAGGAGGGCTTCTATCTACCCTGATCTGTTAGACTTTCACACCGGGACACCAATGTCTCCCCAACTCCCTTAATTGTGAAAACATTTTGATCTGTCCTTCTTTGGCAGCAGCACGTATCTGTACTCCAAGTTCCTGTCAACGTCTATAATCCCCGTTTCTCTCCCATTCAACACTCAGCAAAAATTCTGTTGAGAGACATCATGTTTTCAGGACTGCCTGCAGGATCGGCAGCCCATCCATTTTTCTCTACTCTGTTTACCCTTGGATTGAGCTAGTTCAGCAGAGAGCAAAGTACCGGAAACAATTAGGTAATCCCTCATGGAAAGGCTTTTAGACTCTCCCCCTGGCATCCTGCCTTCAGCGCACATTGGGGACACCGTTAGAAACAGCCAGTTATCCCGGACCTGCAGTCAAGGACACAGTGTTCTCTTCATGGGGGCCCACTGGAGACAGTTTCCAGGTCTTCATACCAGGGATTTTTAAAAATAAACTTTTAAAATTGATGTAGAACACATATAGAGAGAAGCATACCATTCATAAGCGTACAGCTGAATTATCACAAATCATGACTACCACGCAAATGAAAAAAATAGATTACCAGCATCTCAGAAGTCCTCTCATGACTTCTCCCCATCACTACATCCAATCGTCTTCCCCAAAGGCAAACTTTACCCTGTTTTTTTTTTTTTTTAAGATTTTATTTATTTGTTTGACAGGGAGAGACACAGCGAGAGAGGGAACGCAAGCAGGGGGAGTGGGAGAGGGAGAAGCAGGCTTCCCACAGAGCAGGGAGCCCGATGTGGGGCTCGATCCCAGGACCCTGGGATCATGACCTGAGCCGAAGGCAGATGCTTAACTACTGAGCCACACAGGCGCCCCTTTTACCCTGTTTTCTAACACCACAGTTTGACCTGTTTTGGGACCTTCTATAAACAAGATCCTACAATATATATTCTTTTAGTCTGGTTTCTTCCATTTATCATTATGTCTGGAAAATTCATCCATGTTGTTATGAGTAACCTAGTTGTTAATTTTCATTGTATAGTAGTCCATTGTATGTCTGTATCACAATATATTCATTTAGGTTGTTTCCAGTTTGGGATTATTAAGTGAATAATGCTGCTATTCTGGTGCACAAAGCAAGCATTTCTGTAAGGTATACACCTAAAAGAGAGAGAGAGAGAGATTGAGAGAGAGAGTGAGCATGAACAGGGGGAGGGGCAAGAGGAGAGGGAGGGAGAGAATCCCGAGCAGACTCCCCATTGAGCCTGGAGCCCAATGCTGGGCTCAATCCCAGGACCCTGAGATCATGACCTGAGTGGAAATCAAGAGTCAGAAGCTTAACTGACTGAGCCACCCAGGCGCCCCCAACTCTGTTCTTCTATAAGGTTGTCCTAGCTTTCCTATCCCTTTGCATTTCATTCCCCAAAACACTTAGAATCAACTTACTATCATTTTTTTAAAAATCTGCTGGGATTTTGACTGGGATTACACTGAATCTATATATCAGTTTGGGGAGAACTGACTTCTTTACAATATTGAGTCTTCTAAGATATGAACATGGCCTATCTTTCCACTTATTTGGATCTTACATAACTTCTCTTAATAATATTTTATAGTTTATTTTCTTGTATATCTTTCAGTTTTTCTAAATATTAGAATAGGTTTTAAACATTTATTGACAACTGGTTTTCTTTTAATTTCATGGATACTGTATTGCATTGCTCAGCGCTTCCCTAACCGATGTTCCATGAAATACCATCTCACTTTTTAAAGTAGTCTGGTAAATATGTTGGGAAAAAGTGGGGTTAAACAAGTTAACCAAGGGGGCACCTGGGTGGCTCAGATGGTTAAGCGTCTGCCTTTGGCTCAGGTCATGATCTCAGGGTCCTGGGATCGAGTCTCACGTCAGGCTCCCCCTGCTCTGTGGGGAGGCTGCTTCTCCCTCTCCCTCTGCCCCTACTCCTGCTTGTGCTCTCTCTCTCTCAAATGAATAAATAAAAAAAAATCTTAAAAAAAAACCAACATAAGTTAATCAAGTTTCTTTATTGCAGGACTTCTAAAGCCTTTAATGTGATAATATAAGATTCCTCACACTCGTCTGGCTATACTTATTCAATATTCAACAAATATCATTGTCAAGATACAGTGCAGAGAACAGAAATCACTTTAGGAGATTTGAGGAGGATTTAGCCCAGGGAATTAGGTACTTACAAAATTCACTGGGAGGCTGCAAGAGCAGATCGTTGGCTAAGCTTCTAGGAATGACTCCCAGATGCCCACAGAAAGAACCCTCCCCCGAGGGAGGCAGTACCAAAGGGGTCACGACTGGAGCTGCTCAGCCCACACACACTTTATTCTTTTTTTTTTAATTTTTTTATTGTTATGTTAATCCCCATACATTACATCATTAGTTTTAGATGTAGTGTTCCATGATTCATTGTTTGTGCATAACACCCAGTGCTCCATGCAGAACGTGC
>NC_138371.1:121616797-121671919 GCF_054177405.1 Leptonychotes weddellii | reverse complement strand
GGACTCGATCCCGGGACTCCAGGATCATGACCTGAGCCGAAGGCAGTTGCTTAACCAACTGAGCCACCCAGGCGCCCTTCCAGCTTCTTATACATGCTCATCTCTGCTAAACAGAAGCTTTAAAGTTGGTTTGTTCTGTCTTTTCTTGACACTTTGTAAGTTACTTACTTGGTAAATGTGGCTTACCTCGGAGTATATGTAAAAATTATATTCTTTAAGGGAGATTTTAAAAAATTACAAGGAGATAAACAGCAATGTTTTAAAATAAGAAGTATTTCCCATCCACTATGTAACACTTTATTTTCACCAATCAATTTTTTATTTTTAGCAGAGACATAGCAGGAAATCCACACCACTTCCCTGGCTTGGCCTGGGGACTTTCTAGACAAAACACATCCACTGGCCTGGCCAGCAGAAGCAATAAAGCTGGGCTGAATTTGATCCTCTGTAGGTCTCATTCCATCTATCTGTAAGATGAAGGACTGCCTAAAATTAGATTGTGGATCTCATCCTAAAACTAGACATGACTTCCACTAGCAATCTCTTCAACTGAAGCCATTAGCAACACCTGGACTCTGACATTAGGTCCGGGACCTTTCCTCAGAAGCAGCTCTGTGGGTAAGAGCAAGATGGGGATCTGGCAATTTATAACATGCAGGGACCTAGGAATGTATAACAAATTTTATCCCTTTTATATCTACCTGTTCAAGTTCTACTCCTTTTTCAAATGCCAGTTCAAACCCTCCTTCCTCTAAGAAATCTTCCCAACCTCCTAGCGATAATTCCTCACTCTACTGTGTTACTAAATTTGTGCTTCTATAATCAACTGTCTGCTGGTTATCAATCTCTAGTTCCCATTAGATCATACACCTTTGGAGTCTGGAATGCTGTCTTATCTCAGAATCTTCAAGAACCCAGGATGATATTTTGTGTTCAGTGTTTACTAACCTTGAATTAATGACAAGTTCCCATTATGAATTACTTAGAAAGATACCGAGGGGCTTTTAGAAAGCACTGTATACTTCTTATTATATTAATGTCTCAAACGTAATGGCAGTCTACAGTCGACTCTCGAACAACATAGGGGTTAGGGGCACCAACCCCTGTGCAGTCAAAAATGCATATATAATTTTTGACTCCCCACAAACTTAACTACCAATAGCCTACTACTGACCAGAAGCCTTACTGAAAACATAGAATCAATGAGCATATTTTGTCTGCTATATGTATTATATACTGTATTCTTACAATAAAGTGAGCTAGAGAAATTATTAAGAAAATCATAAGGAAACTACACCTACAGTACTGTACTATATTTATCAAAACAATCCATGTATAAGCAGACCAGTGCAGTGCAACGCATGATGTTCAAGGGTCATTTGTAATATATGTCAAGTATACTAAATATATTCACGCCTCCACATGCTGATCAGATGCTGCCTCCTCCAGGAAGCAAGACTTCACTGATTCTCTTGATGGGAAGTAGGTGCATCTCCTACATAGAAGAACCCTGCTTACTTGTCCCCTCCTCCAAACCATCAGTTCCTTTCAGGCAAAGTCTTTGTCTTTTATCTCTGTATTCCAAATGCCTAATAGATGGTACATGCTAATACATGTTTACTAAAAGAATAAGAAATAAAAGAAGGGAGAGGGTAGTGGGGGATAACAGAGTTAAACAACAATAACAACAGCAAACACCCAATTAACCCATTTAGAAAATGGGCAAAAGAAATGAAGAAACATTTCAGTAAAGAGGGTCTACAGACAGCAAGCAAACACATGAGAAGATGTTCCACATCATTAGCAGGCAGGGAAATGCCAATAAAAACCACAATGAGTTAGTACTCCACACCTATCAGAACGCATAAAATAAAAAAAAAATAGTGACTACAACAAATGCCGATAAGGATGTGGATCACTCACGTGTTTCTGGTGGGATGAAAATGGTACCATTCTGGGAAACGAGGCTGGCAGTTTATTCTAAAACTAAATATGCAATTACTATGGGTCCCAACAATTGCACTCTTGGGCACCTGTCCCAGAAAAATAAAAGCTCATGTTCACACAAAAACAAGCACACAGGGCGCCTGGGTGGCTCAGATGGTTAAGCGTCTGCCTTCGGCTCAGGTCATGATCCCAGGGTCCTGGGATTGAGTCCCGCATCGGGCTCCCTGCTAGGCGGGGAGCCTGCTTCTCTCCCTCTGCCTCTGCCTCTCTCTCTCTCTCTGACTTTCATGAATAAATTAAAAAAAAAATTAAAACAAACAAACAAACAAACAAAAAAACAAGCACACAAATGTCCATAGCAGCTTTATCTGTAATAGCTTAAAGCTGGACGTCCTTCACCAGGTGAATGCCTAAACAAACCACAGTCCATCCATGCTGGAGCACTCCCGAGCAATAAGAAGGAACCAACTACTGATACACTCGACAACTTGGATGGATCTCCAGAGAATCTGCTGAGCGAAGAAAGCCAACTCCAAAAGATTACATATACTCCGTAATTCCATTTATATAACACTTTTTGAAATGAGAAATTTTAAGAAATGGAGGACAGGGCGCCTGGGTGGCTCAGTTGGTTGGGCGACTGCCTTCGGCTCAGGTCATGATCCTGGAGTCCTGGGATCGAGTCCCGCATCGGGCTCCCTGCTCGGCATCGGGCTCCCTGCTCGGCGGGGAGTCTGCTTCTCCCTCTGACCCTCCCCCCTCTCATGTGCTTGCTCTCTCTCATACTCTCTCTCTCAAATAAATAAATAAAATCTTTAAAAAAAAAAAAAAGAAATGGAGGACAGATAGAGTGGTTGCCAGGGGTTAGTGGCTGGAGGAGATGGGGGGCGGCAGGGCAAGTGCCAGTGAATACAAAAGGAAAACACCAGGGATCCTTGTGGTGTCGGAACTATCTGGTGTCCTGTTGTGGTGGATATTTGAACGTACCCAGTTGGTAAAATGGTACAAAAATTAATAGACACACACACACACACACATGCAAGTGGATCTAGGGAAATCTGAGTAAGATGAGTGGATTGCATTAATATCCTGCTTGTGATATTATACTATATTATACTATAGGTTTAAAAAATGTTACCATTGGGGAAAGCTAAGCAAAGCATACATGGGCTCTCTCTGTATTATTTCTTACAACAACACGTGAATCACCAATTATCTTCCCCTTCAAAAAAATTAATTAAAAAACCAGACAGGTAGAACAAGAGCTGTGGAAGAAAGAACATTACTAATTGAATAACACTTTTTAATCAATTGCCAGGACTTTTTAAAAAAAATTATTTATTTATTTATTTGAGAGAGAGAGGGAGAGGGAGCATGAGCAGGGGGGAGGAGCAGAGGAAGAGGGAGAAGCAGACTCCCCGCTGAGCAGGGAGCCCGATACGGGACTTGATCCCAGGACCTTGAGATCATGACCTGAGCCGAAGGCAGATGCTTAACTGACTGAGCCACCCAGGCGCCCCCAGCTTTTTTTTTTTTTTTTTTTTAATTTAGCATAGGCTGGGTTCTGGCCTCAGGGAGCTTATCTAGTTGGGTAATACCAACTTCCAATTTAATAAAGGTTGGAAAAAGATGAGGGGCCTGTGGTTGAGACAGTCAGGAAGACTTCTAGGAGGAGGCAGGCCTGGAGCTGGGCCTTAGCAGGCAGGCTGAGAGGTGGAAGGATAGCGATGGTAGCCCAGGGGTGCAGAGGGCAGGACATTATGAGGCCTGGTGGGTCCAGACTCTGCCCTGCCCGGCACTGTAGCCGACAGCGATGGCCCCTGCCCCTACCCTTGGGCTCCCTCACTAGGGCAGAGGGTACCTACACTTGTGCTCTCAGAAGACCTCGGGCTGGTTTTCACTCCTCCAGGCTGTGCCTGAGTGGCTCTTCTGCCTACAGTCCCCAGGCCTGGCTTTCTTCCCCCCAGAAAAGAATGTAAATAAAAAAAAAGAAAGTATTATAGTAAAATATACATAAAATTTAATATTTTAACCATTTTAAGTCTACAGTTCAGTGGTGGTAAGTACACTCACATTATTGTGCAACCATCCCCACCATCCATCTCCATAACTGAGTCTTCCCAAACTGAAACTCTGAACCCGTTAGACAGTAACTCCTCATTCTCCTCCTAGCCCCGGCCCCTGACAACCACCACTCTGTCTTGACACACTGGACTACTCTAAGTACCTCACATAAGTGGAATCATACGATCTGTGTCTTTACGGCTGGCTTATTTTACTCAGCATCATGTCCGCAAGCTTCTCTGTGTGGTAACATGTGCCAGAATTTCATGTCTTTTTAAGGCTGACTACTATTCTATTGTAGGTATCCATCACATTTTGTTTCTCTACTCATCTGTTGATTGGCTACGATGAATAAAACTGCTATGTGCAAGTATCAAAGTCCCTGGTTTCAATTTCTTTGGATATTTATATAAAAGTGGGCTTGCTGGATCATATGGTAATTCTATGACATTTCTTCTGGTGGTATACCTTAACTATTTTAATTACTAAAAAATATTATTAAAGGGATACATTACTGAAAGTTTTTTTTTTTTTTTTAAAGATTTTATTTATTTATTTGACAGAGAGAGACACAGCAAGAGAGGGAACACAGCAGGGGGAGTGGGAGAGGGAGAAGCAGGCTTCCTGCTGAGCAGGGAGCCCGATGCGGGGCTCAATCCCAGGACCCTGGGACCATAACCTGAGCCGAAGGCAGACACTTAACGACTGAGCCACCCAGGCGCCCCACTGAAAGTTTTTTTAAAAAAATGCAAAGGTATAGGGCGCCTGGGTGGCTCAGTTGGTTAAGCGACTGCCTTCGGCTCAGGTCATGATCCTGGAGTCCCGGGATCGAGTCCCGCATCGGGCTCCCTGCTCGGCGGGGGGTCTGCTTCTCCCTCTGACCCTCTTCCCTCTCACGCTCTCTGTCTTTCATTCTCTCTCTCTCAAATAAATAAATAAAATCTTTAAAAAAAAAATGCAAAGGTATAAAGTGAAAGGTAAAACTCTTTTCCTCCTGATCCCCAATCTCATTCTCCTGAGACACTCCTGGTGAGTTTCATGGCAGCCCTCGAGAAACTTTTCATGGGGACGCCTGGGTGGCTCAGTCAGTTAAGCCTCTGACTCTTGATTTCGGCTCAGGTCATGATCTTAGGGTCCTGAGATCGAGCCCCACAATGGGCTCCGTGCTCAATGCAGAGTCCTCTTGAGATTCTCTCTCTCTCCCTCTGTGCCCTGGCCCCGCCCCCCTGCTCTCTCTCCAAAATAAATAAATCTTTAAAAAATACTTCTTATGTATATGTTATTATGGAGCCATAAATATTTAAAATATTTTCTTTCTGCTATTAAATTTTCAACTATAAACCCAGAGGGTGATGAGGAAAATTTTACCATGTTTGTTTATTTAAAAAATTTTCAAGTTCTGTGGATCAGGAATTTTGGTTTAAAAACATACAGAATGGGGAGGGGGGGTGAGGGGATGGGTTAGCCTGGTGATGGGTATTAAAGAGGGCACGTACTGAATGGAACACTGGGTGTTATACGCAAACAATGAATCATGGAACACTACATCCAAAACTAATGATGTAATGTATGGTGATTAACATAATAAAATAAAAAAACAAAAAAAAATGCTAGTAATAGGAAGCACCTGGTGTAGCATACATGGAAATGTTCTATACTATCTTCTCAATTTTTCTGTAAAACTAAAACTTTTCTAAAAAATAAAGTGTATTTTTGGGGAAAAAAATAAAAATAAAAAAAACACACAGAAGTTCCTATTAGATGCTCTAATGATTGAATGACTGAACTGTAGTTAATTGAGCTGCTAACAAAATCAACTTAAAAGCTAAATTGTGTCATGGCAAATAAAAGTAACAACAGCAAGGTCATTTTTCATTTAAGGTGTTCCAGACTGTAATTTTAGCAACTGTATTTTGGAAGCTTTTAGACAACTACCAGCCAAAGCTCAGATTAAAAACAAAAACAAAAAAGGCTGGGCTCAGCAAGCTACTGCTCTATGTAATTCAATGACCACTTTAGAGAAAATGCGCAACTTACTCATTTCAACCCTTACAGGAAAATTTAGTGGGGGGAAAAAAGGCTTTATAGAAATAAAAAAAAAAAAGAATCCCATTTTTTTTTTTTTTGGTAATTTATGTCGGTATTTGTGAAGGCTAAATCTGCATTCAAATGTATCTTGCAAGCCTTTTGTTTTTTTTAGCTTGTTTGCATGAAGAACCAGAGAAAAACAGCACAACACTCATTACTAAGAGTGGGAGAATAAAGTGGATTAGAATGGAATCACCACATAAATCCTGTCAAAATTTATTAGCATTTTCTATTCAGACTCACAAAATCTCAGCCTAATCAGACTTGATTTTTCCATGTCATGGCAACAGCACCCATCATTGTTTCTGGAAGGATCAGCTGCTTCAGCCTCCTATGGCACCTCGATGACAAGGCTTTAGTGACTTCATAAATCTAGGCTGCCCAGCTGCCGTCCCCTTAATGACATGACGCCTTCCGTTTGATGGAACCTGCCGCGCAGATGGGCTGTCGCCCGATATTCACAGAGGACAGTGCTGGCCTCTCCAGAACTTCGGGGATGGAACAACACCAGTTCTATTGTTCCTACGTGATGGCAGCTTAGCGTTTGGTTTAGAACTTGAAAACATCTCTCCCCTTTTAAGACTATACCCTTCTCTGCCGAGACCGTTATTTCTCTCGTTAAGGATTTGAAAGGAAACTTTCTAAGGCTCATCTTAGTTGGACAAGTGCTTTGTCACTATATTACATAGGGACAGGATGAAAATGAAAAGTTAATGCTAGCATGGAGTACAGCGAGAAGGGTCACGGGAGGGACAGAGGAAGACAGAATCAACGTTTACAGAACTCTGCTGGGTGCCAGGCACGGTGCCAAGTGTCCCACATCCCTGCTATTCAAATGTGGTCCATGAACCACAACTTGGGCATCACCCAGGAGCTTGTTAGAAATGCAGAATTTCAGACCCAGACTTATGGACTCAAATCTGCCTTGTGAAAAGTTCCCTGGGGATTTTCAAGTTTGAGAAGCACTGTCCTAAATGACCAAGCTCTACTTAATCCTCATGACAATGCTTTGAGGAAAATATTATTTCCATACTTTATGGATAAGTGCTTTGGTCTGAATGTGTGCCACCCAAATGCACGTGTTGAAATTCTATCTCCCAAAGACGATGATACTAGGGGGTGGGGCATCTGGGAGGTGCTCAGGTCCTGAGGGGGAGCCCACCTGAATGCGATCAGTGACTCTCTAAGAGGCTCCAGAGAGATTCCTAGCCTCTTCCACCACAGCAAGAAGACACCACCTCCAGAGCCGGGGGAGGGCCCTCCCCTGCCATGAGGGCCGCCTGATCTTAGACTGCCAGCTTCCTGAATTCTGAGAAATAAATGTCTACTGTTTATAAGCCACCCAGTCTGTGGTATTTTGTCATGGCAGCCCCAACATATTAAGACAATAAGGAAGCAGAGACAAAAAGTTCCCTTCCTTCTTTCTCTTCCTCCTTGCAGAAAGGGTTGTGGTAGGGAAAAGGTACTGTTCAGAATCTCGCAGCTGGTGAACGGCAGAGCCAGGATTCGAGAACGCATCCATTAGACCCCAAAGCCCATACTCTAACTTCCCTCCCCGGCCCAGGCTTCTTGAATAATGGTCAGACCCCTCTGGAACAGTGCTGAGGAGTCAGCACTGCACTTAAAAGGCAATCAAAAACTAATGATGTAATGTATGGTGATTAACATAACAATAAAATTAAAAAAAAAAGCAATTTGTGGCCTGGGTGAAGATGAGTGACAAGGACAGTAAAGCACCAGGAAACCATGTCCTGAGAAATGGTGGGAGGCACTGACACTAGGGGGCGCTGTAGGGTAGACAGGGGACTCTACTTCCCTTCGGGCTACATAAGGGCAGAACTAGGACCAACGAATAGAAATCATAAGGAGGCTAATTTCAGCTCACCATAAGGAAGTATTTTCTTAACACTAGAGCTATACCATTCTGGAAAGATGCTATTGGCTAAAAGTTTTCAAGCAAAGGGTGGATGACCCTATGTCTCTCTGGGTTATTAGTACAATTCCAATTTCAAGGGGGAGACTGGACTCCTTGGCCCCTAGAGCCCCTTCCTAGACTGAGGTGGCTTTCCACACCCAGTACTGGGCATTCCATTAGATGCGTCCATCATGACGCATGCTGTGCCCAGTCTACCGCCAGTCTCCGGAGAGTGGACGGCTGTGGGAAACTGGTTTACACTGTGACAACCACAGCTTTGGCAACAGGTGACTGACCCAGAGGACAAGGAGGGACAAGGAGGGATGACAGGACTCCAGAGCAGACAACTCACAGACTGGCTGCTGGCCTACGAGGCGGCCTATCCAAAAAGCCACATTCAAACAGGGACACACTGGGCCAAGGAAATTCTTGCTCTCTGGAACAGAAATTGACAAATAGGGAGTGAATCCCAACGGATTTCCGAAAACTAATTATGTAGGCGAGGTTGTGAGAGGCCAACAACTCGACATTATGAATAAAAAGTTACAAGGAAGCATGTGCGAGCAAGGACGGTGTATCCGTTTGCTGGGCTGCCATAATGCGGAACCACCCGCTGTGTGACTTAGAACCACATCTACTGTCTCACGGTTCTGGAGGCTGGCTGTCCAGGATCAAGGTGTGAGCACGGTTGGTTCCTTCTGAGGGGTGGGAGGGAGAACGCATACCATAACTTCCTCCAGCTTCTGGTGGTTTGCCTGTGTTCCGTGGTTTGTGGAGGCATCACCCTGATCTCTGTCTTCATCTTCACATGGAACCTGTCTGTGTCTCTGTGTCCCAATTTCCCCTTTTATAAGGACACCAGTCATCCTGGATGAAGGCCCACCCTAATGGCTTCATTAGGTCTATAAAGCCCCTAAGAATGTAGGCCCACATTCTGTGGTACTGAGGGTTAGGACTCCAACATGTTTTGTTGGGGAGAGGACACAATTCAACTGAAAACACATGGATATGAAGAGTAGATGCTATGGGATACACAAAAAGAATAAAGGGTGAGAAAGCCAGCGAGTAACAGAAAGAGAAGCAAACCTAGAGAGGAGCTAGGAGGAGGGTAATAATTTTCTTAACCCAGAGCTGCCTGTGAATCAGAACCAACCTCCAACGGCCCAGCTACATCGCAGCTTCTGCTGCATTTCCATGAGTTAACCTGTTCCTTGTTGCCATGCGTGCCCACCCATCCCTTGACCTAGTTTGAGGAAATAAATGCAGGGGTTCTGGCCCCAAAGAGCTTCACTAACAGGTCTGACACTGAGCTACCACCATCCTCAGGAACTTGTATCCTAAAGATGAACCCTGCCACCTGCGCTGTCCGTTCGCCTTTCGTCCCCAAAATTAACACAGGATGGCAACTTTTCAAAGAAGTATACCATGCAAGGAAAATCTCAAGTAACACAAAAGCTCCTCTGAATCTCTTCCACAAAGTGGTTGCAATTTGGGGCCACCATTTTGAATGGGCAGAAACAGATTCTCCAGTGGAAAGCACCACTCTAGCCAACTCGCTTTTCATTTGGCTAACGGAGCCGACGGTCAAAAAACATCTTGAGGTCTTTGGGATGGAATCAGTTTTGCAAATCAATTATGCAGCCAGGCAGTGCATCTTTGAAGATGCAAGAATAGGAAAGTAATAGTCCTCGTCCCCAAGGGACTCACAGCCTCAGCAAGAGAGGCAGTAACTCCCCGACACCCCTCAAAAAAGGCCTGTGCTACATCATGATAGAGAGTTCACAGAGAGCGGGGGGAACGCTGACTATAATGATAACCAGGACGCAGGGATGCAATCTGCCTCAGGCCACCGGGCAGGGTTTCTCCCGGGGGTGGGTGCGCGCCTGTGTGCGCATGCGCACATGTGCATACCCAGAAAATGTAAAAGGCCCTTTTCCTGCAAGGAACTAATCGTTCTAAGCTTTGGGAGAAACAGGGTTCTTCTTTTGCCTAATTCCCTTCTTTTCGAGTAATAAAAAAAAAAAAAAAACAACTGGTTGTCCTGCCTTAGTTTAAATAAAACAACGCTGTTTCATCAGTCTTCAAATTGCTATTTCTTTACCCTTGGCAGTTTCAGGTAGATGAGAAAAAAACTTTCCAGTGTTAGATTTTCTGGGAGGGAGAAGGCAGGAGACAAAAGAAAGGCCAGGGAAAAGCAGGTGGAGACAGGTGGACAAGGATACACAGGAAAGGTCTGGAGGCAGAAAGTGAAAGGAGCAGAAGGTAGGGTGACCATCTCATTTCAGGAATGCCTGCAGTTCCTGGGAAACCGGGACTGTTGGGTCACCATAGCATGGGGACCAAAAGGTGGCAGGGTGAGGGGGTGGCCCGGTGAGAATGTGGACAGGTGCCCACAGCCCTTGAGATGCTCTCTGCATTGGGAGGGAGAGTCGTGTTGATCCTGCCTCTGGATCCCTCTTTTGAGAAGGTGCCCGCTCACTCACCGAGATTGCCCAAAGCATTGAAACTGCCAAAGTTCTTCCAGCCCGGGGCCATCAAACCTTCGATGGCACTGCTTTGTTGGAGCTCTGGCTGGCATCAGTAAGTCCCGCAAGATGGACTGCGAGGTACAAGGCCATTCTCCAGGGTCTTGGCCATTGCCAGCAGGTTGGCTTTGGGGCATGGAGTTTCCTCATTCCTGCTGGATCAGGGCTGCTATTGCGGCGGGGGGTGGGTGGGTGGGAGCAGCACAACATCACCAGGAACACAGGGTGCAGGGGAAGGAGGGCCACTGGTTCCAGTCCAATCATAGCAGAACCTGGGGGGTTCAGCTGGGGGGTTCTTGACATACTTGCAATTTCATAAATGTTTGAAACTGAGCATGTGCTCCTTGTTCTGCCTTTTGATTGTGTCAGTGTCAATGTCCTTGTTGTGATATTAGACTATAATTTTGTAAGATGTTATCACCGGGGAAACTGGATAAAGTGTACATGGGATCTCTCTGTATTCTCTCTCTGGGAGGAAGTTACCATTATCTCAAAATTACAAGTTTCATTTAAAAAATGGGCAAATCCCAGAAGATGTATGGAGAGCAAAGAAACATAGGAAAAGGTGTTCAATATCACCAGACATCATGGAAATGCCAATTGAAACTACGATAGGGTTAGTTCATATGCATCTATGAGAATGACTAAAACAAAACAACAAAAATACCAGTCTAAGTGTAATGTACCGAATGTGTCCCCTCAAATATATCTGCTGAAGCCCTAACCCGCAATGTGATGGTATTTAGAGGTGGGGCCTTTAGAGATAATTAAGTTTAGATGAGGTCACGAGGGTAGAGCCCCATGATGGGACTGTTGTCCTCATAAGAAGAAGGGAGACCAAGGCTTTCTCTCAGCCATGTAAGGACAAAACAAGCAGCCAGCCATCTGCAAGCCAAGAAAAGATGTCTCACCAGAACCCAACCATGCTGGCACCCTGATCTCGAACTTCCAAGCCTCTGCAACATCAGAAATAAGTGTTCTTTAAGCCACCAGTCTATGATATTTTTGTAATAACAGCCAGAGTGGACTGAGACACGAAGTGCTGGTGAGAACATGGCGTAGCTGGAACAGTGACATATCACTGGTGGGAATGGAAATGGTAGAACCACTTTGGAAAAGGTTTGGTAGTTGCTACCCTAGTTAAAAAATCCCACTCCTAGGCATTTACCCCGGAGAAATGAAAACACATGCCCACACAAAGACTTGTAAGCAGAGACTCATAGCAGCATTATTTATAACAGCCCCAAACTAGAAACAACCCCGATGTTCATTAACTGGTTAATGGATAAATAAATTGGGATATATCCATGTAGTGGGATACCATTCAGTAATTTATGCCAAATAAAAGACTACATATCCTATGATTTCATTTATATGAAATCCCAGAAACAGTAAACCCTTATGACAAGAAAGCAGATCAGCGTTTCCTGGTGTCAGAGGTCAGGGTGGGGGACATCTGCAAAGGGACGGCAGAAACCTTTGTAAAAAAGTGATGGAAATGTTTTATACTGTGATTGTGATGGTGGTCACACAACTCTACACTCACCAATCTCACCAAGCTGTACTCTCCAGGGGTGGATTTTACTGTATGGAAATTTTAACTCCATAACGCTGGAATGGGGAAAAAGAGAATATAGAAAGTGGCTGGTTACTATATATAGATATATCCCAATAGTTTCCATTTATAGCAACAACCAGTTAAAGTACAAAGGAAAAATATCTCACGGTAGCAATAAAAGTATTTAGAAGTCAATTTTAAGAGACTGTAACTGAAGATTTAAATAAATTGAGATCCACTCAATTCTTAGAAGAGACTCATTGTAGAGACTATTGTAAAGATATCACTTACTCTCAAGTTAATGTAGGAGTTTAAGAAAATCCCAAATTAAAACACCAAGTTTTAGAATCTGGCAAAGGGAATCTAAAGTTCACGTAGAAGGATCCATTTTTAAGTGATTGGAAATGAGTGGTAAGAAGTTTGCTTTGTCAGATATTAAAATACACTATAAGGCTAAAATAATACAAAACTGTATGGACAGAACTGAAATTGAAAGATTCATAAAACAGAACCAAATTTGTTAAATCTCCCAATTATCCATGCATATAAAAGATTTCAGTATATGATAAAAATAGAATTTCAAATAAGTGGAGAAAGGATGGATTAGTCAACAAATGCAGTTGAGACACTTTCTTGGCCAAAAAGAAGAGGATGCATAGTAAGATATGAGTGAAATCATTTGTACTATCTTATGAACACCCCTTTCAGCTCAATAAGGAAAAGATGAAGAGCTGTATAGAAAAACAGGGTATCGGGGCGCCTGGGTGGCACAGTCGGTTAAGCATCCAGCTCGGGTTGTGATCTTGGGGTGGTGAGATGGAGCCCCGTGATGAGCCCCAAGTCGGGGCACAGAGTCTGCTTGAGCTTCTCCTTTTCTCTCTGCCCCTCCCGCTGGTGCTCTCTCTCTCTCTCTAAAAATAAATAAACAAGTCCTAAAAAAAAAGAAAAACAGGCTATTAGGGGTGGACCCCAGGATCCAAGCCCCATATTCCTGTCCCAAGCCTGGTACAGGACAGCAAGCCTGTCTGCCTTCTAGAAAGCATGAAGCTCTGTTATGAGGGTATCATGGGATCAGGATTGACCAAAGATTAGACACTCCTTTTTTCTGGGAATCATGTAAGTCTCTTCCCGGGTTTTCATGAGACCCTACAAAAGAAGGTAGACTCCCAATCAAGGGTTGAATGGCCCACTCCTAGATAGGGTGGAAGCTTGCCAATTCCATTTATTTTGATTTTTTTCAGCTCGATTAAACTTGTCCAATAGAAGAAGAGATACCTGCTCAAGGATGTTTATTATAAAATTTTGGCTGTTTTTAGTGGCAAAAGAAATTAGAAATAACCTGAAGTTGCATGGTTGGTTCAATTATCCACGCCACGGAGTAATATGCAACTATTAAGAGAAAGGGTATCAGCCTGCCTGGCTGGCTCAGTCAGTAGAGCACATGACTCTTGATTAGTTTAAAAAAGAGAGAGAGAGAGAGAGGGAGAGATGATATCTCGGCTTGGGTCCCCCAGAAAGAATTATACTGTGTTCCACCATGTTCATGGGGATGGCTCTCCCAGGGAGGCTGGAAGCAGGTGGGGGATGGGAAATGAGACAGGGAAGGAGGATGGAAGGCTCCCCTGATCTGAGGCTGCATCACTGAGCTTAGTAACTTAGGAACATCCCTCAGCAACAGGCTGGCTGGCCCAGGCTTGACTTTCTCCAGAGACTGTACATGCGTTACTGCTTCTCTGGGGAGTCCATCTCAGGGGAGGGAGGAAGAACTTATCCTGGGGCTCCCATATATCACTGCCAAAGGTCCATCCCGCGGCAGGTGGCTGGAAGCTGACTGGCTCCCAAGGACCTCACACCAGAGCTGCATCCCAGAGGCCTGGGGTGGGAGCGGGGAGCAAGGGCTGTCTGCTCGGGGCCCAAGGAAGTCAAGTCGGAGTTGGCTGCTGTGGTGGCAGCCGGACAGAACATCTTGTCAAGGGTCAGATGAGACCCAGAAGACCCGAGCCAGTGCCTAAGAGCTGTGGGATCTAATCATGACACCCAGCGCTGGCACGGGTGTGAGAAAGTAGCTGACTGGAATATAAATGGTGACTATCTCTGTGGAGTCTTTATTTTTTTTTTTTAAGATTTTATTTTTATTTATTTGAGAGACAGAGAGAGCATGAATAGGGGGAGGGGAGGCGCAGAGGGAGAGGGAGAAGCAGGCTCCCCGCTGAGCAGGGAGCCCAATGCGGGGCTCCATCCCAGGACCCCGGGATCATGACCTGAGCCAAAGGCAGAGGCTCAACCGACTGAGCCACCCAGGGGCCCCTCCTTGTGGAGTCTTTAAAAACTGGCTTCCTTTAGATCCAGCAATCCTACTTCCAGGATTTGTCCTGGGTAAATAATTACACACATTGACGAAAATGCCCAGAGTGCGTTCTATAGGACTGCCAGCAGCTGGAAAGAGCCTTAAGCCCAACAATTAGGGATTGGTTAGAATTATAATAAGGGGCACCTGGGTGGCTCTGTTGGTTGGGTGTCTGACTCTTGGTTTTGGTTCAGGTCATGATCTCAGGGTCCTGGGATGGAGCCCAGCAGGGAGTCAGCTTCCCCCCCTCCCTCTCTTTCTGCCCCTCCCCCCACTCATGCACCCTCTCTCTCTCAAATAAATAAATCTTGAAAAAATAGCTTATAATAAAGTATACTGAAATCCTCTGCCGTTATTTAAAATTATGAAGCAGTTCAAGAGATACTGATATGGATGGTCGCTGAACACAGTTAAGTGAAAAAAGCAACAAAGAATGAATAGTAGGATCCCATTTTCATAAAAACAACTCTGAAAAAACATTTATCTGGATATATATTTTCATACAAATTCTGGAAGGTTATTCTTAAGGATACGAACAATATCTCTGGTTAGTTTTATTTTTTTCTTCCTTTTATATCTGTAAATGTTATATGTTTGGCAATGATCACGGGAATATACAATTCAAACCAATTTTGTTTTAAAACACTGACTGACACAGGAAAAGCATTCTGACATTTTAGATATTTGAGCTACTTGAGGCTTAACATGTAAATGACTGATAAATACCATAAATTGAAATGATAGGATCATTCTTCCATTCATGGGATATCAACAAATTATCCAGAATAGCTCCTACAAACCAGGCACCACGCCAGGTACTGGGGATAGAGGAAGACAAAACAATTACAAATTGTGTGTTGTGTTACGAAGGACAAAACAAACAAACAAACAAACATGGTACTTCCCTAGGATATCCCTTCCATTTCAAAGGAAATATATTTTAGCAGCATTAAAATTTTTTGAAGTATTTCTATACTTCGTCTTATATTTTAGGTCTACAACAAAACATTCAATTAAATGGTAAAATGTACTTAAGAATTTTTAAATATTAGTCATAAAAATATAAAAATGAATAAGAATCCAGATCAGGAGGCCAATAAGAACATATATATGCAGACCTTCTTTTGTTGTTATTATAGAGTTTAATGTGGTTCTGAGCTTCCAAGCAGCCAGGTGAAAAGGGAGAAACATTTACATTGTTCTTGCTGTCAGGAAGCAGCAGATGAAGCAATTTTTTCAGGAGAAACTAAGCTTCTCCCAGCACTTCCCTGTAAAAGCCATTTCTCATATGGTTACGCCGACAGTGACATTAGTAACTACTATCCTCCATATGAAACAACTAGAGAAAAACTCTCTGCTACTCTATAAGCCCAGAGAGGACAAGGGCCATGCGTGTGTCTGTGTCGAGCACGGCACCTGGGCCCAAGGAGGATGGGAAATGAGGAACAGCAGAGTAGGATTTCACTCTGCGGTGTGGCTACCTAGACATCTATCCCTAATGCATGTCTTGTTCATGATGTCAGAAAACAAACTGGATTTTGGTCTGCAGAAGCAGAAGGGCTGTATACCCCTGTACTCTGAAAAAGGCCAGTGGTCACTATGGGTGCTATTCCTTGGACTTTCAATTTGGCATCATTTCTAAGCTTGTATTAGGTTCTCCAGAGAAACAAAACCAATGGGATGGGGATACACACAGACACACAGACACACAGACACACAGACACACAGGCACACAGAGGATCCATCATAAGGAACTGGTTTATGTGATTATGAAGGCTGACAAGTCCCATGATCTGCAGGGTGAGTGGGCACGCTGGAGCCCCAGGAAAGCTGATGATGTAGTTTTAGTCTGAGTCTGGAGGCCTGAGAACCAGGAGAACTGATGTAGTTTTAGTACAAAGGCTGCAGGCTTGAAACCCAGGAAAAGCCACTGTTTCAGTTTGAGTCTGAAGGAGGAAAAGGCCAATGTACCTACCAGTCTGAAGGTAGTCAGGCAGGAAGTAATCTAGCTTACTCTGCCCGAAGGTCAGCCTTTTTGTTCTGCTCAGACCTTCAACTGATTGGATGAGGCCCACCCACATTAGAGAGGGCCATCTCCCTTACTCAGTCTACTAGTTTAAATGTTATGTTATGTTATGTTATGCTATTTATTTGTTTATTTTAAAGGACGCTCCACGCCCAACATGGGGCTTGAACTTAATACCTGAAATCAAGAGTCACATGCTCTACCACATGAGCCAGCAAGGCACCCCTTAAATGTCAGTCTTATCCAAAACACCCTCACAAAACACTCAGAATAACATGTGGGCAAATAACTAGACATTCCATGGCTCAGTCAAGTTGACACAGACAATTAACCATCACAAAGCTTTACCATTAATAGACAGCGAAACCAACTGTGATTCACCAGGCCTGCCAAGTAGCATGAAGGCTATAAATGCATTTACCGGAGAGGAGATCTATTTTACAGCAAAACCGACAAAAAAGACAATGCCAAAAAAGGAAAGGGAAAACAGGAGACAGTAACAGACTGTGCACTAAAAGGCAACTTGAGACCTAATGATAAAGCAAGTAGGAGGAGGAAGAAATTTTTAGAATCCCAAGAGTCGGAGGCTGAAGTTATTGTCGTGGAAGGTGAGAACAGATGGTGATGCTAAATGGAAAAGGGTAATGTCCAAAATACACAAATTAATAGGGACTTGAGCAGCCACTGGGACTCGGGACTTCTTAAAGGAAGACCCATGGGTGTTAAGGTAGGATGAATGGGGACAGGTGAAGCCCGAGTTTTCCATGACAACTGTCCTTCACCCTGAAGGACAAGCCTAAGTCATGCTCTCAGTGAGGGAAGTATGGGAGGAACAAGTCAATCAGAGGGGTTTGATCTGAGGACAAGGAGTAGATTCAGGCAGATTCAGCTCTGTGGTAGGTTAATTCACGCAGCCAGGTACAGCACCAGACAGTAAGAGCTGCATAGCTGACTTCTCTGCCCCTTCACTTTTCCCTTGACCGTGCTCTTGCTCACAGATGCTCCCAGACCTTCCCATCTCAGACAGAACCCCAAGTCCTTGCCTGCTTCTTCTGTGTCTTTGAGCTACCTTCCTACACTCCTCTTCCTCCCACCACCAAGTCTCTAAAAGTCTTTCAGATGCTGCCTCCATTCTTTTTCTACCCCACTTGCTAAGTCCTTAGCTTCTCAAACAATACTTTTACCAATGACTTTTTTATTTTTCTGGGTAAACTTTACACCCAACATGGGGCTTGAACTTATGACCCTGAGATCAAAAGTTGCATGCTCCGCCAACTGAGCCAGCTAGGCACCCTTACCAATGATTTATTTATTTATTTTTTTAAGATTTTATTTATCTGTTTGAGAGACAGAGAGCGAGCAAGCGCGAGGGCAAGCACAGAACAGGGTGAGGGGCAGAGGGAGAATCAGTCTCCCCTCTGAGCAGGGAGCTCAAAGCAGGACTCGATCCCAGGACCCTGAGATCACGACCTGAGCAGAAGGCAGATGCTTAATCACTGGACCCAGAGGCTCCGGCTCAGCCCTCACCTTTTTTTACTTTTAAATGGTGCTGCACCGATTGACAGTGATCTTGTCATTCCTTCCCTTGGGTCCCAGGACCCAGCACTATCCTGGTTGTTGGTCCGGCCCACTGTCTCCCCTTCCTGGCTCTTCCTCTTCCTGCCTGTTCAATATATACACATTTTTAGACATTTTTAAAGATTCTGTTCTCATTCCTCAGCATTTTCACCTTTCTGTTCTCTCTTGCTCAGAAACTGCTCATTCCCAGAGCTTCCTGCTGTCTCCTCCAACGCAGTAAAAACGTCTAACTCCCTCCACTCTGCCCTGAATCTGTCTCTCCAGCTTGTCTTACAGTTTTGACTGCCTTCTGGCCATTTCCCCTCAACTACACACCAGAACCCCAGATGCATAGTTCTAAAATCTGACCTTCCTGTCTTCACTAACATTGTCAACAGTAACCACATCATCTCCACCCCCAGCGTACGAGCCGTCACTTTGACTTAACAACATTCTCCCCTGGAAGGGCTGTTGGATTTAGCTTTCTTCCCCATTTTAACTTCCAATTCCACCTTAGCTCAGCCCTCTTTCATCTCACTGTCCAAATACTGCACTTGCTTTTTAGCTGATCTTTTTGCTCCTTCACTATCCTTTTCAATCCACCATTCACTGTGCTGGGAGGGAATTCTCCATGTACCCCTCGCATTCCTGCACCGTCTGAAGTGTCTGAGCACAGGCATTTACACCAATTGAAGAATCTTTATATAAGAAGACACTCCAAGGTAGTAATGCTTAAAGAGATCTCTCCCTCCTGAGACGTTCCAGAGTAGTAAAGATAAAGACCTGCCTTTCCTTCCCAGAGAAGATTTGTTTACATTCTTGAGTAAAGATAAGGGCTCTCTCACGAAGGATGAGCGGGTCACCAGCAACTCCAGATAAGGCAGGAGCCTAATTTTGCGGTTTCTCCGGTAAATGCCCCCACTGCATGTGCAGGTAGCAGCGGGCCCTCACTGTGCTGCCCTGCGGCACTTGGGGGAATCAAGCAGGCTAACTTGTTGATTTGTAAGAAGGGTACAATCTCAGGCCCTTTACAATTCCTGACTTAGCACAATACCACCAAATTATTTTGGAAAGATCGGCTTTGACCATGCTACTTCCTTGCCTGAGATCTTTCTTCAACGGCTTCCTATTACAGAAGGAAATTCAAGGTCTTACTTGTCATTCAAGTGCCTTTCTGGCCTGTGCTCACTCCTTCCCTAGGTAGACCCTGTGCTCTAGTCAATCAGGAGATGGGTCCCAAAACACAGACATCCATATCCTGCCTCCCTGCGCTGGCCATGCCTGGAATGCTCTCCTAAGATTGCAGATGAGGGGGAAAAAGCCAAGAAGCACCCGTGCACAAAACGCCATGGCCATCTTTGAGGAACAGGGAACCAAACCACTGATTTCTCTATTTATGTTGCCAGAACTCCCACCAGGTGCACTGGTGGGAGATCAGCGTGTCCTTCACCCTGGCCACAACCAACCGGGCTGCAGCCCCGGGGAACCACATGCTGGTTGGACATCGGGGAGCCGAAGTGCCTCTGGGAATGCTTGGCTGGAAATGCTGTCCAACTAGGAGCTCTGCATTTGATGGTGGCCAACGCATCCCAATGTCTCCTCCCTTTTGAGAAGTTTAAAGGAGTAAGAAGAGGCAGCTCAGGTTCTAGTGTGAACAAGTGAGTCACAGTTCCAGTTCTCTGGGAGGCTTTCTTTCCCAATCTTTGCCTATCCACATTCCTGGGTATTTGGCTGGGTAAACTCCCAGCCAAAGATACTGAGAGCACGCGTTTTTCTTGTAGGCTTTAAGCTTCATTCGAGCGTCCTCCTCAGCAATCTCTAAGATATGTGTACAAAGACGCTGGCTGAAGCATGGTGTGTAAACAGCAAAATAAAAACATGCCTATTAATATAAGCTGGCTAAGTTATCATATTTCATCATCAGTTATAAGATACATCCCAATTTCGCAGATATAAATATCAATAAAATAGCCCACAGTGGTTTTATGTCACTGATTGTTCCAATATGTGAAAAAAAATGTGCCTTTTAGAATTAAAAAAACTAAGGTATTGTGCACTCATACAGTGGACTCTTCTGCAGCTGGGACAGGTAAAATAGGGCTGTGGGAGGAACATTTCCTTCAGAACAGGGGGTGGGCAGAGACAGGAGAAACGACTGCATGCATCGGCTTACGCCTCAAGGTGCCACAAATGGAGAGGTGTGTGATGTTACCTGTAACAGTTGTGCTGGAAAAGCAGACTTAATTTTCTTAAACTAGGAGGTGGGCATATGGGTGTATGTTTTAGTATCATTATACATTTTTGTACGTCTGAAATATGTTATACTACATTTTCTTTAAGAGGGCTAGCCACCTCTTTTACTGCCCCTGTTCTTTGGGAGACCTTGTGTCCAATGACAGCTTAAAAAATCAGGTTGAAGGACCTAGTCACTGTCTCTTATTTCCACATGTAAGTTTTTAGGAAAGAAAGAATTTCACATCCCAGCAACACCTGGTATGTGCACACATCCAACTGATCAACATTTAGAGACCTAAGTGATTACTAAAATTTTGTTTTCTCCTTCTTTCTCAATACTATAGACTTTGGCTTCACATCAACCACAGTTTGGCCTAGATCAAAGCAAGATCAAATTTGCAAAAAAGCTATTTTGGCATAGTTGTTAACAACAACAAAAAGCCTTTAGGGGCTCAGTCGGTTAAGCGACTGCCTTCAGCTCAGGTCATGATCTCAGGGTCCTGGGATCGATGTCATATTGGACTCCTTGCTGGGGTGGTGGGGGTCTGCTTCTCCCTCTCCCTCTGCTGCTCCCCCTCCTTGTGCTCTCTCTGTCAAATAAATAAATAAAATCTGTAAAAAACCCACAAACTTTAAAAAACGTGTGTGCATGGAGGAGGGGGGCATTTCAACAGAATTCCCTTAAATACTAACCTCCTGGTTATTTATAAAGTGGGTTGAATTTTTAGGGACACGGTTCCCAAAGCCGGGCATGATTCAAAGAGTGCAAGTTTTGGAGCCAGACTCTGTTGACTCAGAACCATGCCAGCTGTGTGGCCCTGTAAAGTCACCTAACTTTGCACGGCGTGTTTTCTCCTCTGTAAAACAGGGACCATAAGTAGATTACAGGGTGTTGTAAAGATCGGAAATAGTAAACACGGTGCTGTGCCCGGCATACAGTCATTACCCAAAACATGGTGATTACTCGGGGCACGCGGGATGTTTTGTCTCGGTACCGGCGCTCGGACTTTGCGCAGTGCGCCTCCTCATCTCTCCCTGCTCCCCCTGGGGCACTCAAGAACTCTCTCGCTCTCAATTTGTTTCCGTTCAACATTTATGTGCAGGTCACGTAAGCCAAGGCCTCTGGATGGCTTACAATCAAACTAACATAACACAGTACAGAAATAACCATTTCAGAGGGTTTTTTTGTTTGTTCGTTTTTAATGTGGCAGAGGAACTGGCACCCCCAGGAAGGTGCGCTCTTTCTACACGAGGGGACCGAGAGGGGCAGCACCGCGGCCTCCAGGCACCTCCCGGTCTCCGCAGACCGCCCGCCCGCTGCAAGGCGTGGGGCGGCCGGCTGGTCCCGGTCCTTTTCCGGGAACACCCCGCGACCGGGAGGGGAGGCTCCCGAGAGCGGCAGCGTCCGCACTTACCAGGGCGAAATGCACCAGGGCGTCGTAGCAGAGCCAGGCCAGCACCCCGCGGTCCGCCGCCCCCCGGCCGCGGCCCAGGCGCAGGCGCAGCGCGCAGCCCGCGAGCAGCAGCGCGGCGCACAGCAGCAGCGAGCGGCCGGCCGCCGCCCCCAGCTCCCAGCCCGCGCCCATGCAGCCGGCGGCCGGCGGCCGGGGGCCCTGTAACGGGGAGCCGGCGGAGAAGCGGCGGGGCGGGGCCGCCGGGCCGGGGCGGGGCTGCTCGGCGCCCGCGGGCGGGTGAGACGCTTCGCTTCCCGCCCCGCCTCGGGGCCGGCCAGCCGAGCCTGGAGGCTTTCACGAGTCGGGATCTTGCTCACACACCCGCCTAGTGCCTGGACCGGGCCTCTTCCCAGACGAAGCCCAAAAGACTGGTAGTAGCCACACCTTCTGATGCGCTTTGATTTTCAACAAGGTTCAAAACCTTAAGCGACAAAGCCAAGTCCATATGGTAGAAATTTTGGCAATAGACCGGGAAGAATTTTAGGAACAAAAGGTTCTAATTAAGCCCTTGCAAGTCTTGCAGGAGGGGTGAGGGCCAAAGGTATTGTCAGCCACCAGCAGGCTTTTTAAAGCCCTGGTGGCTTACTCTGACCCTATTTCTTTAAAAACCCACAGAAGCACCAAAGTATGGGGGGAGGGGGGGAGCAATAGGTCGTATTGGCTTGACGCTGGATTCTTTGAACGTTATCCTATCCAAGTCACAACAACCCTAGGAGGTCAATGTTTTCCTAGTTTACAAATATGAAAACAGCCTCAACGTAACTTGCCTACGGACTCTCAGTGACAACGGAAGCCAGAACCCACGAGACCTTTGCTTTCTGACCCTGCACGCTGACGTGTTAGTAGGCAATTACAGCTCTCCCCTAATGAAGAGCCAATTTGTCCTGATCATGCGTTAACGTTTTCTCTCTGCTTTTGCTAGCATCTTGTTTGCTTTTAACCTTCTCCTCATTCCCTTCCTTAGGCCTCTGTTACTTAGAGACTTAGCACTGGAGAAAGGAGTAAGAGTTTAAAAAGATTGTAACCCTTACTGACCAAGCCTGTGTTTTCACTTTTGGATAGCCAGATAAAATACAGGATGCCCAGATAAACTTGAGCTTCAAATTTAAAAAAAAAAAAAGGAATTTTTAAATGCTTATATTGAAGTATCACTAGGGTACTTGTGATAAAAAATTATTCGTTGTTTTAAAAGGTGGTATATACATACAATGGAATATTATTCAGCCACAAATAGGAAAGATTTCCTGTCACATGCTACAACATGGATAAACCTTGAGGACGTTATGCTGAGATGAGCCAGTCACAAAAAGAGAAATAGTGGTATGATTTCATTTCTATGTGGTATCTAAAGTAAGCATATTCCTAGAGACAGAAAATAGAATGGAAGTTGCCAGGGGCTCTGGAGAGGGTGAAAAGAGGAGTTGTTTAATGGCTATAGAGTTTCAACTTTGCAAGATGAAAAAGTTATGGAGTATGGTTGCACAACAATGTGATATTACTTAACACTACTGAACTGTTCGCTTAAAAATGGTTAAGATGGCAAATTTTGTTATGTGTATTTTACCACAATTTAAAAATATGATTTCTGGCACTGAGCACAATTTCAAAAACTTTCTATCCTGGTTACTCCCTATGTAATACTTTATATAGCATTTAACACCAGATAAATTGTTATTTATTTACGCATTTATTGCTAGTCTCTTGCCCTCCCTTTCAGAGCAAAATAAAAACCTAATTAGATTGTCTCCATATTGTGTCCCTGCTCCTCAGTCCTTCCTACTCTAGTTTCCACCCTCGTCTCAGTGATATAGCTCTCACTATGGTGACTGGTGATGTCCCCAAAGGACATTTCCTGTCCTCACTTTACTTCTCAACAGCACCACTGGGCACTGGAATCTCTTTCCCTCCATTTGCTGAGGAAACACAGCATTTACTTTTGACCTCCCTATCTATACCTTCTGATCCCTTTGCAAGTTCATCCTCCACTACATGCCCATTCAATGTTGGAACTCCACAATGCTGTCCTAAGCCCTGTTCTCACTCCAAATGCTGGACCCAGGTAGTTTCATGCTCACCCCCTGCATTAATAACCACCAAAACAGGCAGAGAATTCAAATCTCTAGCCCAGCTCTTCTCTGACCTCCAGACCAGTATTTCCAACTGCCCTACTTGACAGTCATTTAGATGTCTCAACACAACCCAAACTGAACTCATCACCTTCTCTTCCCTACATCTGAGTCTTTTCCAGTGTTCCCTATCTTGTGCTACTTCCACTCATCAGTTACTGCAACCCAGAAACCTATAAATCATCCTTGGTATTTCCCGCTCCTCAAACTCCAGATCTAAGGCATCATCAACTATTTTAGCTATCGAGTATCTCTTGATCCCATCCACTTCATGGACCAAGCTGTTCACCATCTCTTGCCTCCGTGCTTCACACTCACCAATGTGACCTCTAGACATCATTAACCCCAAGTACCTTTCCTGTCCTTACCTTAACAGCCAATGATTGTTATTACACATGATTCTTCTATCATCACTCTTGTAGAATGATAATGATGAGTAATAATGATTTCCCATTGCTCTTAGACTGACTTACCAGCTGTGGGGCCTGGCCCCTACCAATCTCTTTAGCCCCTCCCATGTCCCTCGTAATCCTGCTCCCTGTCATTATTTTTGCTCTAGTTATACTTTTTTTTTAAGATTTTATTTATTCATTTATTTATTTATTTATTTATTTATTTAACAGAGACAGAGAGAGAGAGCACAAGCAGGGGGAGCAGCAGAGGGAGAGGGAGCAGACTCCCTGCTGAGCAGTGAGCCCGACTCAGGGCTCGATCCCAGGACCCCAGGACCATGACCCGAGCCAAAGGCAGATGCTTAACCGACTGAGCCACCCAGGTGCTCCCCCTATACTTGCTTTCTTTCACTCCCTTTAACTCACCATGGTGCTTCCTACATGATTGACGACAAGGATAGATATAAACAGAATCTGATCTTATTATGAGGAAAACTGGGCTGAAATCCATAATATGGCATTTATAAATTCTTATATTTAGGTTTGAAAGTGAAAATGCCTAACTACTGAGTCAAAGAGAGCTGATGACAAGGGGAGCTGAGGCTGTTACTTCATCACAAGTCTAATTATCATGAGCTGGTAGAATAATTAAAAAACTCTCCTCCACATTAATAGAATTAAGTGTCCAGGTAATGGAATGTTCCTATTCCATTTTACCCAGAAACTAGTCACATCACCCTCTATTCTTGGGGTCTTTGGAATGCATGATGTGACAGGAACCAGTTCCAGGAACGACTTCATGCACAGATGGCTGAAATGCATGGGGTGTCCAGGTAGAGGAAGGCAACTGATAAATGCAGATCTGCCTCTTCTGCTAACTAGGAATAACAAAAAAGTTTATTTATAAAGATGGTCATTTAAGAGTGGTGCCTTTTGTTCAGTATTAAGAAAAGAGTTGGAGGGGCGCCTGGGTGGCTCAGTCGGTTAAGCGACTGCCTTCGGCTCAGGTCATGATCCTGGAGTCCCGGGATCGAGTCCCGCATCGGGCTCCCTGCTCGGCAGGGAGTCTGCTTCTCCCTCTGACCCTCCCCCCTCTCATGTGCTCTCTCTCATTCTCTCTCTCTCAAATAAATAAATAAAATCTTTAAAAAAAAAAAAAAGAAAAAAGAAAAGAGTTGGTAACAACTAAAGCTATTCCACAAAGTAGAACAGGCTCACTTAAGAGTGTTTCATTATTGCTTCTCAAACTCTCCAACTCCTGCAGGAATGTTTCCGTAAAATAGCCTGCCTCAAAAATCTGATTTTATCTTTAAAATGTGTCCTTTACTCTGTAACACTTAGGCTTGTATTACCATAAAACTGCTCTACTTATCATCAAGTAAAACTGCTGTCCCATGAAGATGTGTTTATCTTGTAGATTTACAGGTTACTTGGCACAAGGCCCTGTTTCTCTTTGGGTACCAGTTTGACAAGAGACTGACTCAAGAAGGTGGATGGCAATTTTGTTAGGGTAGGGAAGAGGAATGTTGCAGAAGTTCCCTGCAGGGAAGACATCCTTTATAGCATGACTCAACCATAGTTCTACTGCTTTTGATCATTTTTAATAAACTTGTAAGTTTCCTGATGGGGCCAATCTCTCACAGTTCTTCAAAGAAGTGCTTTTCAGACTCGGCTGTGATTTTCTGGTCACACCCCAGCTTTCCCAGAGAACTTAAATATCTCAACTAAAATGTCTGAAAAACACTGCTACAGGGCAGTGTTGTGAAAATTGTGGGCAAGTAACACATTTGCTTGTTTCACACACCTTCTCTTTGTAGCCACAGGATGAATTCAAGAAGGTTAGTAGTTCCCCCATATTCCCATTTCTATCCTAAGTCCTTTGCAATAGATGGGGCTTAGTACTACCAGGAGTTCCTGCAGATTGGTGATAGGGCTGGCTGATTTCTCCTAAAATGGAGAATGAAGAAAAGGCATACTTGTGTCTCCTCTTTTTATCTGATTCATCTGAGCAAAGTCTGGGACTCTTTACACAACAAAGAGGCATGACTTAGGCCAGTGGTTTGCACCCAGGCAAATTTGGCTCCCAGGGGACAGACATTTGGCAATGCCTGGAGACAATTTTTGTTGTCACGACGACTGGGGAATGCAGAGGTACTTAGTGGGCCTAAAGATGCTGCTAAACATCCTACAATGCAAAGGACACCCCCCCACACACAAAGAATCAGCCAGCCTAAAATGTCATTATTGCAGGGTTTGAGAAACCCTGATTTAGGTCAAAGTTAGTTGAGGGGTTTCATGGACAAATAAGGAGGCTAAAGGAGGTGAACAGGCTATATTCTCACATCCCTTTCCCCAAACACTTTCTCTTAATATAGTACTGAGCCTGTGTCTGTCTATATACACATAGACAGATACACTCCTATCTCTAGATAGTACTTTTTGAGAATCATTCTACCACTACTTTTTAGCTTTATGTACAACATAAAGAGTTCCTTTAAAACTTTAGACAAATGAGTGGTGGGTTATATAGAGCACTCCTTGGGTTATATGCCTTAAGACTTAGAGCTTAATGTACAGAAATTATACTTCCTTTCTCCAAATAGATTTAATTGAAATCCCCCGGTTCAACTAGGGTTATGAAAATTCGTAACTATCACTGTAAGACAAATGACATTCATGAATTTTCACTTGCAATAATCCTCTAAAAAGGACAACTCTTCTGAAGGAAATCATGGCAAGATGACATAAAAGTACTATCACATTTATTTACTTATACACACACTGACTTCTTTCAAAAATAATTTGAAGTGGCATTATACTAAAGTAAAAATATTTGTATATTCCAAAGTTCAGTTCCTCTTTTTTTTTTAATATATTTTTTTTTTTTTAAAGATTTTATTTATTCATTTGACAGAGAGAGACACAGCAAGAGAGGGAACACAAGCAGGGGGAGTGGGAGAGGGAGAAGCAGGCCTTCCGCTGAGCAGGGAGCCCAATGCGGGGCTCAATCCCAGGACCCTGGGATCATGACCTGAGCCGAAGGCAGACGCTTAACGACTGAGCCACCCAGGCGCCCCTCAGTTCCTCTTTTGTCCTTTTAATTAATCCAAGATTTCATTTAGAGCCACAACCTCTATCTCATAGATTACAACTTCCCAGTTTACTTCAATTACTATCTTCCACAGTTACTTGTTCTCAAGGATTAGGCTGTGAAGTTTGATTTTGTTTGTTTCATGAAAGTCATAATCACACCATTTTCTCAAATGGCCCTTCTAAGTCACGGTATTTAAACCTGAGGTAGGCAGGGAGAAGGCCACGTGACGAGGATGACAGCGGGGGCTGGAGGGACGCAGCTACAAGCTGAGGAACCCCCAGCACTGCCAGGCACCCCAGAAGCTGGGAAGAGACAGAGAAGGGTCCTCCCCAGAGCCTTCAGAGAGGGTCCCAGCCCGCACCTTGATTTCCGACTTCTGGCCTCCAGAACTGTGCAACAGTAAGTTCCTACTGTTCTAAGCCACCTGGTTTGCGGTACCGTTATGGCAGCTCAGGAAATTAATAAAGATTTGGGTATTTCTTATTTGTCACAAAATACTCTGAAATCTAGCACTGTTATTGTCCTGGTTTGTTAGAGTGGAAGAGTGAAATTAAAATACAACGAAAGATTAATTCATGATTTGCCTCCTTGTGGCTGATGTCTGAAAAATAGTTCCAAATTTAAATTTAAACACGCAGAAAACAAAACTAAGAAATTAAACTTTTAGAAATAAGTTCTTCAATGTTTTATCGTATTTGATAGCAGCTTTTTTTTTATTGGTTACAAAACCTAAGCCCATATACAAAATTAGGAACACATTTAGATGCCTCTTTTGAAAGAACGTTTAGTCTTTTTTAACTGAGTTTAAAAAAAATAAAAACAATGCAATTTTTCAACACTGTTCTGAAAACTTAAAAGTGCAGCAATATACTTAGTTTCCTTTGTCTACGAAATGGCGCAATTCCAATTCCAAACTGATAAGGTCACAACAAACTGAATCAAGCAAATGCATACATATGTCTGCACTACTTGATGCTAATGTTCACTTATGTTAGTTCGCACTTAAAACACAAGAGAAAATAGGAATCGGCACAGTAGAGGCCCAATTTAATCTCAATGTGTGCAAAATTTAAAAGGTAACTGTCAGTAAGTAGTATGGAGAGTCTGGAAGAAACTAAACTGGAAGGGGTACAATTCACAATATCGAGAAGATTTGGACTTTAAGGGTTTCACCGAAGTTTGTGACCTTAATTAGCTTTGACTTTGTTATTCCTACTTTTAGTGAACACCACACAGTTTCAAAAATTTCAACTACAGTGTCTGAACAGGATGCAGTTACCATATGAAGCTTTAACTCAAAATTTGGATAAAGAAAAAAAGGCACAATGAACTTCAACTCAATTTTATGTGCACAAGAGTTGAAAAATCTGAGCCACCTTAAAGAGAAATTGATTCTAAAATTTATAAAACCTATAAATAGAGGCCAAACCACTATATTAAAACAGATTCTCTAGCAAGTAAAAATCTTGCAGTTTAAACATACGCTTGTATCCATTTTAGATACAAGACAAAACTCACTCTTTAAAGTGGCTCCACCTTGGCAGATACATATATTTGTAATGAATGCACACCTGCTATGTGTTGTTTATCAGTGAAAACACCCCAGCTGATTCACAAAGCTCTGATGGCATCTGTCTCCTCTTCATCACAGTAAATACACCCCCCATCGGATACTAAATTCGTTTAGATTTTCTATCCCTTCACATCAATGCATTGGGAAATTATACCCAGTAAACAATAGCAACAAAACCATTTCTGTGACAGCACAAATTATTCAGTTTAAAATTTTTCAAATCCATATTCTTTCATTAATAACTGGGTCAGACAATTTACCAAAAGCTAGACTTTACATAGTAATACCAGATATTGCAGAATTGCTTAAAGATCACTGCAAATCAGGTTTATGTCAAATAACTGCAGATTATTCCTCTACACAGATCCTTGTCTGAATCTTTTAATATATGAATATGCCTTTAGAGTAGGATCTGAATTAACTTTCCCAATACTCAAAGAATGAAGTTTTATAACACTTCTAAATAGTTGCTGGTTTGTTGCCAACCACATTATCAAAAGCACTGGTTACTAAGTAAAAAATATTTTAAGACTAAATTACAGTAAACATGAAAGCTCCACAGTTTAAACCCAATATAAATCAACCATATCCAATTATCAATTTAAAACAAAAAATATTAACTCCTGAAAGCTGAAAGCAAGATTTTTTTTTTTTAAAACATCACCAATCGGTACTTTAGACCTTTGTTTTTTGTTGTTGTTTTTTATTTGTTTTTCTCTTTATAGTCAGGGACTCTTGCTTTCAACTTAAACAGAAGTTCAAGTCCATAACAGGTTGCAGCTCAGGTAAAATACCATGCACAGCATTTGATTACTTCAAAACAGCAGGAACACACAGGCTGAAGTGAGTGGTCAAATAGGGCTTGCTGTTCTCAAAAATTAGGTATAATGGCGAAAGCATTACCATCCATAGCTAAAGTTCTTCCTCCAACCCTGGCTTCTGAGGCAGATAATAAACACATCAATTACTGGTAGATGAAGCGCAGTTTTTTTAAAACTTATCTGTTTAATCAATAACCAAGTTTCTTTTTTTAAGTTACTTTTTTTGTGTGTCAGTTCCACCAATGAAAATCATTTGGCTTGTACTTTAAAATCTATTCTTCCACATAAAGAATATGAAAATATGTTTGTGGAGGACAATGATGGAGGCTCAGATCAGACTGCACCTCTTTAAAGTCTTCCAACGTGTATATGCATCATACCAAAGTGTCTTGATCCACAGCGCACCATTTTCCAAAGGAATATCAAGTGGGCAGCTGATATGCCACCATGATGGAATATTCTAAACTGGAGACTGCAGTTGTCAGCGTGTGGCACCAGGGAACAGGGAAAAATAGGGTAGTTGAGATTGTTAAGGAGAATTCTAAAACAGTTTAGGAAATCATGCATATGCATTTACAGTCCATGTGATAGTAACTTTTGGCAACTGCAAAGTGACTGAGACATGGCTTGCTTTAGAAGCATCAAAACGAAGAGGCATGTGTGTTTTGGAGCCTTTTGTTGTTGTTCTTCTTCTTGTCATTTGGTAGCCATCTGGTGGTGCTTCGTATTGAACTGGGAAAGATGCTGCACTCAACTGAACTTAAAAATTAAATTCTTTTGTTTGAAGGTTGGCTGTTGGGTCAAAATTGTAAGTACCTCCTTGTGTTGCTTCAGGAATGAGGCTAGGATCTTCATCAATCTATAAAAAGCAAAAAAAAAAAAAGTCCTTATTATGTTAAGATACTACATGTTGTGGTATAAGCAGAACTTACTTCTTACGGGAGTTCTATACAAATGTTGTATAATCATTCTGTATGTTTCAATCAATAAAAATATTTAAATCAATAATAATATTAAGAAATTTAACAATTTACTTTTTTTTTTAAAGATTTTTATTTCTTTATTTGACAGAGAGACACAGCGAGAGAGGGAACACAGCAGGGGTGAGTGGGAGAGGGAGAAGCAGGCCTCCCGCTGAGCAGGGAGCCCGATGTGGGGCTCGATCTCAGGACCCTGGGATCATGACCTGAGCTGAAGGCAGACGCTTAACGACTGAGCCACCCAGGCGCCCCCGCAATTTACTTTTTTTTTTAAGTTTTTTTTTTTTTTTTTAAGATTTATTTATTTTAGAGAGAGTGCGGGCATGAGAGCCGGAGGAAAGGGCAGAGGGAGAGAAAATCTCCAGCAGACTCCCTGCTGACCCCGGAGCCCAAAGTGGGGCTCAATCTCATGACCCTGAATCATAACCTGAGCCAAAATCAAGAGTCTAAGAGTTGGATGCTCAACCGACTGAGCCACCCAGGTGCCCCAAGTAATTTAACAATTTAATTAAACTGAACACACATTTAAAAATTGCTCCAATTTTTTTACCCCCTCCCCCTGCCCTGCCCCATTCTTAAGTTTCTGTATCTGTAGATTTATTTTACCTATCTGAACACACATCATTTCTATAATTACAGTTGACCTTTGAAAAACACCGGGGGCTAGGGGCACCAACCCCTCCCCAGTGCAGAGTCAAAAATCCAAGTATAACTTCTGACTCCCCAAAACTTAACTACGAATAGCCTACTGTTGGCTGGAATGGAAGCCTTACAGATAACAAACAGTTGACTTAACATATATTTTGTATGTTATACATATTATATACTGTATTTTTATAATGAAGTAAGCTAGAGAAAAGAAAATGTTACTAAGAAAATCATAAGAAAGAGAAAATACAGTTTTTTGAAAGATTTTAATTTGAGAGAGAGAGAGAGACAAAGAGAGCATGAGCAGGGGGAGGGACAGAGGGACAGAGGGACAAGCAGACTCCCCGCTGAGTGGGGAGCCCCACACGGGGCTCCATCCCAGGACCCTGAGATTATGACCTGACCCGGTCAGATATTTAACTGACTGAGCCACCCAGGTGCCCCAGAAAATACATTTACAGTACTGTACTGTATTTATATATAAAAAAAAATCTACCTATAAGTGGACCTGTGCAGTTCAAACACTTGTTCAAAAGTCAACTGTATTATTTCTTCCCATTTAACAGATTACAAATGCAACAAGAACTGTTTTTTTTTTTTTTTTTTAAGTAATCTCTATGCCCAACGTGGGGCTCAAACTTGCAACCCTGAGATCAAGTCTCATGCTTTACTGACTGAGCCAGCTAGGTGCCCCTCAAACACCCATTTTTGTATTTTTACCTTATAATGATGTTTCAGACACAGTATTTAAAAAAAACTGATTGATGGGGGCGCCTGGGTGGTTCAGTCAGTCGGTTAAGCATCTGCCTTTGGCTCAGGTCATGCATGATCCCAGGGTCCTGGGATTGAGCCCTGCATTGGGCTCCCTGCTCAGTGGGGAGCCTGCTTCTCCCTCTCCCTCTGCTCCTCCCCCCTCTTGTGCTCTGTCAAATAAATAAATAAAACCTTAAAAAAAATAAAAATAAAAAAACTGATGGAAAACAATCATTAATTTTTTAAAATTTAGATTATTAAAAATAACTAGAAAATGCCACCTCAAGAGTATCTGATAGAAATATAGTATAAACTTGTAGTATTAATGATAAAAGGAAAATTCTTAGTAAGCTTAGAGTATGTCCAGGTTTTAATGTACATGCAGGCATACCATACTTTAATGTATACTTACATCATCACCAGAGAAATACTGATCTATGATTTCAAATGCTAATTTATATATGTCTTCATTTTCATGTTGCTGTAAAACTTCAATTTTCTCCAAACCTGATAAAAACAAAAAAATCAAATCATCAAGCAGACACAAATAAAAACTGTTCATTCTCACCATGGAAAATCCGAAAGAACTCAGAACACCTTCCTCCCATCACTCCCCAAAGATGACAGTTTTCTTAAAAAAACAGATAAAACTCTGAGCTGCTCTGGTTGGAGGACCAGCATCCCACCAATTTCTTCCTCTCTAGAAACCCTGAGGTACATTTGTATCTGAGGCAGACAGTAAAAAAAAACACCTAAGCACTCCATCTGACAGATGAGGAAGCTATGGTCCAGAGGTGTAAAGCGATTTACTTCAGGTTGCATGGCAAGTCAGTGACAGAATTCGAACCAAGGCCTCCCAAGAATGTTTTAGTGGAAGCACACTATGTCGTATAGTAATTTTTTTTAACTTTCCCTCTGTTTTCCAAATGTTATTACTTTTATACAAGTTTTCAGAAACTTCATGATTAACTGATATAAACAGAAGACAAAGCTTTACACTTTGAAGTAATTTCTTTTAAGAAAACAATCAAATAGGGTGCTTATATCTTATAGCCACAGTGAAATTCGGAAACAATTTTTCAAAACTATAGAATGCCTTCATGTCTATTCCCAATATATTTACTCCATGTATCAGATGCATAAGTCTATAAATTTACATCCTGAACAGTATTCTGTGAAATGTCTTTTTAGCTAGGTTATTCTGAAATAGTTGCATTTTTCTTTATATAGTAATATAAGAACCACAAAAATGGGAATATAAGTGTCAAAGATAATGGATGTAAAGTTCTTTATAAAATTATAAAACACTAAGTAAATGTGTATCCTAATTATAAGTATACCTCCCATAGACCAAAACAACTACACTGATAAAAAGCCAAAGAGTTACAATTCTGCATCTTAAACTCCCTGGGGGTTAACTGTTCTATATTAGACTATAATGCTAATTTTAAATTATCTCAAAATATCTTAAAACCAGAATAAGAAGTGAATTAATAGTATGAAGATCTACTTCTATGACCATAGATAAAACTCCTTAACATCTCCAGGATAATTTCTTCTTGTTATTGAGAAAGTATTTCCAGTCTGAATATTTTATGATGCTTTTGTGTTTGCTTTCTCTTAAAAAATAAATTGGGTAGTATAACTACACATAATAGTCAATAAAATATACAAAATAAAACATGACAATAGAATGAATTAATTTAAGGTTTGGGCAATTTAGTACATATTGAACAGGTACCTTTAAAAATAAAACTTTTAAAAATACATTTCATATGTCATTACCAGAGAAATAATTAATGTAATATTTCAAATCACAGTTTTCTCATTAAAATTTCAAAGTAACTTCTGTGGCATTAAGTTCAGCATGCAGCTCTAGCAATTGTAAGACTGAAATAAAATACCTAGATGACTCTGAAATCATTAACCTTTTCTAACAATATGGAATAGTATTTCACAAAGTAAGGTCCACACAATCACATGATATTAGGTGTAACATGAAAAAAGTGTTTCACTATCACGGATTCTAAGAAATGCTGGATTAAACAAAGCTTATGTTTCTCTACTGTAGTGGTTCTCGAGCTTTTAATTTGCTCTCACGCACTGTGACTTCAAGAGGAGTGTTTATGTTACCTAAAAAGCAACATAAACCTCTAGGAAGGCACGGAGTGACCTTCACAACCAGTTTTTCCAAAGTATGGACTAATCCTGGCTGGAAAAACCTCCTGGAATGCTAACATAGCAAACAAAGGACAGCAACATACTTTGATGATGGAACAGCAATGTCTCCTGACAGTTTTCCTAATTAGTTGTCTTTAAGGGAACTATTATTTCAGCATTCCAGTGCTCAACTATTTTTCTTCAATCCACTCTTACCTCCACATTCTTCTATGATTTCAGCTATTGTGCTTGCTTCATCACCAGCCATTATCAGAATGTTTTTCAGACCATCAAGGACCACCTGAACAACTTGAGAATCTTTCACAGACAGTAAATTACAGAATGGTGGTATTACATTCTGCTGTACAAGGTACTCAACCTAGGCAACAAAAGAAACATTTTTATTTATATAATTAACTTTCCCCCAAAAAGAACATAGCACAGGGCTTCTAAACAATCAGCAGCTCCTAAACAAAAGAGTAGTATACTTTGCAGTATTAACAATCCTAATAGTTTCTCCAAACTCACTTGATCTTTTCTGCCACTTATTGTTAAGTTGCTAATTGCCCAAGCAGCTTCTTTTTGTGTTCCAAAATCCCCCTGAAGGTTAAAAAGAAATAATTATATGAATTCTTTATTCAAAAAATCTTGGTTATAATATATTAATGTACATGATAAACTCATAATACCACTGACCTTAGCAAGCTGATGAATAATCATAGGAATTAATCCAGCATCTATTACAGCTTGAACTTGTTGCTGGTTGCCTGCCGTTATGTTGGAAAGGAACCACACTGCTTCCTATAATTGATCAAAATACAGGGTGCCTTTGTTTGAAAAATTATTTTTAATGCATTTGTATTTTTATTTTAATGTAGTTTACATATACTATAACAACATCACTTGAGTTGCATTAGGGGGAGTGCATCCAAAAAGCAATTAGGTTACACAGAATCTCTCATTTTAAACAAGTTATAAGAAAACTATTATAACCTTAAAGGATTTATAAGTCACAAACCAGGTTCTATTTTAATTTTAGTGTCAAATGTTGTCTCTTCTTCTACAATTAAAAAAGTTAACTGTAAAGTTATTTTGCCATCCAATTGTGGTTAAGATGTTAACAATTGGTAAATCAGTGTTTAGAGTATATGGGTGCTCACTATACTATCCTTGCAAATTTCCCATAGGTTTGAAAAATTTCAAACTAAAATGGTGAGGGAATATGGGGTGCCTGGGTGGCTTAGTTGGTTAAGTGTCTGACTCTTGATTTGGGCTCAGGTCATGATTTCAGGGTCCTGGGATCGAGCCCCACATTGGGCTCTGCACTCAGTGAGGAGTCTGCTTGGGATTCTCTCTCTCCCTCACGCCCCACCCCCGCCCGCCCCGCACCACACTCACTCGTGTGTGCTCGCTCTCTCTCTCTCGAATAAATAAATGTTTAAAAAAAATGTTGAGGGAATAAAATGGAGTTTTATTCCACCTCGAGGGTCCCATGATGATCCCAAGTGCAAATAACACAAATGCTCAAGGTGAAAAACCTCTGAGGAGACTAACTGGCTGCTGAGGCTGAGTGGGTATCTATACGAACCCTTTTTCTTTCCCCCATGATACCTTCACTTAGAGCATATCGATCACAGGCCAGAACTTCTCTGCACCCACTTCTGTCCGGCTTCCTCACTTCTCAGCTCTGTTTCCAATTATGGAATACATTTAGCTGTAAAAATCACCTATATTATTGAAATTTCTACAGTAAAAATAACTGGCCCAGAGTCTAAAAGACTCTGGCTTCTTTCCCTTCATTGGAACAAATGTATTCATAAAATGCACTTTTTGACAACATGCTTTTCTTAAGAATCCAACTGTCAAATTATAGTTGAGTAACTACAGAAATATAGCTATGACACAAAAGAAATGATCAATTCTGTTGGTTTTGGGGATGGTGGCATTTCAGGCAGATAAAACTACATTAAACTAAATGCAAATCAAAACCACGAGACATCATTTCACAACTACTAGGGTGGCTACGATAATAATTTAAAAAAAGGAATTGGAACCCTCATACAGTGCTTGTGGAAACATAAAATGGTGTAGCCGCTAGGGAAAACAATTTGGCAGTTCCTCAAAAAGCCAAACATAGAATTACCATATGACTGGGCAGTTCTACTCCTAGATATATACCCAAAAGAACTGAAAGCAGGGACCCAAATAGCCACTTGCATGCCAGTGTTCACTGCAACATTATTCACAACAGCCAAAAGGGAGAAAAACTCCAAGTGTCCATCAACAGATGAATGGATAAATAGAATGTGGTCTATATGTACAATGGAATATTTATTCAGCTATAAAAAGAAATGAAGTTCTGATACATGCTCCAACACGGATGAACCTTAAAAAAATTATGCAATGTGAAATAAGGCAGACACAAAAGGAATTAAGTACTGAAGTATATATTTAAACAATTAATAATAAGTTTATATCTCAACTTTGAAATTTTAAAAAAGACTTTTTTGATCCTTTAATTTAGGCATTGCCTCTTTTGGTCCAGTCTAATTTCATAGGGAGATTAAATTATGATCTCTCTGTATATAAAAAATACCAGCCATCCAATGAGAGATTCTGTATGTATTCTCACTTAGTGGCTACTAATTAACTGATTCTTGCTACTGCCCAATCTATTTAAATAAAAACACTGGTTATTTTATCAGGGCAGCACTTAAAACAAAATAACTGCAGAGGTGATTTGAAATAATTCTCATCTTAACTACAGTGGTTTTGAAGACAATCATGATTGAACAAATAGCAACAGAAAACAAGGGGACAGTGAAAAATGAAATATACAGAGAGAAAGAAATGCACCAGTGAGACAATTATATGCCTTACCTTATTTATCTTCTCTTTTGGGTGTGATAAGAGATTTGGGAAGTGCGACAGGACATCACAGTTGAGAACGACCTGGGTCTGCTCATCGGTGCCAGTCACTATGTTGCCAACTGCTCGGAGGGCTGCCGTCTGGGGTGGGGATAAAACACTTTCTATAAATTTATTTGTTTATGATGAAGCGGATTCTATTTTTTTCATAATCCTGACAAAATGTAAAAATGCAAGGGGTAGACACTTACTGTATTCTTAGAAAAGTACTACATAGAACTGAGAGGCAATTTTGAATTTTGAATAAGTCTTGTAAAAAATGGAACTATACAGAAAAATTGTGTAAAAAACTGCTGAAAAGATTCAAAAACTAAAAAGAAATGATAATTTAAAAAGTAAAGTTTCAAAAAAAAATAAAAAGTAAAGGTTCATTTTAACAGCAGCTATTTTTTATCTATTACTAATTTAGTACCACAGAAATATTTTAATAAAGGCCTGGAATGGGCATGTATTTCCATCTAGACAGTCACTTTGGCAGAAGTGGAATGAATATCCATCAGCCACCCACCCCTAATTAGAGTGAGGAGAAAGGAGAGAGGAGGAAATGCAGCTAGGATGCTGTTTCAATTATTTGGAGGGGAAAAAAAGAGTCTTGAACTAAATCAGTGGCTCTAGATACATAACGAGCAGACAGATCTGAAAGCTATAAAAAGAATGAACAGGACTCTATAATGGAGGCTAAATGAAAGGAGGAATCAAGGTTTCAAGCTTGAACTATGTGGTCTACTGAAAGGGGATATATAAAGAGGAGCAGGTTTGTAGGAGAAGATGATACATTTTAAATTCTGTCTGGTTAAAATGGCAATGGATGCTTGAAGGAGTTCTTAGAAGAGATGTCTGAGACCTCAACGAAAACTGGCTATTGTCAGTTTGAAACTCTGCAAAGAATCTGGGTGAGATAAAGATCTGGAAACCAACAAAATCAGGTTCAGTAAAATAGAGGAGAAATATCGAAGATACGTACATAGAGACAGAACTGAAACCTGGTGTTCAAGTTAACAGGTTATATAGTAAACACAATTCTATACAAGTAAGAAAAATAAGATACTTACTTGAACTTTCACTTCCTGGTGGCTCAGCAGGGGCACAAGAAACGGCACAACCCCTGAATCAATAACCATCTGTATCTGCTCATTACCTCCATCTGTCAGATACGACAGAGCCCAAACAGTATCTACAAGAATCTACAGAAAGTAAACAAGAATTACCAGTTTAGGTATTTGTTTGAATGCTTAAAATACATTCATTACATTTATGTCACTGCCCCAGATACCTCAGGGGCAGTGACATAAAAAGTAATTAAACTTTATGTTTTAGTTTGGTGGCAAAAATATCTGCTTACCTGATAAATCTACTAAGCAGCAGAGAACTTTCTCAATGCTTACCTACCTCAGATCATTCTTCACAAATATGAGACAGAAGTCTGAGACAACTTCTACCCTAACTTCTGCCTTTATATATCAGAGAGATGAATTTAAAAACAGGCCAAGGGGTGCCTGGGGGGCTCCTTCGGTTAAGCATCCGACTCTTGATTTAGGCTCAGGTCATGATCTCAGGGTGGTGAGATCAAGCCCCGCATCAGGCTCCGTGCTGAGTAGGGAGTTGAGCCTGCTTGAGATTCTCTCCCTTTCCTTCTGCCTCTCTCCCTGCTTGTGTACGTGCCCGTGCGCTCTCTCTCTAAAATAAATAAATAAATCTTAAAAAAAAAAAAAAAAACAACAGGCAGAGAAGTTTTTCTCTCTGCCCCACAAATTGAGTACCTAATAATCATAAGGAAACACTTTATATACAGAACAAGACCATATACCAGCTGCTTCATGGCTAGAAAAGACCAAAAAGATACTAGTGGTTTTCAAACATGTTTAGCAATATAATTAATTTTTCAGGCTATTAAAGTAAACAGTTAAAAGAAATAAGTTGGCATTTTAACTTTGGGGGAAAAATTAATTATTTGCAAAGCCCTTGAAAAAGGTCTCCAAGTGAAGAGCAGAGTCTAAACCACGCCCTACACCCATCTGATTTTGCAAATAATAAACAAAAGAAAGACTCAAGTTTGCTGACTCACTCAAAGTCAAAGAGTTTATATGTAAGCACAGATCTTATCTCATGTGAAATCCAGAGATGTTACTTACTAAGGTATCCAAATTAAAGATATTCTGTTGCTTTAAAATAATGCCACCTGAATTAAAATCCATCTATATATCCTTCAAAAAATAAAGAGATGAATAAAAAGAGCAAATAAAACCACATATAGAGGCGCCTGGGTGGCTCAGTTGGTTAAGCATCTGCCCTCAGCTCAGGTCATGATCTCAGAGTCCTGGGATCGAGTCCCGCATTGGGCTTCCTGCTTAGTGGGGTGTCTGCTTCTCCCTCTGCCTCTTCCCCCTGGTTGCATGCCCTCTCTCTCTAATAAATAAATAATAAAATCTTAAAAACAAACACATATAGCCCACACCCTCAGCATTAGTAGGAGTCAGAGAATACTACAAATTTCAAATTACCTGTAAGAAAAGAAAAAATTAAATTCTAGTTTTTGTCTGGGCCTCCTGCCCCAAGCCTATGTAAGACTTCAGAGAAGAGGAGAGGGGAACAGAGTAAAGTGTTTAAAAGTAACATATCCTAGTAAAACTATCTCACATTACTGGGACAGAGACCATGTGGTTCCAAAAGCCTATGATATTTACTACTTGTCCTTTTCAGGAAAATATGCTGACACCTTCTGCACTAGAGAATGAGCTTCATTCAACTAAGAGATGCCTGAGGAAATATTTCATCGTAGATCACAGACTAAAATAAACATGGGATAAGAGTGGAAGAATAATTTATAAATGGTATATGTTCTGAAGCAATAGAAATATTGCAACTTCAAAAATGGGAGGACAGAAGGGAGTTATGCCTGAAAACTGAGCCCCCCTACCATCCCACCCAGCACTAAGGCCTCCCTACTGACGGGTGTCTGCAGATGTTGTGTGTGTGGGCAAAGCCTGTCTACTACCCAGTCTGGCAGTAACAGGTAATAAGATTTATACAGAAACCAGAGTCACATAACACAACACCCAAAATGTACAGGCTTACAAATGAAAAATAACTTGTCATACCAAGAACCAGGAACCTCTCAACTCAAAAGGGAAAAGACAGTCAACAGATGTCAATACTGAGATGACACAGATATCAGAAGTATCTGACAAAAGATTTTCAAGGAACTATCATAAAAATACTTCAGTGAACAATTATGAATATATTTAAAACAAATAAATACAGGAAATCTCAGCAAAGAAACAGCAAAGAAACAAAAGATATAAAGAAGAACCAAACAAAATTTTAAATGGAAAAAGTCAGTAACCCAAATTTAAAACTCACTGGAAGGACTCACTAGTAAAATTGAAAAAGGGAAAAAAAATCCACAAATTCAAAGATAGATCAATACAAATCACCCAATCTGAGTAACAGGAAAAACAAACTTCATGAGAGTTGTAGAACAGTAACAAAAGATCTAACACTGTGCCATCAAGAGTCCCAAGAGAAGTGGAGCTGAAAAGTATTTAAAGAAATAATGGCAGAAAATTTCCTATATTTGGCAAAAGATAAGCAGATTCAAAAATGGGAGGATGAGGCAAGAGAAAGGAGAAAACAGAATAAGCTCCTCAATTATTGTATAGGTATTAGGAGTCAAAAAATATTATTAAAATCAGATAGAAGAAAAGGGCATTATAAAAGGTGTAAGTATAAAGGTAACATTAGAACAAAAACAAACCTTTTAAGAAAAAAAGAGCACACTAAATAGAAAATAAAACATACACAAAAAAGCTAAACATATCAAACAATATGACCAGGATTAACTCACCTATAAACAAGAAAAAGATTCTTAAATTGGCTCCCAAAACAGAACCCAGTTCTATGCTGTGTACAAGAGACACATCTAAAATTAAGTAATTCAAAAAGGCTAAAAATAAAAGAATAGTAAACAGTACATGGAAGTAAAGTTGAAAATCTATAGATGAAATGAATAATTTCCTAGGACAACAGTTTACAAAAACTGACCTCAGAAGAGATAGACAGCTTAAGCAAGATAATTTCCATAGCAAAGATAAAGAAAATCATCAAGGAACTAACCCCATGTAGTACCAACACCCAAAGTTTCAAGGGCAACACTATCATTCTTCAAAGATCAGACGGACCCAATGTTATATAAATTGTTTTAGAGCATAAAAAAATAAAGGAAGCATAATGTTGATACCTAAACATTAAAAAAGCAATAAAAACATAATATTAGTGCCTCATAAAGATAGCATAAAAGTAAAACTGCAAACCAGTATCACTTACGTGAATACTGGTGTAAAAATTCAAAATAAAACATTAGTGAACAGGATCCCATACCACACTAAGAAAACAATGTATGATGATCAAGTGGAATTATTTAAGAAATGCAAAGACTGGGGGGGCACCTGGGTGGCTCAGTTGGTTGAGCGTCTGACTCTTGGTTTTGGCTCAGGTCATGATCTTGCAGTCATGAGATCAAGCCCTGTATGGGGCTCTGTGCTCAACGGGGAGCCTGCTTGGGATTTTCTCTCTCCCTCTGTCCCTCCCCACTGCTCACATTCTCCCTCCCTCCCTCTCTCATAAATAATTAAATCAATCAATCAATCAATCTTAAAAAAAAAGAAATGCAAAGATGGTTCAATTTTAGAAATATCATTAATATGTCACATTAGCAGATTTAAGGAGAAAAATCATGGTTATCTCCACAGACACTGAAAAATTCAACACCCATTCTTTTTTTTTAAAGGGGGGAGTCAGGGGGAGAGGGAGAGAGAGAATCTTAAGCAGGCTCCATACCCAGTGGGGAGCCTGACGCAGACCTCAGTCTCACAACCCTGAGATCATGACCTGAGTAGAAATCAAGAGTTGGACACTTAACTGACTGAGCCACCCAGGTGCCCCTCAACACCCATTCTTGATGTCAACACTCAAAATAGGATTTTATGGATATTTGCTTAACATGATAAAAAACCTACTAACTTAGGAAACAAATTTAGATTCAACAAGAGACTGATAAATTTGTTTACATAAAAAGCAAAAGTCTGCATGACAAAATATATCGATGACAAAAGACAAATTAGGAAAATACCTGAAATATGTATCACAAATAAAGAGCTAATATCCTTAATATATAAAGAACTCTTAAAAGCTAAGGAAAAAGGACAAAAATCCGATCGAAAAACAGGCTATTTGCAAAGATTTGAAAATGGCCCTTAAATATATGAAATCATGTCCAATGTCACTCATTAAAAAAAAAAAGAAATGCAAATTAAAACTTGATACACAGTTTCTTATCAGACTGGCAAAAATTAAAAATGTGACACCACATTCTATTTGTAAGGCTATGGAGAAAGTCACTTTATGGTGCTGCTGGGGAATACAAAATGGCATAGCCTCTAAGACAAGGAATTTGGGCAGTATATAACAAAATTATAATGCATTCGCTCTTTGACCTAGCAATCCTGTTTCTAGGGATTTACCCTTAAGTGTATCTCCAATAATATGAAAATACACAGGATTATTTACCGCTACGTTATTTATATTTGCAAAATTCAGGAAATAGCCTAAATACCTATCCGTAATAGTGTGTTTGAATAAACCATGTTCACAAAACAATACTGGTTGCCTGGGCCTGTACTTTAGGAGGCTGCTAAATAAAATGTAACCTCTTCTCCATCATGTGGCACCTACTACTAGCAGAAGACCACTTTTTTCTAATATTCAGAGGCCTGGAAAAATGAAATAGTTAAGGTTTCTTAGCTGAGGTCAGTTAATAATTTTCAGTGGGATCTCCACAACAATATCTGAAAAACCGGTAGGGTAAGGTAAGCTACAGCTAAGTCCTAGGCCTCCTCAAACTGCAGACACCTCTAGTCTCTCTTTAATTTTGTTTAGTAATATAATTGGGTCCTCACTGAAAATTTCATTTTATTTAAAAATGTTTTTTATTTCATTTTTTGAGAGCGAGCGAGCACACGAGCGCACACCAATGTGCAGGATCAAGAGGAAGGGCAGAGGGAGAGGGGGTGAGAATCTTAAGCAGGCTCCACACCCAGTGCAGAGCCCGACACAAAACTTGATCTCAGGACCCTGAGATCATTACCTGAGCCAAAATCAAGAGTTGGACGCTTAACCGACTGAGCCACCAAGGTGCCCCTGAAAATTTCATATTAAAAAAGTTCTAAAAACTTTGAAATTCATAGCATGTGGTTATCAGGCCACTTTAGCTTCTTCTGTTTTCATCAAAGTCTGCTTTTCTCATCTCCATTATCAGGCTAACACCGCTCTCTCTCTGATGCTTACCTTTTGTTGCCTTTTCCCATGTAAGCTGCTTCTGTTATTTTACACCTTCCCCCTCTATTCTTTTTTCTTGGTTTTCCCTTTTTCATGATTTCCATGCTAAACTACTAAACTATCTGGCTTTTACAGCCACTAATAGTCAATGAGTATACTCTTCTTCCAGTTAATCATCTGATTAATACTGTGCTAACAAAGTCTTCAGTAATCCTGGGCTATTTTAATTATTTTTCACTATTCATGTCTGTTTTTTCTCTGCTAGAAAGCTTTAAAAGTTTTTACTTCAGCTAATATTTCAGATACTTGAAGACTGCTAGAAAGCTGATCTCGAGACACACAATAGAAGGCATATATGCACGCACGCAAAAGACTGACAACTCTATATGGTTAATATTTTGAGATAATTGGGGCGCCTGGGTGGCTCAGTTGGTTAAGCGACTGCCTTCGGCTCAGGTCGTGATCCTGGAGTCCCAGGATCGAGTCCCACATCGGGCTCCCTGCTCAGCAGGGAGTCTGCTTCTCTCTCTGACCCTCCCCCATCTCATGTTCTCTGTCTCTCATTCTCTCTCTCGCAAATACATAAAATCTTAAAAAAAAAAAAATATTTTGAGATAATAATTCTGAAAACTGGTATATGAACCAAAGGAAAATCTCCAGCAACTCAAAGTCTTCCAATAAGAATATGCTCAGCTCAAAGACCTTCACTGATTTATGTCACCTCCAATAAATGTGCTAACCAATAATGTCCTGTTAGGCACTGTTACAGAAAACTGCTATTAACTAACATATACAGCATTTCCTAGAAGATTAGGTATCAATGGAACGTCTATGGAATGTCAACTTCACACATGCTTCAGAGACAACTAGAGCTGATTCGGGTTACAACTGTGTACTTATATTTAATCCTTATATGCAGTAATGGGTAACTGAGAAGACTAGGGGTACTTGCATCCTACACATTCCAAAGAAAAGGACCGGCTCTTGATTAGCTCCTTTGAGATAACCTCTGAGCTCTTGGATTATCCTGCCTGATTACATTGTATACCTGAGATCTTGGGCAAATAGCTTATGCAACAATGTGATTTTATGTGAATATCTCTTTTAGTTTGCTTGAAGTTGTGGGCCACACTGTATCAGTTTGACCTCCAGAAGGGGATGGAGACTGAGAAGCTAAGGGCAGTCATGGGGGCTGTCCAAGCCTATATGACTAACCCCCAATAAATACCCTGCACACCAAAGTTCAGGAGGTTCCTGGTTAGTAATATTTCATACGTTCATATGTGTCACTCATGGCTGCTGGGAAAATAAAGCACTGTCCTGTATTACAACTCTACTGGGAGAGGAGAACTGGAAGCTTGCACCTGGTTTCTCCTAAACTCTACCCCCTTTGCCTTTGTTGATTTTAATATTGTGAAATAATATATACATATTTATACATGTAAATAGTATAAATATTTATATATATAGGTGTCTGTCCCTGGCACTCTGTCCTGGCACAGAGCTCCTAAAACTCCTGTAATTTCTTAAGCAATAAGAACACTAAGAACATCTCTTGTTCTAGTATCTGTCTTTGACCCTGCCCCGACACAGGACTCCTAAACTCTTATAAATTCCTAAGTGATGGGGCACCTGGGTGGCTCAGTTGGTTAAGCGACTGCCTTCGGCTCAGGTCGTGATCCCAGGGTCCTGGGATCGAGTCCCACATCAGGCTCCCGGCTCAGCAGGAAGCCTGCTTCTCCCTCTCCCACTCCCCCTGCTTGTGTTCCTGCTCTCGCTGTCTCTGTCTCTGTCAAATAAATAAATAAAATCTTTAAAAAAAAAAAAAAATTCCTAAGTGCTAAGAGACCTAGGAACATCTTTTGTTCTATTGAAGTGAGTCTGGGTGGGCTCCTGGATGAATGCTGGTTGCCAGAAAGACCAAGCCCTGATTAGAAATTTGGAGTTTTCAACCCTATCCAGAGAGGGGAGAGGGGCTGGAAATGGAGTTAACAACTGATCATGCCTACAAGAGGAAACCTGTGTAAAAATCCCAATAGTACAAATTGGTTCAGTGAGCTTCCTGGATAGAGCTCCTGCCCTTAGGGCCCTCCTGGATTTTGCTCTTTGTATCTCTTCATCTATATCCTTTATCATCTCCTTTAATAAACTGGTAAATATAAGTGTTACCCTGAGTTCTGTGAGCCACTTTAACAAATTAACCTAACTGAACTCAAGGACAGGGCTGTTGGAACTCCCGATCTACAGGCAGTTAGTCAGAAGCACAGGTGACAACTGGTGTCTGAAGTGTGAGACTGCTGGGGTGGGGGACCTGAGAGAAATGAATGCTTAACCTGTGGGATCAGACACTCTCTCCAGGTAGACTGTATCACATCAAATTAAATTATAGGATACCCAGTTGGTATCACAGAGACTTGCCTTTTGTTGTGGGGAAAACCCTATACATCTGGCAACCAGAAGTGTCAGAAGTGAAGTAGGCTGTGTGAGTAGTAAAGGAGACATACAGAAGATAAACACATAGCTGGGAAGGACTGGGATTTTCCCTACATAGAAAGGAAAAAACTAAGTTTTTCCTAAATGAATCTGTATCCTTTTGCTGTAATAAACTACAAGCATGAGTGTAACAGCTTTTCTCTCTTTCTAGCAGTTCAATGAACCTGAGGGTGGTCTCAGGGACCCCTGACACGCTTATCATCAAGTGTCACTAACAATCAAGTCTCCACACACAACCAATCTGCTACAACTGATTAATTTCATTTGCACCAGCAATACAATAAGCTAGATAGCAAATGTTAGGTAACACTCAAAATTGTCTGGGCATGTTAAGCCATGGATGTACAACTTTGAAAAGGGCAGGAAAATCAAATGCTACAGAACTACTGCAACTGCAAATTAACTTTAAGAAGCACAATAACTAGAACGCAATAAACACAGACTGACCTCAATCAGTCCAGACTTTTTCTCTAGTCCTAAGGGTTAATATTTAGTTTTTCTTCTAATGTCACATAGGCATATTGCAATCCATAAACCAACTAATTATCTCCACAACCCAACCCAGCTTCTCCAACATTCTCACTAGTCACTGTCTCATAAATTAAGTCGCTCCGGCTGTTTCATTTCTCTGCCTGCTGCTATTCTTGTTTTCCGTTGTGTCCTACACCTTAAAACCCAAATTAGAAAGATGTGTATGACTTCCTCTTCTCTTGCCACCGATATTAAACCCAGCAAATTTATCACTGAAACATTTCTAGAGTCTTCTCTTGTCTTCCTGATATCTAAGCTCTAGTACTGGTGCTAATTTTCTCTCATCCATACTACAAAAGCACCACCAATTTGTCTTTCCAACTCCACCTTCCCCTAAAAACTACACTCCACTTAATGGTATGAATCATCAACCCAGAATACAAATTAGACCATTATTCTTTGGTTCAATATCAGCTACATAAAAAGTATATACGGCTCTTAAGGTGGTATATAAGATGCTGTATGTTTCAGAAACTGCTGAATTTCTGCTGTATTTTTCCCTACTCTTTGTTTTTATAACTTATTCTTCCATCTCTCTAGTTTTAACAACTGCTTTGCTGGCTCTTCCTCCCTTGATGTCACTGCTCAAATGCAGAGCATTTCTTAGAATTCAACTTTTAGCCCCTTTCCCATATTTTCATGAATCCCTTAAATACTGATAAATAAGTCTGTATTGTGTTTTCCTTCTTAGAATATTGCTATGGAGGAACAACAAGTAAGTCAGAATCGATATGTCTGCCCTACAATAGACTCATCATCTTTCTCTACCAGTCTCATCCTTTTGCTTTACTCCTTCTGATTGTTATGGCATTATTATCCATGTGGACTTGCTCAATTAGAAACCAAAGTAATTTTTACTTTTCCTTCAATTTGATCCTTTCCTCTTGAAGTTCTACTATTTTATCTCTTAATATCTAAGCTTTTCCTCTCTTAACCATTACTGTTTCTAATTCAGACCTTCATCAACTTCTTTAAACCAATTATGAGAGCAAAATAAGCCTACTTACATTCATACCTTCCCCATTCCAAACCCTGCATACCTCTTCTAAGTTATCAGACCATAACAGATATGAGCACATCACTCCTCTATTTAAAAATCTTCAATGACTCTGCACTGATCACAAGATAAAACCAACACTGCTTAACACAGGATTCAAAACCCTGCAACTTAACTCCCCAGCAAATGTGTTGGGTTATTAACTACCTATGTTCTCCAAACCCTCCAAGTATGCTCCTGAGTCTTTAATATCTTTCCTCATATACCTGAAATGACTTTTCAACTTGACAAAGTACTACTTGTCCCAGTTGTATGACATTAGACAGATGACTTAATTATCTGCCTCTTTTACTACATTTGTAAGAGGGAGATAATGGTGGTACCAATCTTACCTTCATAAGGAATAAATGAGTTAACATATGAAAAGTGCTTAAAATAATGCCTGGCACATTTTCAACCCTTAATAAATGTTAGCTATTAAAATAATCATCTTTGTTACCTCTGTTGCCACTTCTACCACCATCTTTCTCCACATGATACTTGTTTTAAATGTTACTTTCTCAGTGAAGCTTTCTGGCTGCCAGAGAGAACATGCGCTCTCATAATTAGCATCTTGGTCATTCCTCTATTTTACTTTTGTTTTGTTTTGTTTTCACGCCATGTTCTGTATTTATGTGATCATCGTATAAAAAAAGCATAGGCCTTGGACATAGCTTCAAGTCTCAGCTATAGCTCTTATTTATCATATAGGCCCTTAGTTAGGTTATTTTACTTTACTGAATTTTAGACTCCTTATCTATAAAATAGGAAAATAAAACTTATCACATAAGGGTGTAGTAAGGTAAAAGAAAATTACAGAAATAGGTTCAGCATAGCAAGTCATCAACAAAAGTTCATTCCTTTCAATTCTTTTTACCTGCTACTAATGTAAAGGTCTTAGAAGGCAGGGTCTCTCTGACTTCTTTATCTTTGAGCCTACAATTCACAGCACAATTCTGGCTTAAGTGGTTAATCCATGAGTATTTGTTAAACTTGACAGATATACCTATAACTCAGTACTCTGCCATTTTAATACAAATACAAAGTTGAAATTCAAATAAACATCATCAACAGATGGTGGAAGATTTCATTTGGCTGTAATCAATTCCATAATGTCCTGGGTTTTGTCTTGATGGCAATATCAGATATTTTGTTTATGTTCCCTTTAATCTTAGCTGTTGGAATGCTTAGAATTAAATTTAGCAACAAATACATTTTTTTATATAATTTTACTTTCTTGCTGTTAAGATAGTTATCATTTTTTTTACTTTTACTGTCACTTTTATATTCATTTTGAAGATAAGATAGTATATGGCTAAACAAGTTTCACTTAATTTTTATGACATTTCAGGCTAAAATGTCACAAATGACAAGTTACTTTGGTTGCAAAAAGATCCCTTCCCAGAGTTTAAAGTTCTAAAATAAACTAGAGAAATGTGGTTCAATATTAGCAAAGATGTATTTTCTTCATCCCAGTGATAAATCACACACATAATTCTGGCAAACATACATACATTTGTATTATATATGTATGTAAACAAAGACAGGATTATAAAAAACACAAACATACAGCAAATCAGAAAGAGATCTTAGCTGGAACAAGAGAAGCCAAATCAATGCTAGATGAACACTAGAATCAATTTTAGATTCACTGAAATTTATTCATTATTTTACTCCATGGAAGAGTAGCATTTTGCTTTGCTACATTACGGGGGTTTTCAGATTATCTAATAAAAAAATCTGCCAGAATATATATAGTAAATTCTTTTTTTTTTTTTTTAAAGATTTTATGTATTTATTTGAGAAAGAGAGCACATGAGAGGGGAGGAGGGTCAGAGGGAGAAGCAGACTCCCTGCTGAGCAGGGAGCCCAATGCGGGACTCGATCCCGGGACTCCAGGATCATGATCTGAGCTGAAGGCAGTTGTTTAACCAACTGAGCCACCCAGGCGCCCTATATAGTAAATTCTTGACTAAATCTCACGTAATGACCAAATCATCTGAAAATGCCTTTGCATTTAAAACTATACTTGATATTCTTCAGTACTATACCTCCAAAGGTTGTCCTGGGAGGCAGTGTGGTTTCACTGAAAGCACACAAGATCTGCCATCAGAAGATCTCAGGGTTTTTTTTGTTTTTGTTTTTTTAGAAGATATCTCTGTTTTGAACATCAACTTTGATTTTTTTTTTTTAAGATTTTATTTATTTGACAGAGAGAGACACAGCGAGAGAGGGAACACAAGCAGGGGGAGTGGGATAGGGAGAAGCAGACTTCCCGCCAAGCAGGAAGCCCGATGCGGGGCTCGATCCCAGGACCCTGGAATCATGACCTGAGCCGAAGGCAGACGCCTTAACGACTGAGCCACCCAGGCGCGCCAACATCAACTTGATTCTTACAAGCTCTGCAACCTTGGATAAATCACTTAATCTTTCCCTGAGGCCCAGTTTCTTATTCTATAGAATGGTGGCATAATATCTATCCTATTATAAGAATCAAATAAGATTTATTTTTTTAAAAGATTTTATTTATTTACTTGAGAGAGAGAGACAGAACAAGAGGGGGTAGAGAGAGGGACAAGCAGACTCAGTGCCAAGCATGGAGCCCAATGCAGAGCCCAATTCAGGGCTCAATCCCATGACCCTGAGATCATTACCTTAGCTGAAATCAAGAGTTGGGACGCTTAACCGGCTAATGAAGTTTAAAGAAATATGAAGGTGCTTTATAAGGTTTTTACCTCTTTATAAATACTGATACTTAAAATAATATGAATGACAGATAAATAACTACATATGTGAAATTTCTCTGAAGTCAGTATTTTTTTTTTTTTTTGAAGTCAGTATTTTTGCTATCTGGATGATTTAAGATATAAAGTTAATAAAACCTTAATCCTATTTCTGAAAAAGATATACATTCTGAAAGCTTCACAAGTTAATAAAATATACGCTGACACTTACAAAAGTCTAAAAAATAAATAACCCTTTCAGTCCCATCAAGAGCAAAATCCCAAATCTAAGATTCTACTTTACTTACATTTATGTCCGTATGATATATAAGGACACATAATGCTGGCAAAATCTGAGGAAAGAAGATAAACAATAAATAACACTAGAGTTGATGAATATGTCTTTGTAAAAATGAGTGTGATACAAAAAGCAGTAAATACTACTTGCAGAGCAAGAAAAGACGTTAAATTTGTATGAATCTCTATTAGGAAAATGAAAATCAATTCAATCTGAATAGTTCAGATGTCCAATTAAAATATCCAAATAAATCTGGCAGAGATTAATGCACCTTAAAGGAAAAACAGTTGTTTTCAGTAACTTTCTTTATAACATAGAATGTCAAGTGGAAAGAATGAAGATGTAACTATACAGTAGAGGTAGCTTAAAAAAAGCTGTTTTTTTTTCTTTTTTGGTAAGATTTTATGTTTAAGTAATCTATATACTCAATGTGGGGCTCAAACCTACAACCCCAAGATCAAGAGTCACATGCTCTATCGACTGAGACAGCCAGGTGCCCCTAAAAAAAGCTATTCTTAAAAATGTCATCTCACTTACCTGCTTAAAGAGTAAGATAAGATTTTAGTTACTTCAAATTAAATTTTCTGACTTCAGATTTACTCAAGAAAATGACAACCAGTACAAAATATACAGTTTGCTGAATTCAGGCCTTACTATCTTTTTTTTTTTTTTTTTTTAATCTGGGATGGAGGAATTGGGGGTGGGGGGATCACACTAAGTATTACCCTTTCCATAACAGCAAAACCCAGAAGCTGGTGAAAGATGTCAACTATAAAGTTTCACAGTTAACATTTTTTGACATTGTCAAGTGATTAAAGGTTGCATAAAAGTTTTAAAAACTTAAAATACTCAGATCCATTTATAACTTAAATGTAAATAGAGAAGTTTTTATTTTAATTAGATTTAACACAAAGTATGCCACACATTTAAGAACACTGATTTTGTTAGAAATCTAGAGAAATTTCAATTGGACTTAATGTAAATTCATTCAAGAACATTTGCATATAAGTACACTAGTTTTATCTGTAGCAATCCCTTATTTTTTTAGTAATAAACCAACAATGCAATGTAGTAATAAAACCTCTGAGATTTGGTTTTCTCCTTTTGTATTTTTCTTTTTGAAAGATGTTTTTTTTTTATGAAAATAGTCATTAAAAAATAAGAACTAGGGTGGACTAACATTTTGTCAGGTGCCATAAGATACTCAACTTTCATTTCACAGGAGTCAAAAATTAAATATGATATGTTATTAAAAAATCTCATACTTGCAATGAAATAAGTATGTGCATTATTTCATTCCCTGAATGAAAATCGAAAGCATAAACATAGGGAAAATATACCATCTGGGCTTTGCAATTCTTCATTTACCTCCTGAACTGTCTCCATAGGCGGTGGGGGATCCTTATTCCTGCAGAGATTGACAATGACCCATGTGACGTTCCGAAGGAAGGTGATGGGAATGGAGGGATTGATGAAGGACAGAAGAGGTTTGACAACTCCCAGTGATATGACATAATCTCTACATTGAGGACCATCACCTACAGAAATGAAAATTGTATTTAAAAAAAAATTACATTCAGGATGAGAAAGTCTGAAATGTATGCAATGGCTCATGTTGGGACACTGATGTTCTATGTTTCCTCACCATTAGTCAAGGGCATCAACTGTTGCTGTTTCTCCAGATTTTGATTTGGAGAACACAAATTTAACCTATCAATCCTGATAACAAATTGCATATCTGTTTCAAGAGGTACCATCTTAAGTTAGTATTTATGAGGCAAGAAGATAGTCAACCCACATTAAAATTAGAGGAAACATAGGATGTAATGGCTATGCCAATGCAGGAGAAAAGTTAATTAAGATTCTTAATTGGAGTCTTTTTAAACCTAAATCCAACTTACCTATAATGTTTCCCAAAGCCCATACTGCTTGTTCACAAACATTCTGATGTGGTGAATGGAGAAGTCTCAAAAAAAGAGGTACGGCATCTATAATAGTAACAAACATTGATACTGCAAAATGTTGAAGAGTTTATAGATTTCAGACTAAATAAGTTGATAAAATATACACAGCGTGGCACACTATGGTTACCCAATTACAGTTCACTGAATGAATAAATGTGGCAAATACCTTTTCCCTAAAAAAGTTAATTTTAGCACTTTCCCCTAGTAATATTCAAGTAACACACCTACTGACAAGATTTAAAAGTTGCTATTACATATCATTAACTAAAAGAAAACAGCAGCATGAAATTTTTCCTATAATGCATTTTAAAAAAAAGAGAGATCCCCCCAAACACATAAACTTAGAATACTTTAGTCAATATGATCCTAATCGCTGATATGGGATTTTACCTAAAGAACTGATCATTCCCGTATCTGGCTTACCTTATATATTAAATAATTTATCATTATAATCTTTACTCTTACATAATTTACACATTAATGTAAGTTCTAAAACACTGGTATATAGTCATTCCAGGTAGGAAACTAAACATAAGCTAGATCACTTTTTCTTAAATTTCAGTCAATTGTGTACTACTTCCAGGATTTTTTGTTGTATCTCTGCACTACCTGTATTATTTACTTAACACTTAAATTAAAATCAACTCACACTTTTAACAGCTTTATTGAGATATAATTTACATACAATATATCTGTTTAAGTATACAATTCAGTGGTTTTTAGTATTTATACAGAGTTTTAATAGTTATCACTACAATTTAATTTTACATGTTCATCACCCCCAAAAGAATCCCATATCCAAAGCAGTCCTACTGCCCACTCCTCCAGCTTTAGGCAACCATTTAATCTGCTTTCTGTTTCTACAGATTTTCATATTTTGGACATTTTATATAGATGAAATCGTGTAATATGTGGGATTTTTTTCTGGTTTGGCTTCTTTCAATTAGCATATAGTGTTTTTGAGGTTCATCCATACATGGCACATATTAATGTTTCATTCTTTTTATTGCTGAATAGTATTCCATTATATAACACATTTTGTTCACCTACTTATATCAGTTAATGGATACTGGGATTACTTCCATGTCTGGGCTATTATGAGTATTCATACAAGTCTTTGTGTGGACATGTTTTCCTATCTGTTGGGTCCACCTAATAGTGGCACTGCTGAGTCATATGGTAATTCTATGATTAGCCTTTTTTTTTTTTTTTTAAAGATTTTATTTATTTATTTGACAGAGAAAGACACAGCGAGAGAGGGAACACAAACGGGGAGTGGGAGAGGGAGAAGCAGGCCTCCCGTGGAGCAGGGAGCCTGATGCGGGACTCGATCCAGGGACTCCAGGATCATGACCTGAGCCGAAGGCAGTCGCTTAACCAACTGAGCCACCCAGGCACCCTATGATTAGCCTTTTGATAAACTGTTTTTCCAAAGAGGCCACACCATTTTACATTCCCACCAGCAATGTATGAGGGTTTCAACTGACCTCACATTTGTAATTTAACTAATTTTATCACTTCTATAAAACAGAAGACCAGTATCACTTAGCAGTATCACAAATAGAAAGTAACCAAAAAATTAAAAATTCAAATAAAACATTGTTATTAAATTGTCCCTACTAGTCTCTATTAAAAGCCCTAGTCTAAAACCTGCTACCTTTTTGTTATAATTAATATCTAACTGGGAACTTTCTCCTTTGAAATATCTGAAAGGGAGTGGTATTCTCACTAACTGATTTAGTGTAATTTATTGCTATATCATATACTACTTAAAATCATCTCCAGTGCCACCTAAAGCCAGTTAAGCATCTCACACATTAAGAGTACTTGGTGACCTCTAATTTTTTCAAAGAGCTTTTTTTGTCAGTTTGGATCAACACACTAATCATAGTTAGCCCATCCTGAGGTGGGCAAAATTTTAAAAATGTATGTTACAAGTTAAAAGGCATAAGCTAATCAGCACATCAGAGGTACTACAAACTGAAAATTTAAAACCTGTTGTTAGGAGATAGTCTCTACCCCAAAAGATAAAACTTTGTTCACTTTTTAGTAACCACATATTTAGTGATAGATTAATGATAGCTATGGGAAAGATATCAACCATCAAAAGTAACTCATAAAATTCACTAGTTTAAAATGTTTTAAGATAAAATTCAGTCTTTACAATAAAACTCCACTTCCTTGCCTTTATTTTTTAAAAATTCCCAGCAAGTAAGGATGTTAATTTACTTACTAGACTGTACAACAGCTTGAGTCTGTGCAGAAGTTCCTGATGCTATATTAGTTAACGCCCAAGCAGCTTCAAACTGTAATGAAGGACTGTAAAACACAATAAAAAGTCTTGAGACAAGCGCTGTGAATTGTGCAAGACTGTTGAATCTCAGATCTGTACCTCTGAAACAAATAATGCAATATATGTTAAGAAAAAAAAAAAGAAGAAGAAGAAGGTAGCGGGTAGGGGAAGAATGAAGCGGGGGAAATTGGAGGGGTAGATGAACCATGAGAGACAATGGACTCTGAAAAACAAACGGGGTTCTAGAGGGGAGGGGGGTG
>NC_138371.1:121600907-121616697 GCF_054177405.1 Leptonychotes weddellii | reverse complement strand
TTATATCCAATTGCCTGATGGATATCTCCACCTGACTGTCTCACTGGCTTCCAAAGTCAGTCAATATAAACCTACTTGTTTCTGTCCACTGGTAGTCGCAACATTTAGCCAGTCATTATTTTCCTTGACTCCTTCCTCTCCCATAAACATCTAATCAAAAAGTCATGTTAATTTTACCCCCTAAATGTTTCTTATATTTACAGTATCACTCTTAAAATCACTGTACTAGTTGAGGCCCTCACCATTTCACTTGACTACTGCTACAGCCTCTAGACTGGTCTTAAAGCTGAGACCCCATCTGATCCACTACATCATCTGCTTCACATACTGGAGATATTACAAGTTTGTATAATTTTACTGAAAAGATGAGATCATTACAATTTAGAACTGTGATAAGAGCTCACAAAGAAAGTGAAAACTGAACTAGATTTTCAAAGACAGATAAAGAAAGAAAGGCACTAACAGCTGGAAATACAAATAAAAGTATCACGGGTGGGATAACCATGATGTGTACAGATGACAAGGAATAGATCAAGAGAGAGGAAGCTAAGAAAGTATGCAGAAATGTAACAGGGGATGAAATTGGAAAGGGTGGTTATCAAGTGTGGGTGTATGGTGGGGGGGTGGTGGTGAAGGGGAGTAGAACTCAAATCCCAAGCTTCAGAACTGGGAATTTATTCTATAGACATACTAAGTATAGAGGGCTACTGAAAAGGAGAGTAAAGAAAATAATGTTGGAGTCCATGGTATGTAGAATGGATAAAAAAGGTTTAAGGCTGATGGAGAGACCTGTTAAAAGGAAATTATGTACATCAAGTTAGGATAGATGGTTGAAAGAATATAAGTTCCTTTAAACAGAATACCAAGGTGGGAGGGGGTGGTAGTGAGCAAAAACTGAGGAGAGCCAAAGGTCAGGGGCTTAGAACAAATCTCTATAAATATCAAAGAAAGTAAGTTTGCTAGTAACGAGGTTAGAGAAACCCAAGAAGGAAAAGTATTTTAAGGAGAATAAATGTCAGCGATAGAAAAAGTGGTGAGGTCAAAAAGATGGGCCAGATAAGAAAATGGAGTAGCAGATAAGAACTACATGATGAATTTCGGCAAAAGCAGGGAATATTAGAGGCAGAGAAGAAGCAAGAGGACAATAAAATCAAAGATGATGAGTTTATGTTGTTCTTGGCTGGAAGAAGAAAGGGTTATTGGGTTATTATATTAAGCTAGTATAGGTAGCCTGGCAAAATATTGGAGAGATGAGAAAATGAGAAAACAGTGAGATATAAAAAAATAAAATTACAAAGCAGGGAGTGTTCTAAGATAACATTCGGAAAAAAAAAGAAAAAGAGAAGATGTAGAAAAATAATGAGGGTGATAATAAATGAGCATTTATTTTAAGTTTGATACTGTAGTGTTTTGTGTGTATTATTTCCATTCCTCACAACCACCTAATTTTTTTTTTTTTAGATTTTTATTTATTTATTTATTTGAGAGAGAGAGAGAGAAACAGCATGAGAGGGGATAGGGTCAGAGGGAGAAGCAGGCTCCCCACCGAGCCGGGAGCCCGATGCGGAACTCGATCCCAGGACTCCGGGATCATGACCTGAGCCGAAGGCAGTCGCTTAACCAACTGAGCCACCCAGGCGCCCTCCTCACAACCACCTAATTTTTATTGATGAGGTATCTGAGGCTCAAAAGTCACTTGGGTTTTGGTCGATAGCAAACTCTAGATTTAAACCAACATCTATTTGGCTCCAACGTCTATGGGCTTTTATATGATAACACAGTTCCCCATGAAAAATCCATAAAGTCAAATCCAAACCACTGACAATTTTTTTTTTTAAGATTTATTTATTTATTTGTCAGAGAGAGAGCGAGAGAGCACAAGCAGGGGGAGCGGCAGGCAGAAGGAGAAGCAGGCTCCTTTGCCTAGCAAGGAGCAGGATGCAGGACTCCATCCCAGGACCCTGGGATCATGACCTGATATGAAGGCAGACGCTTAACCGACTGAGCCACCCAGGCATCCCGACAATTTTGTTTTTGCTTTGGGCGGTAGTTGTACAGGCCTGTATATATTTTAGCATAATTTTTGTATATATGCTGTATTTCACAGACATACACACAAATGAGCCCAAAGGCTGGAATGTAAAGTAAAAAAAAGAGAAGGAGATCAAGGGAAAAAGGGGGTCCCTAAAGTAGAGATAGAATAGACTGTTTTTTAAACAGCTGAAATAAAATTTATTTTTACTTAATTATTTGTTACAGAAAATATACATGATTGAATAAAATAAGTGTTAAGCATTTTTGGAGAGATGGTCGTAGCATACAATGAAAGCAGAAGGAAGTATTTTTAAATAATAAAAATCCTTTGTGGCAACATCTATATTTCACTATTTTATCTAGTCAACTGAAAACTCCTTGGACAACATTTAGCAAAATCTACCAAATTTTAGTCTAAAGGCTCTCAAAAGCACAATCAGTATTTGTTTTAAAATATTTTGGAGTTCATGGGGCACCTGGGTGGCTCAGTCAAGTTAAGCGTCTGTCTTTGGCTCGGGTCATGATCCCAGGGTCCTGGGATCGAGCCCTGTGTCGGGCTCCCTTCCCTTCCTCGGCCTGCCGCTCCCCCTGCTTATACTGTCAAATAAATAAATAAATAAAATATTAAAAAAAATAAAATTAAATAAATAAAATATTTTGGAGTTCAAACTTACGTTCTTCCCAGTTAATTCAAATTGATGAGGTTTAAGATACAGTACTCTGGGATATCTCTAAACATTAACAGAAATGGGGCCACATCTCAAAAGACACAAAGTAGTGTTTTTCCCTTTCTATTCTGGAAAAGAATAACCTGATTTTTATTTTATTTTATTTTTTATTTATTTATTTATTTATTTTTTAAGATTTTATTTATTTATTTGAGAGAGAGAGAATGAGAGACAGAGAGCATGAGAGGGAGGAGGGTCAGAGGGAGAAGCAGACTCCCTGCTGAGCAGGGAGCCCGATGTGGGACTCGATCCCGGGACTCCAGGATCATGACCTGAGCCGAAGGCAGTCGCTTAACCAACTGAGCCACCCAGGCGCCCCAACCTGATTTTTAATTTACCACAAATAAAAAGCATATTGTTAGACAATCATGGTTGGAGTTCTATTAAAGACTTTGAAGAAGATCAGTGGATCAGCTGGAATATTCCCAGGGTAAGAGCCACTCAGTTCTGGAAATCATTCATGTTGACTCAGTCATGAGGTTAATCTATATATAGACTCATAAGCAAAGAGTGACTCAAACACTATTTGGGCTGTTTTAAAATATTACTCAAAACAAAAATAAAATAAAGACTATAAATATTTGAAGTAAGTTGGAATAGACAATAAACAGAAGCTAAAATTTTCCTAGAAAATATACGCATACTTCAAAAATTAAAAAAAAAGTACTTTAGGTCTTCTGAATATGATCACAGAATTAGAAAATTACATAAAAATATATAGCAAATGAAAAACATAATAAATGCAAAACCTAACTGAACCCATTAAATTATAATCCTAAATTTTCAGTTAACTGAAAAAAGTGAACAGACACTCAAATCCATACTTACTTATCATCCCTTTCTAGACATTTGACTAGAATTGGTAAAATCCCAGATTTTATTAGGTCATCAATTGGTGGGTTTCTGTCACTGGATAATAGCTTTCTAGAAAGAGAAATATAAGAAATTAATTGCTATAATTTTCACACTATGAACAGAAAAAACAATGCATTACTTCTAGACTACCAGCTAAGACACCTACAATAACTCTCTGGACAAATTAGTATTTACCTTGCAGCCTGAACAGCACTTAACTGGACCACTGGGTTATCACTTGTGGCATTCTGTAACACCAAATGTAAATTTAAGAAATTTTAAAAATATCAATTTCAAAACACTTCAAAATGAGAGTTATATTAAATTAATAACATACCTGCAATATAGCTTCTAGTGTTACATTTTGCTTAAAAGGAAAAAAAGACAGTTCAGGGAAGAGTTTCTTAAATAAAATTACATTTATTAAGTCTATTTACTAAAGTTATGAGTTAATATACATTAATTATCATTGTAAAACTGGTCTTAGATTACAAATGAAGTTCCCTGCTTATAATAAAAATTATTAAAAACACTTTATAACACCAAAGTAACTTACTGCTTTAAAATCAGCATCAACATCTGAATCTTCTAAACTTTCTTCTTGGGGAACATTTCTTTTTTTCAGTAAGTGTTCATCTCTCTTGTTCTGGATAAGGAGAACATGAATTAAATGTACATACTACAAACCAATAACAGGCTACGTTCTAGATTTGGTAACAAAATTAACTGGTGACAGTACAGCTTTCACACACACACACACTATATTAAACAGCAATAGTTCTGACCCATATCATGCCTCCCAATCTTTAATAAAGATTCAAATTTGGGGATGTGTTATTACTATAAAAATCTAGCAAATTTACATTTTTATGGTATGCTAGCCTTCATGTACTTACTAAAGCAAGAAGTCAGCTAGATGGGAAAGAGTTCAATGCTCAAATGTTAAGGTTTGTATGCTTGTTGGGAATGTGGGGAATGGGAATTCATTAGCATAAATGCCACCTACTTGCCATCATCTCAGATATAAACTCTTGCTATCTGGCTTTTACAAACAAAAATTCTCTACAAGCAAATATGGTTCTACATTTTATGGGATTTCAATTGTAATAGCAGCAACATGTGCCATTTCACATAATTTATCACTGGGTAAATCAATCTTCTTTTAAGTTTACAGTTTGCCTCATGGAACACTACATCAAAAACTAATGATGTACTGTATGGTGACTAACATAACATAATAAAAAAAAGTTTATAGTTTATCTATGGAATTAAGTCAAAATAAATTAGATAAAAGACTGAGTGATTTCTAGGGTGCCTGGGTGGCTCAGGTGGTTAAGTGTCTGCCTTCAACTCAGGTCATGATGTCAGGGTCCTGGGATCAAGTGCCATGTTGGGCTCCCTGCTCGGCAGGAAGCCTGGTTCTCCCTCTCCCTTTGCCCCTCCCCATGCTCACGCACACCTGTGCTCGCTCTTTCTGTCTCAAATAAATAAAAATCTTAAAAAAAAAAAAGACTGATTTCTAAAATCCTTCTCAACTTACAATTTCAGAGGGTATACTATCTAGTCTTCAATACAGTATTTACAGAATTTTTTGATAATAGAAATTAACTGAAGAGGTATTAATATTGATGTTAAAATTCAGATCGAGTAGAAAGTTAAAACTGGAAATATATGTGTATCTCCAGTTTACTGGCTTATCTGCATTAACACGTATTTTTTGTCCTATGTAGAAGCAAACATGTTTAAACAAACTGAGGCCTATATATCTATGCTAATCATTAGATTACCTACCAACCTGCACTTATATCACAGCATACTTCTTTAGCAACTACTCAATCAATTCTACATTATTTTTAAATTAATGCATCTCATAAATATTAAAATCCATGCATTGATATATTATAGTCTCAAGTGGCTCTCCACAAAATCCTTATTAATTTATAGTGGAAAAACTTGGCAGACAGCATCTTGACCAACTGACAAAGGTTATCATCATGAGTAAAGAACAAATCCACATTGTGTGCCTTCTGGTCTCATGCACTGAGAAAACAGTTATCACTTCTGTGGTAACAACAACCTGAGGAAAGTCAGACAAACCTAAATCTGCCATTCTATAAAACTAGTCTGTCCTCTTCAAAAATGTAGTCATGAGAGATAAAGACTGAATAACTGTCAGACTGAATGAGATTAAGGAAACATGACAAGTGCAAGATCTAATCCTGGATCGGATGTTGGATTTATAAAGGACATTTTTTATTAGGAACAACTAGCAAAATGAGTTAGGTCTATGAATTAGATGGTAGATATTTAGCCTGATAATTTGACAAATGCACTGTGGTTTACATAGGAAAGTATGTTTTTATGAAACATGAACTGACAAATTAAGGGTAATGGGGCATTATGCCTGCAACTTAACTGTTTCAAGAAAAAGTGTGTGTATGTGTGGGTATGTAAATCAGAGAGAGAGAGAGAGAATAAGGCAAATACAGAAAAAAGCTAACAAAGAAGCTGGGTGCTGAGTAAAGAGTGCACCGTGGTTTCTGTACTAATGTAAAGTTGAATTTCAAACTGCAAGTCTGAAATTGTTTCAAAACTGAAAAAAATCTATGCATTGTACTTTGTGATTTGTAAAATGGTTAATCTTAAAATTTATTATATTTTAACATTTCTTGGAATTTATTTAAATGTTTCACTAAGGTTTATCCCATTCTATTTTTGAGTCTGAATAATCAAGCTTCCAAAGGCCTTTTAGGAATTGTACTCTCTCCATTCCTCCAACTCCCCCAGATATTTCAGGCATAAAAACAATACATAGCATAAATATAACTAAAAGCTCCTATATACACAGATGCCGAATACAGGGATAGCATTTTATCCTAATATATGATGCTTGCGGTCTTTTTTTTGGGTAAGGAAGCTCATTTCTATTTCTAATTTGGTAAGATCTTTTTCTTTTCCTTTTTAGCCACAAATAGGTGCTTAATTTTATTAAATTGTGCTTCTTTTGCATCTATTGATACGGACATATAATTTTTCCCTTTTATCTGTAAATGTGGTAAATTAACTGATTTTTTAATGTTAAACTTAGAACCTTGCAATGTAAAAGTCACACATTTATAAGACCTGGGATAAACCTTTACTGCAAATTTTAAAAAGATATTCATTACTGTACTTAATTTGCTAACATTTGTTTGTTTGTTTTTTTACCTATGTTCATAAGTGAAACTGGAAGCACCTTTTCTCATGCTGTCTTGGTCTCATTCTCGATGTTACGGTTTTGCTAGCCTCATAAAATGGGTTGAGTAGTATTATCTCCTTACCTTCTCTAAAATCATTTAATAAGGCTGAAATTATCTGTTCTCTGAATGTCTGCTGGAGTTCTATCAGCAAGATTACCTTTTCTTTCTCACAGGGTTGGAAGAGGTTAAATGTTTTGTTACTGATATAATTTATTTTTACATCTATTCAGGTTTTTCATTTCTTCTTGAGTTAGCTGGGTAAATTATTTTTTTTCACTAGGAAATTGTTCATTTCAGCTAAGTTTTCAAATCTACTGGCATAAAACTGTTTATATTCAAATTGTGGTAGACTGTTTGCAAAAATGGCTATAATTCCCCTTCCCCTATCTGTGCCTCTGGACAGTTTGGTCCTGCACTAATTCTAGATGTGGCTGTTTGACTTTCTTGGTAATGGGACATTAATCAAATGGAATTGAAAAGTTCTTACACATCTGAGAATGTCCTCTCTTGCTGCTCTTAAAATTCTAAAACCACCATGTGAACAACACTGTGCTAGCCTGGTGGAGGACGAGGCTATGTAGAAGACAACCAAGGTCTCATCCAAAAGCCAGGAACTTGTGTGAGACCATCCAAAGATCATCCACAGATCACCAGCTGACCAGAGATGAATGAGGAAGCCCAGCAGAGATCAGCTGAACTGGCCCAGACCAGAAGAACCCCTCTGCCAACCCACAGAATTATTAGCTGAATAAAATGGCAATTGTTTTAAGCTACTTGGTTTTGGAGTGGTTTATTATGCAGCAAAAACTAAGTGATGTACTAATATTTTAAAACTTATGCTACAGATACATTAATATGCCTTTTAAATTCCTATTATTCTTTGTTCTGTATCTCTACTTGCTATAAATTTCTCTTGTGAAGTACATTTTTAACTGTATTCCACAGTTTCTGACATGTAATATTTTTCCTATTGTTCATTTCTAGGTAATGCTAATAGCCATTAAGATTTCTGTGATGCTCAAGGTATTCAGAAGTGCTTTATTTCTTTTTTTCACAATTATGAGATTTTCGTAACTATCTTATTCCCAGACTTCTAATCTAATTGTATAGTGATCAGAGAATACAGTCTGTACAACACTGTGAAATTAATTGATATTTGCTTTATACCAGAATTTCCTGAACCTTCTCAGTCCACACTGTAGGCCAAAGGAAATACCTAAGTTTTCCTATTCAAGTAGTCAGGTCCAAATGACTTAATAGTCATTGGCAGGGGGTTATGGGGCTGTGAGGAGTCGGGGGTTTTAGGGGCATATAAACTGAAAGAAAAAGAATCTTACTTCACTCTTAAACAAAATATGTGATTAAAAGGAATGCAGTGAGATCTATTTTTTAAATTGTGAACTACCTTAATACCTAATAGTTCTGTGGTATCTGAAAGATGTTAAATGTCACATTGTTTCTCTTAAAAATTTAGAATATCCCAAATATCCCTTTGGGTTCATCACGGAGCCCTGTGGTACCTCAGTGCACAGCTTGGAAATTATAGCTTTATACTATCACAAAACCATTTTTCATGGGGTTTTATATGTGTTTTTAAAATAACACTTGCAAATTAGGTTATTTAACTTTTCTTTCCCCTGTCAACTGGTGTGTTTATTAACGACAAGAAAATCTCCCACAGTGATTATGTATGTCTTTGACAAATTCTCCCTTGTAATTTTGTTCATTTTTGCTTTATAAATATTTGGACATACATTATTAAGCATATACAAGTTTAAAGTTATTGTAGCTGCATAGTAAATTGTTTCTTCTATCAAAAATTAAGTGATAACTCACAAATTTAAATTGACAACATCCTAAAATAAGCCAAAAATATCCCAGGGCATGAAAATCATACTTTATTCTTAACAAAACAAGAACTATGTACAAGCCAAGGACAGGTAATCCCTGGGCAGGTTCCTGGTGATCTAATTAATCATGTAATATTTATTTCTGTTCTTCACAATTATGAGATTTTCATAACTATCTTATTCCCAGACTTCTAATCTAATTGTATAGTGATCAGAGAATATAGTCTGTACAACACTGTGAAATTAATCATCAAAACCAGTAACTTAAACTGTCCCTTTACTTAACAACCTAGAGATTTTTACCCTCCTAGACACTGTACTTCAATAAATTCAGCATCTATAAAAGGTATCTCTTTCTTTTGTCAAGTGGGAGGAGAGTGCAGAAGATATGGAAACTAACCTAGTTTCAACACCTACTTTATCTACACACACACACACACATAGAAATTAGATCCATTTCTAAAGTTCCTTTAAAAATCTATTATTAATCTCGGGGTGCCTGGGTGGCTCAGTTGTTAAGCGTCTGCCTTCAAGCTCAGGTCATGATCCCAGGGTCCTGGGATCGAGCCCCACATCGGGCTCCCTGTTCCGTGGAGAGCCTGCTTCTCCCTCTCCCACTCCCCCTGCTTGTGTTCCTGCTCTCGCTCTCTCTCTCTGTCAAATAAATAAATAAAATCTTTAAAAAATAAAAATTAAAAAAAATAAAAATCTATTATTAACCTATTACCCAACTATGTATTTAATCCTTTTTAACTTTCTGTTTCCTGACTATTAGGATTGAACCACATGGAATTAACACTTTGTAGGTTAAGAAGGTTAATTATGGACAATTTCTAAGACTCAATCTAATATTTTTTGAGTTAAAAAATTCTGTATATCTGGGGCGCCTGGGTGGCTCAGTCGGTTGAGCGACTGCCTTCGGCTCAGGTCATGATCCTGGAGTCCCGGGATCGAGTCCCGCATCGGGCTCCCTGCTCGGCAGGGAGTCTGCTTCCCCCTCTGACCCTCCTCCCTCTCATGCTCTCTCTATCTCATTCTCTCTGTCTCAAATAAATAAATAAAATCTTTAAAAAAAAAAAATTTAAAAAAAAAAAAAAATTCTGTATATCTGTCTCTATATAAAGTTCTTTTTTATTCCCAAATTTCTCTCTTCATCTTGAAAAAGTGGCTGAACATTCTATACCTAAATTTGTGGAATAAGTCAGCAATCACTTCTTAAACATGTTATGAAAAAAATATTTATCAGCCCCATTTTGAACATGACATAACTAAATTTGTTTTTATTGAGCAATATATTCATTGTGTTAAATCTTATCTAGTTTTAGTTCCTGTAAAATTAAAATCTCTTATTTCACAGATGAGTATGGGGATACAGAGAACCAGGCTAAATTAAATTATATATCTAGGAAATATCAGTTAAGATTTGAACCCCAGTTGTAGCTACAGAACTGTTTCTTAAATATATTCTACAACTTGCTTTTTTTTTTTTTAAGTAGCCCAACTCTGGTTGCATCTAAATGCTTCTAAAGAAGTAGAAAAAAGGGGCACCTGGGTGGCTCAGCTGCTTAAGCATCTGCCTTCGGCTCAGGTTATGATCTCAGGGCCCTGGGATCAAGCCCGGCTTTAAGTCGGGCTCCCTGCTCAGCAGGGAGTCTGCTTCTCCCTCTCCCTCTCTCTCTGTCCCTCCCCTTTGCTCATTCATACTCTCTCTCAAATAAATAAAATCTTAAAAAAAAGTAAAAAAAAATACTCAAAAGATAAGACCTTCCCCTCAATATTAACATTTCTGAAATGATACTATCACTGTGTAGATATATGGATATTCACCCACAAGTTTTATGTTATATTTACATTTTGGCCATTCTCCTCAATGTATTATACTTTGACTAAAAAATGAAAAAAAAACCGGGGCACCTGGGTGGCTCAGTTGATTAAGCGACTGCCTTCGGCTCAGGTCATGATCCCGGAGTCCTGGGATCAAGTCCCGAATTAGGCTCCCTGCTTGGCAGGGAGTCTGCTTCTTCCTCTGACCCTACCCTCTCTTGTGCTCTCTCTCTCAAATAAAGTAATTAAATAAAATCTTTAAAAAATTTTTTTAAAAAAACCAAAACACTATTGGTTCATCAATCATGTAAAAATTTGACAACAGAAATTATTCTTCCTGAAGGATCACTTAACTAACCTTATCAAATGGCTGCTTTATTTTGGATTCTTCTTTACTAATTTAAGGTTTTACATATGATCATTTCAATAGACACAGAAAAAGTATTTGACAAAATACAACATCCATCTGTGATAAGAACCCTGAACAAAGTAGGTTTGTAGGGAACATACCTCAACATAATAAAGTCCATATATGAAAAATACACAGCTACATCCTTAACGAAAAAACTGAGAGCTTCTTCCCTAAGGTAAGGAACAAGACAGGGATGTCCACTCTTACCACTTTTATTCAACGTAGTACTGCAAGTCCTAGCCCTCAGCAATCAGACAACAAAAAGAAATAAAAGGTGGTGCGCCTGGGTAGCTCAGTCAGTTAAACATCCAACTCTTGATTTTGACTCAGGTCATAATCTCAGGGTTCTGAGATTAAACCCAGCTCTGGGCTCCACGCTAGGCATGGAGTCTGCTTAAGGTTCTCTCCCTCTCCCCCCACTCCCTCTCTTTAAAAAGGGCATCCAAATTGGTAAGGAAGTAAAACCTTCACTCTTTACAGATGACATGATACTCTATACAGAAAACCTGACTCTACCAAAAAACTGCTAGAACTGATAAACTCAGTAAAGTTGCAGAATACAAAATCAATATACAGAAATCTGTTACATTTCTATTACCAATAATGAAGCAGCAGAAAGAGAAATTAAGGCAACAATATCATTTACAACTGCACCCGAAATAAAAAGATACCTAGGAATAAACCTAATCAAAGAGGTGAAAGAACTGTACTCTGAAAACTATAAAACACTGATGAGAGAAATTGAAGATGACACAAAGAAATGGAAACACATTCCATGCTCAAGGATTAGAAGAACAAATGTTGTGAAAATGTCTATACTACCCAAAGCAATCTACACATTTAATGCAATCCCTTTTACAATATCAATAGCATTTTTCACACAACTAGAACAAACAATTCTAAAATTTGTATGGAACCACAGAAGACCCCGAGTAGTGAAAGCAATCTCAAAAAAGCAAAACAAAGCTGGAGGCATCAATATTCTAGACTTCAAGCTATATTAAAAAGCTGTAGTAATTAAAACACTATGGTACTGGCACAAAAATAGAAACATGGATCAATGGAACAGAATAGAAAACCCAGAAATAAACTCACAACTATATGGTCAATTAATCTTTGACAAAGCAGAAAAGAATATCCAATGGGAAAAGGACAGTCTCTTCAACAAATGGCGCTGGGAAAACTGAACAGCAACATGCAAATGAAAAAAACTGGATCACTTTCTTACACCATATATAAAAATAAATTAAAAATGGGTAAAAGACCTAAATGTGAGACCTGAAACCACAAAAAGCCTAGAAGAGAGCACAGGCAGTAAGCTCTGACATGGGCTATAGCAACATTTTTCTAGATATATTTCCTCAGGCAAGGGAAACAAAAGCAAAAATAAACTATTGGTACTACATCAAAATAAAAAGCTTCTGCACAGTGAAGAAGGTAAGAAGATGATCATCAAGACTAAAAGGCAATCTACAGAATGGGAGAAGATATTTGCATATGGCCTATCTGATAAACGATTAGTATCCAAAGAACTTATAAAACTCAACACCCTCAAAATAAATAACTAAAAAATGACAGAAGACATGAACAGACAGAAGACATACAGATGGCCAACAGACACATGAAAAGATGCCTACCATCACTGATCATCAGGGAAATGCAAATCAAAACTGCAATGAGATATCACCTCACATCTGTCAGAATGGCTTAAATCAAAAACACAAGAAACAACAAGTGTTGGCGAGGATGTGGAAAAAAAGGAACCCTCTTACACTGTTGGTGGGAAGGCAAACTGGTGCAGCCACTCTGGAAAACAATATGGAGGTTCCTCAAAAAGTTAAAAGTAGATCTACCCTATGATCTAGCAATCACACTACTGGGTATTTACTCAAAGAATATAAAAACAAATTCAAAGGAATACCTACGCCCCTACGTTTATTGCAGTATTATTTACAATAGCCAGGATATGGAAGCAGCCCAAGTGGCTCAGTCGAGTTGAGTGTCTGACTCTTGATTTCAACTCAGGTCATGATCTCAGGGTCATGAGATTGAGCCCCATGTCGGGCTCCACACTCAGCATGGAGTTTGCCTGGGATTCTTTCTTTCTCTCTGTCCCTTTCCCCACTCACACACTCTCTTGCTCACTCACTCAAAATAAATAAATAAAATCTTTTAAAAAGAGAACCTGGGCTAGGGATTTTTGCATTATTTCTTATAACTGCATTCACGTTGATAATTGTCTCAATCATAACTTCAATTAATAAAACCTTGATCAATCAAAACTTCTATTAATGAAACCCTGAATTAACTTCTTAAGTTTTTATTTTAATTCCAGTTACTTAACATAGTGTTATATTACTTTCAGGTGTGCAATATAGTGATTCAACACTTCCATACAACACCCGGTGCTCATCACAATAGGTGCATTCCTTAATCCCCATCACCTATTTAAACCAATCCCCCAACCCCTCCCCTTGGTAATCATCAGTTTGTTCTCTATAATTAAGGTTTCTTTCTTGATTTATTTCTTTTTTTTCCCTTTGCTCACTTGTTTATTCCTTAAATTGCATATATGAGTGAAATCATAATTGTATTTGTCTTTCTCTGACTTACTTCGCTTAGCCTAATACTCTACCTCCATTCAAGTCATTGCAAATGGGAAGATTTCATTCTTTTTTATGGCTGAATAATATTCCATTGTATATATAAACCACATCTTTTTTTTAAAGAAAGATTTTATTTATTTATTTAAGACACAGAGAGAAAGAGAGAGAGCACAAGTGCATGTAAGCATGAGCAGGCGGAAGGGACAGAATCAGACTCCCTGCTGAGCAGTGAGCCAATGCAGGGCTCAATCCCAGGACCACCTGAGTGGAAGGCAGACGCTTAACCAACTGAGCCACCCTGGTACTCCTAGCCCAGATTCCCTTAATTAACATTTTGCCAAACTATAGTATAACATCACAACCAAGACACTGACACTGATACAACCCACTGATCTTATTTAGAATTCCTGTCTTACTTGCATTCACTGTATGAAAGTTTGTATGTATTAATTCTATACAATTTTATCACCAGCAGAGGTTCATGTATCCATCATTATAGTCAAAATACAGAACAGTTCCAAAAACGGAAGATGCCCTTTTATAATCAACCTCTGCCTCTCCTCCCTGTCCCTATATCTAACCCCTGCAACGACTAATCTGTCCTTCATTTCTAAAATTTTATCATTTCAAAAATATTATATAAATAGAATCACCCAGTATATAATCTTTTTGTGATGGGCGTTCCTTTGCCCAGCATTAATTCCCTAGAAATTCACATAAGTTGCTGCTTCTATTAATAGTTTATTCCTTTTAATTGCTGAGTGGTATTTCATGGCAAAGACATACCAAAGATTAACCAATTATCCTTTATTTACTTATTTATTTTAAAAATTTTATTTATTTATTTGACAGAAAGAGACACAGCTAGAGAGGGAACACAAGCAGGGGGAGTGGGAGAGGGAGAAGCAGGCTTCCCGCAGAGCAGGGAGCCCAATGCAGGGCTCGATCCCAGGACCCTGGGCTCATGACCTGAGCCAAAGGCAGACACTTAATGACTGAGCCACCCAGGCGCCCCTAACCAATTATCCTTTAAAGACATCTGGATTGTTCCCAGGTTTTGGCTATTACAAAATAAAGTTGTTACAAACATTCATGTACAGATTTTGTATGAACACCAGTTCTCATATCTCTGGGATAAATGAGTAGGAGTATAACCAGTAGGCTGTATAGTAGCAACATGTTTCCCAGAGTGATTGTACCATTCCACATTCCCATCAGCAACGTATAAGTGATCCAATTTCTTTACATCCTCACTAGCATTTCATGTTGTCACTATTTTTTATTTTAGCCATTCTAATAGATGCTTAGTTGGTTTTAATCCATATTTCTTTGATGACTAATAATCTATTAATAATCATAATTACAATAAGTGCCATGTGTGTATCTCCTTCAATGAAATGTCTCTTCTCATTCTTGCCCATTTTTTTTTTTTGTTTGTTTGCTTGTTTGTTTGTTTGCTTTTAGGATATTCTTGCCCATTTTTTTAATTAGGGTTTTTTTTGTTTTATTTTTTACTGTTAACCTTTAAGAGTTCATTATATATACTAGATACTAGTCCTGTATTGGATATGTGGTTTTCATCTTAGCTCTAGCTTGTATTTTCATCCTCTTCATACGAGATTTCACAGAATAAAATTTTTTAATTTATTAAGGTCCAACTTTCGTTTTATGGATTATGCTTTTGCGGTCAACTGTAAGAACCATCTGCCTGGCTCTGGATCCTGAAAATTTTCCTCCATTTTTTCCCTAAAAGTTTTATACTTTTTTTTTTAAATTTTATTATGTTATGTTAGTCACCATACAATACATCATTAGTTTTTGATGTGGTGATCCACGATTCATTGTTTTCTTATGACACGCAGTGCTCCATGCAGTACGTGCCCTCCTTAATACCGATCACTGGGCTAACCAATCCCCCATCCCCCCTCCCCTCTAAAACCCTGTTTGTTTCTCATAGTCCATAGTCTCTCATGGTTCATCTCTCCAACTCCCCCCCCTCATTTTTTCCTTCCTTCTCCTAGTGTCCTCCATGCTATTCCTTATGTTCCACAAATAAGTGAAACCATATGATAATTGTCTTTCTCTGCTTGACTTATTTCACTTAACATAATCTCCACCAGTCCCATCCATGTTGATGTAAAAGTTGGGTATTCATCCTTTCTGATGGCTGAGTAATAGTCCACTATATATATGGACCACATCTTCTTTATCCATTCGTCTGTTGAAGGGCATCTCGGCTCTT
>NC_138371.1:121582758-121600407 GCF_054177405.1 Leptonychotes weddellii | reverse complement strand
ACAGTATGGAGGTTCCTCAAAAAGTTGAAAATAGAGCTACCATACGATCCAGCAATTTCACTACTGGGTATTTACCCCAAAGATACAAATGTAGGGATATGAAGGGGTACGTGCACCCGATGTTTATAGCAGCAATGTCCACAATAGCCAAACTGTGGAAAGAGCCAAGATGTCCATCGACAGATGAATGGATAAAGAAGATGTGGTATATATATACAATGGAATATTATGCAGCCATCAAAAGGAATGAGATCTTGCCATTTGCAACGATGTGGATGGAACTGGAGGGTATTATGCTAAGCGAAATAAGTCAATCAGAGAAAGACAAGTATCATATGATCTCACTCATATGTGGAATTTAAGAAACAAAACAGAGGATCATAGGTGAAGAGAGGAAAAAATAAAACAAGACAAAACCAGAGAGGGAGAGAAACCATAAGAGACTTAATCATAAGAAATAAACTGAAGGGGCGCCTGGGTGGCTCAGTTGGTTAAGAGACTGCCTTCGGCTCAGGTCATGATCCTGGAGTCCCGGGATCGAGTCCCGCATTGGGCTCCCTGCTCAGCGGGGAGTCTGCTTCTCCCTCTCCCCCTCTCATGCTCTCTCTATCTCATTCTCTCTCTCAAATAAATAAATAAAAGCTTTAAAAAAAAAAAAGAAAGTAAAAAGCCGGTTTCCTATTAAAAAAAAAACAAAAAAACAAAAAAAACAAACTGAGGGTTGCTGGAGGAGAGGGAGGTGGGAGAATGGGGTAACTGGGTGATAGACATTAAGGAGAGCATGTGATGTAATGAGCACTGGGTATTATATAAGACTGATGAACCACAGATCCGTACCTCTGAAACCAATAATACATTATATGTTAATTAACTGAATTTAAATTAAAGAAATTTAAAAAATAAATAAAATCTTAAAAAATGGTATTGTACTTACAATTTTGATTTCTGCATGTTCACTGTTAGCATATATAAGCCATTGACTTTTATGTGTTAATCTTATATTCTGTGACCTTGCTGAACTTACTAATTTGAGGAGCTTTTCTGTAGATTCTTTAGGATTTTCTACATAGACATTCATGTCATCTGCAAAAAGGGACAATTTTATTTTTCCCTTTCTAAACTAAATGCCTTTTATTTATTCTTCTTGACTTATGGCACTGGCTAGAATTGCCAGAACTGTATTAAATAAGAGCAATAAGAGCAGACACCCTTGCCTTGTTCTCAGATCCTAGGGGGAAAGCATTCGGCTTTCACTTAATGTTCACCATTAATTATGATGTTAGCTGCAGGTTTTTGCAGATGTTCTTTATCAAGTTGAGCAAGTTCTATCTGTAATTTATTTAGAGTTTTATCAGGATGAGTGCTGGATTTTGTTTCTGTATTAATGAATATGATATGAATTTTCTTTATTATCTTGTTGATAAAGAGGAATTCAGGCTATTTTTAAAAAGATATTTTACTAAAAGGCCAGACAATTAAAACAATTATACTGTATCTGATTAGTCAAGTAGGGCATTTTGGTGGTGTTTTTCATTATGTAAGAACTTAACCAACCCTACCCCAGATCTAATGACAATAAAATCCTAATGGAATATCTCACTGATCAATCACCAAGAGAAGATTATATAAAGTTTAATATAATGTGCTAAAGTTAAAAATGCCAGTGGCAGGTTTTGGACTGATTTTCAACTCATGAATGAGGCATTATTCACTCAACAAACATTTACCTTGAGAGGCGTATCAGCTGTGTGATTTTAGGCAAGTTATTTAACTCCTATGTAACTCTGTTTACAACATGATATAAAACAGAAGTACAGACTTCTGTGTAAGTGTTGATGCAAAAGTACTTACTTAAATAGGAAAGTAAGATATCAAGGAGGTAAAAGAAGACAAAAAAGTTCAAAAAAAAAAAAAAGAATGTGAGGCCAGTAAAAACAGTACACATTAATAATTAGATTTCATTCTTAATTTGACAGAGCAGATACTGTGTTATTCAAAGTATGATCCCTGAACTGGCTAAAATTTCTCAATTTGTTACAGGTCTGCTACAAGATATGAAGCTTGTGCCAGAAATCAACTATGAAACGAAACACATTGTTTAGTTCCATTATTTATTTATTTATTTAGGCAGAAGGATTTTTTGGTAAAAGAAGCAGTCCCTTGTTTAATATTTTGACATAAGCTCCCTAATTTGGCACAGATTAGGACTTTTGAATAGTACTGCTTTGTCTCTATCGTATTTGTCTTAAAAGTTCAATAAATGATTTTTTCAAAGTTCAATAAATGATTTAAATATACAGAAAATTTTAAGATATCATAATCAATTTAATTCTTGAATATTAGCATTTAATAAGTACCAGCTATTGGTCCAGAACTTGACTAGGCATTTAGGGATAGGCTGGGAGAGTGACTTGAGAGTACTTGGGGTGGGGGAGTGTGGTTATCACCCTCACTTTAAAAGATTACAATCTAATGCAAATGGGTAGAGCTAATCTATGAAACTCTGGAAACTAGCTTTCTTGTATTTTTCAAGAATCTCAATATCATTAACAACAATGCTGGGATTTTTTCCTCAATGGAGCTACAAAGACAGCAAGACTAGAAGTAGAGACAGACACTGACTATAAAGAGTAAAGGAATCTTCTCTTGAAGGGCTCTCCACACCTCTGTACAATCATATCAAAATCAATTAAGCTTGGTCTGAAGTTTAGGCTTTGTTTCAGGAATGGTTCACATTCTGCTGCTTAACCAGGGAATTCTGAAGTGTGAAGTAAGGAATTTCTTGAGATTTCTTTAATTTCATTTTTGATCCTTCTATAAGGATTTCTAGGAACTAATCCTAGTGACTGAAATGGAAATAATGTTATCTAGGAAGAAAAAGAAGAGCGAAGAGGACTCTAAGGTAATCAAAATGGATATTTAAAAAGATGTACTCTGACAAGCAAGAAATTTTAATTCTATAAATTAAGTACAGAAGACAGCACAACTATAAAAGGAGGAACAAATAGCCAAATATAAATACAAATGAATAGCTTGAATTTATAAGCATATTAGAAGAGCTAGAAAGCTTAAAATAAGAGGAGGATTCTGAATAACACCAGGACCAACACAAAAGTTTTAGAGTTGTTTTCCAAGCATGAAATGTAGGGAAAAGTAAAGGCTCACATCTGGGGATAGCTGGTATAATGTTACAGATGTTTTACTCCTACTGTCTCTACTGAGGATAATGAGCTTTACATGAATGTAAAAAACTAGACACAGAAGCACACTTACTGTTCTATTTATATAAAGTTCAAACTATGCAAAATAATCTATAATATTAAAAACCAAGATAATGGTTACCCTTGGGGGAAAGGAGTAACTGGGAAGGAGCCTTGGAATACAGGTAATGTTCTCTTTCTTGATCTAGGAGCTTATTATACAGATGTGTTCACTTTGTGAAAATTCATCAAGCTGTACACTTAAGATGTGTTGACCTTTTTCTATGTATGTTATATGCTAATAAAAGTTAAAAAGAAAAAAAAGAAGCTAGGTCTGAGTGTTAAGATTGGCAAGGAGCTCACCTCACTCTCTTTATTAAGCTAAGGCTTAGTTTACTTCTCTGGTCCAAATGAACCAAGGATCTGAAAAAACTTGAAAATATGATTGCCAAATCACTGTTGTTAATCTGTAAGTATCTTTGAAGAGGTTAAGGAGTTGAAAGAACACTGGAATTAGCAAGCATTTTTCAACTGTACTAAAGACTGGGTGGGGGGGTACATAGGGAGTATAGGAAAATCAATTTCAGGAACTATATACTATACCAATGAGCATAATATTGATGCTGGGTAAAAATTCATGACCCAAAGTAGGTATTTAATAAATACTTACTAAATAAATAAACGCACAGGTCTATTTATAGTTTTAGTAATAGGGAGAGTGTTACTCTCAGAATCAAGACCTTCCTTCTCTCCAAAACTGAAAAGTTTCAAGATGGTAATTTAATATAGGAATTTCAGGAGTGAATTAAGATCAAGAAAAGGATCTAACCTAAGATGAACACAAAGATTTGGAAATAAATTTCAAAATCTGTTTTTTTAATGGTCATGTAATACAGAGAATTAGTTATGTGTATTTTCTTGATTGGCAATTAAAATATTTGCTTCAAATAAAATGAACTTGCATGAATACAGAATCTCATGAAGGTTAACTCTAAAGTCCTCAAAAAAAAAACCCAAAAGAAAATACAATAAATTTTAACAGCAGTTTCATTTAACTGGTAAGATAAAAGGTTATTTTACTTTTATTTTTCTAAAGTATCTTTAACAAGTACGTGTAACTTTTACGTGAAGAAGGTGGAGGAAACCTTTTTAGCCCAAAGAAAGAGGATATTAAGAAACAAAACAAAACAGAAGAGTATCTAATTTCATCAGATGTGAGAATTTCAATGCGGGAACTAAAATACTTCACACAGTATGCAGTACCTCAATAAATGAAAGCTGTTGTAAGTATATACCATTATTAACTATTTAATGATATATTTTTATGCTGTGTGATTTAGGGATGACCACTAATTTGCTACAGTATTTTCATTATTCAAGTTATACAGAATTTTAAAATCAGAAAAACCTCCTAATTACTTTCTCTTAAATGCAATCACCCTTACCTTTCGTAGTTCAACTGTCACTTCATTCCGGTGTCTTCGCATTGTCTAAAAGGAAAAATAAAGAATACATAAGTACTGAATATTAATACTGCTAGTAGATAAATTAAGGCCTAAGGCATTTAATATTTAAAAATTTTTTAGAAGTAATTTATTGTTAAGTTTTAAGGACTGGTCAGTTTTAGATTTTAAATGAACCATGGAGTTTAAAAACTCCTGTCTATTTTACTGGATATCTGTTGGTTAATTTTGTGGGGAGTGGGGAGGTGGGACTTGGCTGCCTAGAATCCATTCCCCTTTCCTAACTGCACCCAGGTTTCTTTGGGGAATTATATGCCCTCCGCTGTGGACTGCCCTGATTGAACTCCTATTAAAGTATCTCATTCTCTCCTAGTTTTGAATAGGGCATGAGACCGAAACCATGCCAGCAGAACCTTCTCCCCCTGAACCTTGAGCAAAGTGGAAAGGAAAATAAAAGAAGGGTAGCACATTAATTTCCAAAGGAAGTATCTGGACAAGATAGTGAATAATACCTATACCCTGGAGTTGCTCTATTCCCAGTTCTCAGGTGTCCCTATTCATTCTATGAACTACCTATATCCTTCCAATAAATTATGGTTTTGCTCAAGTTGGCCAGAGTTGGTTTTTGAGGTTTGCAACCAATGATTATCTATCTCAAATGATTCACATTTTAAAAAAGTAAATAACTTATTGTCATGGCCTTAAAACCATATGAAAAGGAAAATAAATTTGGGATAGCTATTTTGTATCAAAAGGCAAAGTAACCTTCTAAGTTTACTGAGAGGCTCTATCAGGCATGGTCTTATCAGGAATGACGGAAATGGTTAGATATCCCCTCTCCCCTTGATGTACTGATATGATGGATTATCTTATTACACATATAAGTATGGTACTTACGTTTTTGGATTTAAGGCTACATTAAGGTTACATGGTCATGGTATATTATTATTTTAATATATTGCCAGATTCAGTATGCTACTATTTTATTTAATAATTCTTTTGTTACGGTATCTCTGTCAAGTTTTCTTAAATTGCAGTGATAAATTAATTCTCTTAGGAAAAAAATCCCATGAAAATCAAATTATAAAGTTGGTAAAATATACTGAAATATTAATCTAGATATAACTTATGCTTAAATATATATATTAAATGTAAACAAAACTGCCAAACAAAATTCAAATTAGTAGCATTCATTTAATGTGAAGAAATGATGCACTGATAAAACTATTATCTCTAGTAGGGTTCAAGAGTAGAAAGATAGAACCTTGAATCTAATTCTATGTTTCTGTGTTTTGACTTTAATATGATGAATACAGACTGCTTCATGTAAAATTCATCATATAGAATGGTAATAAATGTTGAGCAATTTTCAAACACCAATATTATTTTGATAACTCTAAACTGTCTTGATTCACTTGAAGATTAGAACTGCACTACAGTTAATATTTGCCTATATGACTATCTAATCCAACTGTTACTAGAACTGAGAAGGAAAAATATTTTCATTGCAGTAACTACTACATTTAATTATTTATGGACTGTTAATAAGATGACAGGCACACAACAAAAATGATCAGGCAACATATCCCTTACAAAATACGATCAAGTTAATGCTATCCTGTAATTCACACTAAAATACTTCAGCATCAATAGGAGTGGTGAGTCAACTTCTAAAGTTCCCTAAATTAGGAATCCACACTTCAAAGTAAGTTAGTTAGCATCTGAAGCATCCATATCAGAAGTTAGCTCCCAGTTAAGTAAGTGCTTCAAATACCAACATCTGAATTTAGACAATGGTTTGTTAATTAGTATAAGAGATGTTGGAAATAACTTTTTTTCTTGCTGAAATGGAACTGTGCAAGATATACAGATTGACTAGGAATATTGTACATGTGTCTTGATTCTTATCTGTTTGCAGTTTAAGAATCTGGCAAGTCCAGCAGTCTGTCTTCAGAGAAGTTTTTGAGTCTAGGCCTCCCTTTGATCCTGTATCTCACCCTTTCTTGGAGGATTTTGTCATCTAATCCTAATCAGTTCTTTGTGGTATATGCTTATAGTTCAAGTTTTATTACAAGGTGGTAACTGCTTGCTAACAGATGCTTGTGTAAGCGGCAGAATTCTAAAGCTTCTTTTATTATAACATAACTCACTGGTAGTAAAATTCCTAAGGAAAAAATACCTATCTCTAATAGTTAAAGGCCTCCTACTCACCCAAAAGAACCATATGCGTGTAAAATAGCCAAATGACTTAGGTCAATCAGCAACAAGTACTGACTACTATGTATCTGACAGAAGTACCACTGAGTTAGTCATGACTTATTCTGTTCTCTGTTTGAATTACAAAAAAAGGCTCCATCTTGGGCCCTCTCCTCCCTAACATTCTTCCCAAGTGATCTCATCTACTCTCATGTCTTCAATTACTATTTGATGACCACTCTCAAATACCTATCTTTAGTTCAGTCCTCTTGCCTGAGCTCCAAATCTGTAAGTACTATATTCACTCACTCAACAAAAATTTACTGAATACATCTAAAATGCACCAGGCACTATGCCTACAACTGAGAGACAAGTATAGAATTTACAGTCTAGTACAATGTCAGCAAACCACAGCCTGTGGCCCAAATCTTATGGGCTGTTTTCTGTAGGAATGAACAGGAATGGTTTTTACACTTTTAGCTGGTTATGTTATAAATACTATTAAGTATCCATGTAATATCCTTATTTTTGTCTCTGGGCTCCCAAAACCTAAAATATTTACCTTCTGTCCCTTTAAGAGAAAGTTTGCCAACAGTTGGTCTAGTGAAAAACACATTAGTAATAAGCATAATATAAATGTGTTAAATGTTAAGATAAGAAAATAAATAAAGTTCAGTATCGGAAGGAGACATTGATTAGGGAATCAAGAAACCGCTCCCTGAAAAAATGAAATATGTCTATATGTGTATTTGGGGGTAGAGGACAGACTGTTGCAAGGCCTCACATTTAGCATGCTTACAAATACCATAATAGCTGATCCCTCTCCTCCCTTTACTCCTCCCCTCCCCAAAAAACGTTCCCCCAAAAAACTACTCTTTCATGAATATTCCCAGTATTAGGAAAAAGCACCACCATCCAAACAGTTCTAAGAACCCCAGTCTTAGGAGATCTGCCATGTCTGCTCAGTCTCTCACTCTTTGACATCCAACAAGTCACCAAAAATAGGATTCACACCTTCTGGCTCCACTGCCATTATCCTAGACTACACCACCATCCTCTCACCTGGATCACCACAATAGCCTCCTTACTAGTCTACTTGGGTTGTCTTTCTCTTGAATAAAAGTTCTCAATTAAGTTTTTAATGTCCTATAATCTCCCCCGACACACACACACACACACACACATACACAGTCACCAGGACACCCAAACCAAAACCCATGGACAAAATCTACAAGATTGAGTGACAAGGTATCCCCACGAATTCTCAAATACATGCAGAATCTGGGTCAAATTGTCAAGTATAGGACTCACATGGTATCAGCATGTATACAGAAGGAAACAGAAAAGCAGAAATAATACGGTAGGTAATTGAAGGACTTGCGGCCAGAAAAACCCCAAATCATAAATCACTCGAGTTTAGAAAGGCAATTTGCAAATAGCTACAAATGGAAAGATCTTTTTGTATACACCAACACTGTAAGGTATGATAAGGCTCTAGACTCGAAAACTAAGGACTGAAGTCTCCCTTTCTGGGCACAGCCCTGCACTGAAAAGAACTTGGGGGAGAAGAATCCCAACTGAGCAAGACAGGCACAACGAAGCAAAGAAAAGGAGGGTCCAGACAAAAGTGGGTTAATGAAACAGAGACCGATCTCAGAACACAGAAAGCTAAATACTTCTTATCATTTTGTAAAAATCCACAGAAGAAGAGGGGTATAGGGTGGTAAAGCTAGAAAAACTATCCTGACCAATCCCTTGCTCCAAAAAGTTCAGGAAATGTAAATGAACAACAGAAAAGGGTTGAGATCAAATTACATGCCATAAGAAATGGGAAAATAAGGAGCAGAATGTTGACACTAAAAGCTTGCCATCAAAAAGCCATACCTACAAGACAGATAAAGATTATATCCAAGAAAATGTGAATAACATTCTAAATCAGAATTAGAAAAACTCAGAATCAGGTGCTAAAAATAGGAAAGAATTTGAAGTAAAAGAAAAAAATTATTTCAGAAAGGAAACCTAACCAAGAACAGTCATGAGATTCAATACACAACAGATAATGCTTAAGAGATAAAGAATGTGCAAATAAATTTTTAATTGAAAGAAATGAAGATGAGAAAACCTGACTGGCTTAGTCAGTAGGGTATGCGACTCTTGATCTCAGGGTTGTAAGTTCGAGCCCCACACTGGGTGTAGAGATTACTTAAAATCTGAAAAAAAAAAAAAGGAAGGAAGGAAAGAAAGAAAGACAGACAGACAGACAGACATGAAGGTGAAAATATTAGAAAGTGACAATAAAGCTAAGCAAAGATCCTACATACCTATAATAAGGAGACCTCAAAGAAGAAAACCAAAGCAATGAAATAAAGCAAATACTAAAAACTACAATTAAAGAAAAAAAAGTCCTACAACTAAAAGCCTTTAAATGAAATATTGAAAGAGTACACCAATGCCTGGGACATTAACTGAGAGAAACCAATACCAAGATGTATTAGAAAAACGAATGGATTTCCAAAAAGAGAAAAAGAAAAATGCCTTTGGCCATCAGTAAAAAAAAAAAAAAAAAAATCCAGTGATTTATTAGGTAGATATAATAAGTCAGCTCAACAAGGTCACAAGATACAACATAAAAATACAAAAATCAGTTGTATGTCTATATCCTAGCAATGAATACATGGGCACCAAAATTAAAAATACATCCAGTATCATTTATAATCTCTCAAAAAAAAAAACCTTACGTATGAACCTAACAATACATGTATAGGACATACATGTTGAAAACTACACAACACTGATGAAAGCATTCAAAGATCTAAAAAAATGGAGAGATATACTGTGTTTCATGGATTGATAGACTCAACATGGTAAAGATGTCAATTCTCCCCACTATAATACACAGGTTTAACACAATTCCTCTCAAAATCCCAATAATATTCTTTGTAGATACAGAAAATATTATTCTAAAATTTATACAGAAAGGCGAAGTATGGGGTGCCTGGGTGGCTCAGTCCTTAAGCGTCTGCCTTCGGCTCAGGTCATGATCCCAGGATCCTGGGATCAAGCCCCACATTGGGCTCCCTGCTTGACGGGAAGCCTGCTTCTCCCTCTTCCACCCCCTCTGCTTGTGTTCCCTTTCTTGCTGTGTCTCTCTCTGTCAAATAAATAAATAAATCTTAAAAAAAAAAAAAAGGCAAAGTAATTAGAAGAGCTAAAACAATTTTTGAAAAAGAAGAATAAAGTGGGAGGGACCAGTCTATCCAATTTCAAGATTACATAGCTACAATAATGAACACTGTGTGATACTGGTGGATCAAAGAAACAGAATAAAAAAAAAAATAGACCTATACAAATATGCTCAAATTGATTTCTGACAAAGGGTAAAGGCAATTCAATAAAGGAAAGACAGACTTTTCAACAAATGGTGCTGGAACAGGTAGACACTGCTATACAAAATGTATGAATCTTAATTTAAGTCTCATATATTACACAAAAATTAATACAAAATGGATCGTGTTTAAGTGTAAAACTATAAAGCATTCAGAAAAAAAATCTCTGGGTTCTGGAGCTAGGCAAAGAGTTCTTAAATTTGACCTTAAAAGTATGATGCATAAAAGAAATAATTGGTAAACTGGACCTCATCAAAATTAAAAAACATTGCTCTGAGGAAGCCCCCCATGGGAAGGGGATGAAAAGATAAGCTAAAGACTGAAAAAAAATATTTGTGAACTACATATCCACTAAAGGCCTGGTATCTAGAATATAGAGAGAATTCTCAAAGCTCAACAGAAAATCAATTAAATTAGAAAATAGGCAAAAGAAATGAAGTGTATACCCTTCATCAAAGAGGATATACAGATGGCATATAAGCACAAGAAAAGATGTTCAATATTATTAGCCATTAGGGAAATGCAAATTAAAACCACAATGAGATATTACTACACATCTATCAGAACAGCTAAAATAAATAATCGTGACGAAATGTTTATGAGGATGTGTAGAAACTCATGCATTGCTAGTGGGATTATAAAATGGTACAGCCATTAGGAAAACAGTTTCTTAAAAAACAAAACATGCAAAACCATAGTATTCAGCAACTGCATGTCTAGACCTTTATCCCAGAGAAATGAAAACTTATGTTCATAGGATATCTGTACAAAAATGTTTGTAGCCATCTTACTCAGAAAAACCCCAACCTGGAAACACCCCAGGTATCCTTCACAGTTTAACAAAGCTATACATTGCCACAGAATATTACCCAACAGTAAAAAGGAACGAACTATTCAGACAAGCAAAAACTTGGATGAATCTCCAGGGAATTATGCTAAGAGAAAAAAAGCTAATTCCAAAAGGTTACATACCATATGATTCCATTTATATAACATTCTTAAGGCAATAAAATCACAGAAATGGAGAAGAGATTAGTGGTTGTCACGGGTTGAGGAGAGGCAGAGTGAAAGGGAGGGAGCATGGCTACGAATTGGCAACATGAGAGATCCTTGTGGTGATAGAAATGTTTTGTATTTTGACTGTATAAATATCAGTATTTTTCTATAGTGTTGCAAGATGTTCCCATTGGGGGAAACTGGGTACAGGGTACAAAGGATCTCTCTATATTATGTTTTACAACTGCATGTCAATCTAGAACTATCAATCTAGAACTATCTCAAAATAATTTTTAAAACCTTTTTTAAAAAGGATATACTTCACATCAGATGCTGAGGAAAAGGGAAAAAAGAGGTCACAACCAATTTCAATAATGCATATAATAGGGAATCAATAGATAATAATGACTAAAAGGAGGAGACTAAATAAAGTTAACCACTTTAACAAATATACAAACCTTCCAAAATACCAAACCTTCCAAAATACCAAAAATAAACTAAAAAATAGTAAATAAAACAGATCACATAGAAAAATATACAGGAATAGGAAGGAAACAGGGTGAAGAACTAAAGGAAACTAGGCACCCTCTGACTTCAGAACTATATGAAAATGAATTACATATATGTATGATGAAATTAAACTTAAAAAAAAGCAATTCCTAAAAGAATTTTAAAAATTAATTAACCTAAGTGTATATTCACTTGGTGACACAGTTACACTATCCCATATAACTTTTCAACATAGTAATTTGACTGTATGCTCCCAGTCAACCCTAAAGACAAGGTAAGTACAAAGAAACTATACCATTTTCAGTAATCCTACTACTGGTTATAGTATTGAGATTATTATTCTGACACTGTTGTGTATGTATTTGGAACAAAGGAAATGAGTAGTAATGTGATACTCTAATTCTACCAACCCTGGTATCAAAGAAAACAAGGAATTTCAACCTGGGACAAAGGAGATAGAGATATACGATAGAAGTTGTTTAGTAAAACCCTACTTACTGTCCTGAATTTGAATTGGAAATACCAATATATGCAGAATACATCATTTTAAAAACATTCCTACATCTGTCCACTGAAAATTCCTAGATCTGTCCAAAACACTCAGAAGCTACCTTGAAGGGGCGCCAATTGGTCAAGGATGGTCAATTAGAGTATCAATAAAAATAATAACTACGATGGGGGCACCTGGGTGGCTCAGTCAGTTGAATGTCTAACTTGATTTTGGCTCGAGTCATGATCTCAGGGTGGTGCGATGGAGCCCTACATCAGGCTCTGAGCTCTGCATGGAGTCGGCTTGTCCCTACTCCTCTGCTCCTCCCACCCTACCCCTCTCAAATAAATAAATAAATAAATAAAATCTTAAAAAAAACAACAACACAATGAACTGAAACATACATATGATTCAATTCATGAATTCAGAATATGAAAAAAAGCCATATTGGTCATCACTGGAAGGTGCTAATGAACCACCTCATTGTTCTGAAAACTGATAAATGGAGAGAATCAAGCACTCATTTTGCCTTTACCTAAACAAATTTTATCATGAGGGTAACCTAACCAGTTAATAAATAAGGGAAAGTTTCTGTTTAAAATAGTATTCCAGCTAATAAAGAAAGAAGGACAGAATTAGAATATCACCATTTACAACTCCTAGTAAATAATAAATTTAGGCAATGTTCCTCAATGGCTGTCAGCATTACAGAGAGAGACAATCAGACACTATCTGCCATCCTGATGGAAAAGAAAGCCATCACATATGATGTACTCTTGTCCCCTCTGCCCAAAATAAAGCCTCCAGATTCAACTATCAATTTGTAAAAAAAATACAGAGGACAAATAAACATGTTAAATGACACTCTAAAAGGCAAAAAAAAGTGAGATTAAAAGATTACAGATTAAGAGACTAAACTATAGGAAACTGAGGGTTGCTGGAGGGGAGATGGGTGGCGGGATGGGGTAACTGGGTGACGGGCATTAAGGAGGGCACATGATGTAATGAGCATTGGGTGTTATATGCAACTAATGAATAACTGAACTCTACATCTGAAACTAATGATGTACTATATGTTGGCTAACTGAATTAAAAAAAGATTGTAGATTTAAAAAGAGACTTCAAATTCACTCAATCAGAGTAAGGCTACAGATCTTTATCTGGATACTGATCCAAACAAACTGTTCAAAAATATGTAATATTTGAGATAACTGGAAATTTGAACGATTAGGTACTTTGTTAGTTTTAAAGGAGTTACTGTTACTCTTAGGGTCAGGTGTGTGAGTGAGAGAGAGAGAGAGAGAAAGAGAATGTGACGATGGTATTTATTTTATTTTATTTTTTATTTTATTTTTATTTATTTATTTTTTTTTAAAGATTTTATTTATTAATTTGACAGAGAGAGAGCGAGCGAGAGAGGGAACACAAGCAGGGGGAGTGGGAGAGGGAGAAGCAGGCTTCCCGCAGAGCAGGGAGCCCGATGTGGGGCTCGATCCCAGGACCCTGGGATCATGACCTGAGCTGAAGGCAGACGCTTAACGACTGAGTCACCCAGGCGCCCCGATGGTATTTATTTTAAATACTATGCATACATCTTTCTTAGTAACAAAATATGTCACTTCTGGAAGACCTCATACTTTTGAGAAGTCTTCTGTTTCATTAAACTGGATCCTAGCCATAACGGAAAAAATACTTTTTAAATGCATTGTTAAACTCACATAAGTACTAAGGGGGTAGAGGAGCCAGTAAAATTAACCATGGGGGAAGTTGTCAAAAGTAAATATGTGAAAGGAAAAGTCTGAGGTTAATAATCTATTCACATTGGGAACAGAAATTAAATCCAGATTCTGACGCAGGGTTAAAAAACTAAACTTCTCATTTAGCCCGACCGCTCAAGATGGCCAAAATGGACTGTTCCTCAACAGATGCAAACCTTCTCTGCTGAAAAGCAGTTCCATCAGGTTCTCAGGATTAAGGAAAAGTCACCAAATATACAAGAAAATAAACCACTATAAAGAGAGTCATAACCAGAGTCAATGACAACTAGGAATACAGGTCCACCCTCCTTGGAATTAGAATACTAAAATTAAATTATAAAATATAAAATAACTATAATAAACATTCAAGGAATAGAAAAATGAAATTAAAATTATCAGCAAGCCAGAAGAAATGATCAGAAATGACCAGATTTGGGGGCATATGGCTGGCTCAGTCAATGGAGCCTGTGACTCTTGATCTTGGGGTTGTGTGTTTGAGTTCCACATTGGGTATAGAGATTACTGTAAAAAGAAAGAAGGAAAAGAAACAAAAGAAAGAAAGAAAGAGCCAGATTTGAAAAAAACAAACAGAACTTTGAGAAATGAAAAATAATTGTTGAGGGCGCCTGGGTGGCTCAGTTGGTTAAGCGACTGCCTTCGGCTCGGGTCATGATCCTGGAGTCCCGGGATCGAGTCCTGCATCGGGCTCTCTGCTCGGCATCGGGCTCCCTGCTCGGCATTGGGCTCCCTGCTCGGCGGTGAGCCTGCTTCTTCCTCTGACCCTCCCCCCTCTCATGTGCTCTCTCTCTCTCTCTCATTCTGTCTCAAATAAATAAATAAAATCTTTAAAAAAAAAAATTGTTGAAATACAGTACTATAACCAAAATTAAGATCTCAACAGATGGGTTTTATAAGTAGATTTGATGGAGTTTAACAGAGATTCAGTGAACTGTAAGGCAAGTCAGAAGAAACAATTATGAAATATAAGAAGCACAAATTTTATAATTACAGAAGAAAGGGCAAAAAAACATAGAGGATATAGTAAGAAGTTACCAAACAGTACTTATTTGGGCTCCACAAAGACATCAGAGACATTGCACAGAAGCAATGTTTGAGAGATACTGGCTGAGAACTTTCCAGAATTGATGAAAAACACTGAACCACAGGTTTAAGAAGCCAAACACTAAGCAGGAAAATAAAAAGAAATCACAGTAAAACTGCAGGACACAAAAGGAAAAAACAAAAATAAAAAAGAAATCCTGAAAACAGCCAGGGAAAAACAGATTATCTTTAAAACACAACAGTCTGAAAACAGACTTTAAAAAAATTCTCATGATGGACATTGGGGAGGGTAGGTACTATTATGGTGAGTGCTGTGAATTGTGTAAGACTGATGAATCTCAGACCTGTACCCCTGAAACAAATAATACATTATATGTTAATAAAAACATTTTTTTAAAATTCTCTATTGATTTTATTCACTACAGATGGGCCTTATAAATGGTTATATTTTACAGGTCTGTAACTTTATTATGAAATTATAATTTTTAATTTTGTAATTTTTATTTACTTTTTACTTTATTTTTTAAACAGCATATCCCCACATTTTTCTTTCCTAAAGCTTTTCAGTCATAGGAACAATTTCAGAACCACTTTAACAAGATGCACTGAATGGTTTTGGTTTTGACTGTAATTCATAATTGTCATTTTACTAAAATTTTACTTTTTCTAAACACAGGACCTATAGAACATATTGCTGACATGCAATTTCAGGTGGTTCTAGGGCTATGAAAAGCCTGGCTCAGTCTGTGGAGCATGCGGCTCTTGATCTCAGGGTTGTGAGTGTGAGCCCCATGTTGGGTGTGGAGATTACTTAAAAATAAAATCTTAAATAAAAGAAAAAAAAGAAGCCTATGTCAACTGCCGGTTGAGAATCTTTATAATAATAAATAAATAATTTCAGAAAAGGGCAGGATTTAGGGTGATGGAAGTGTTCTAAAACTGGATTGAGGGGATGGTTACACAATTGTAAAACTTACTAAAAATCAAACTTTACACTAACAATGAATGAATTATATGATATACAAACAATATTTCAATAAACCTGTTATTTTAAAAATCCTCTGTAAAATGGATATTTATATACTGTTCCCTGGGCTAGGAATTCTGTTTTTCTAAATATACCAACTGAAGCAAATGTATACATTTTATTTGGGGAGAAGGAGGTAGGAGACTATATAAGGATACAAAATTGCCTTCTCAAGAGGTGATAGAGCTAGAAAACTGAAAACTATAGCTCTGGGACAAAACAAACACACAAACAAAAGCCAAAAAAGCGGGCGCCTGGGTGGCTCAGTCGTTAAGCGTCTGCCTTCGGCTCAGGTCATGATCCCAGGGTTCTGGGATCGAGTCCCACATCGGGCTCCTTGCTCGGCAGGAAGCCTGCTTCTCCCTCTCCCACTCCCCCTGCTTGTGTTCCTGCTCTCGCTCTCTCTCTGTCAAATAAATAAATAAATAATTAAAAAAAAAAAAAAGCCAAAAAAGCAAAAACCAAAACAAAACCTAAAGGGTATTGTGCTGATACTCTTTAAGACTGCCACCAACTGGGCATCCACGTTTCCAGGAACATATGACAAAAGTGACTTCTGAAAAGCAATGGAAACCAAAAACGGTGAAATCATATCTTCAATGTGCTGAAAGAACATTAACTTCAAACTCAAAATTCTAAGAAGGAATGACAGAATTCAAATACCACCACTTCACAACAGTTAATAAATTAATGGATCCAGGCAGTTATCATCAAAGCTTGGTAGTATCACAAAAAGAGGTAATATGACATTATTATGTACCACCTAACAGGAATATATAATACCCAAGAAACTAAAAAGCCATCTCATGGGAGAAAAGATTTGCAAATCATATATCTGATAAAGGACTTTAATCTAGGATATATAATGGACCCCTTTTGATTCAATAAGAAGACAACACAATTTTAAAAATGGGCAAAGGATCTGAATAGACAGTTCTCCAAAGATGATAAACAAATGGTGACTAAGCACATGAAAAGATGCTCAACAAAAGTAGCCATCAGAGAAATGCAAATCAAAACTACAATCACTCACTAGGATGGATAAAATAAGAAAAAGACAGGTAACTACTGGTGAGGATGTGGAGAAATTGGAACTCTCATACACGTTGGTGAGACTGTAAAATGGCGTGGCCACTTTGGAACAGTTTGGCAGTTCCTCAAAAGGTTAAATATCAAATCACCATATTTTTTTTTTTAAGATTTTATTTATTTTTTAGAGAGCGAGCGAGAGAGAAACAGCATGAGAGGGGCGAGGGTCAGAGGGAGAAGCAGGCTCCCTGCTGAGCCGGGAGCCCGATGCGGGACTCGATCCCAGGACCCTGGGATCATGACCTGAGCCGAAGGCAGACGCTTAACCATCTGAGCCACCCAGGCGCCCTCAAATCACCATTTGATAGCAATTCTACTCCTAGGTAAATACCCAAGAGATAGGAAAACATATGCCTGCACAAAAACTTATACATGAATGTTCACTGCAGTGTTATCCACGATAGCAAAAAAGTGTTAACAACCTAAACCTTCATCAACTGATGAATGGATAAATACAATGTGATATATCCATA
>NC_138371.1:121531802-121582258 GCF_054177405.1 Leptonychotes weddellii | reverse complement strand
GTTTAACCGACTGAGCTACCCAGGCACCCAACATTTCTTTTTGTGGTGATGGTTGTGAAACGCTATGAATATGCTAAAAACCCCACTGAATACACATTAAATGAGTGAATTGTATGGTATGTGAAAATGTATGTGAATTTTATCTCAATAAAATGTTTTTTTAAAAAGTCGGGACGCCTGGGTGGCTCAGTTGGTTAAGCACCTGCCTTTGGCTCAGGTCAGGAGCATTGGGCTCCTTGCTCAGCAGGGAGCCTGCTTCTCCCTCTGCCTGCTCAGTCTGCTGCCTGCTCCCCGCTTGTGCTCTCTGACAAACAAATAAAACCTCTTTTTAAAAAGAGTATATAATGCCATCTATAAACCAGTCTTGGCAAATATACAAACCATATTGAGCCTCTATATCTAACAACCAATTTAGAGGAAATATAGAGAACAGAAAGATATACTAAACACTAATGGGTTGCAAACAGCCAAATACAGCATAACCCCATTTCTCTAACAACAGGCAACAAAGTAAAAAGGGGTGGTTTGGGAAATAAAGTAAGAGCCTACAGATTTAAAAAATTTAAGAAACATACCAACCAATCACAGTAAGTGGACTTTATTTGGATACTAATCCAAACATGCATATATTACATATAAAAGACAACTGGGGAAATTTTAACACTGACTGGATATTTAATGGTAAGTTACTATTACTAATCAGGTTTAGCTGTAATTTTAAAAACTGACAACTTTTAAAGGTATATAAAAAGTATATAAACATTAAAGAGGAAAACAAAATTCACCAATAGAAAAGAACTCCCGATAAATCCAAACATATATAGCAATTTGATATGATAGAGATGGCAATGCAGAACACTGGGAAAAAAAGACTATTCAGTAAATGGTGCTGGGCCAAATAATTATCCATGGGGGTGGGGGGATAAACTGGATTCCTACTATATCACCAGAAAAATCTCTTCCAGATGGTTTGAACACTTACAAAAGCAACACTTTAAATTTTTAAAGAAAACTATCTTTATGATCCCTGAGTGGAGAAAAATTTCTTAAGGAAGACATAAAAAATGCTAAAACAAAAAGAACTCTGTTAAAACTCAGAATTTCTGTTCTTTGAAAGATGCTACAAAGAATGTGAAAAGACAAGCCAAACTGGAAGGATACCTGAAGCATGAATAGTGAATAAATACCCAGAATAAAGTATTCACACATAAGTAAGACAACAGAAAAAAACAGTAAGAGAAAGACAAGAAAAGGTATTTCATAAAAAATAATAGCCAACATGAAAAGGTAGTCAACCTTATTAACTGAAGTGCAAATTAAGACCACAGTTGAGATACCATCTTGCACTTAAGGCTGCCAAACATTAATAGGTATAATATCACCAAGTGTTCATAAAAATGTAGAGCAACTGGTAAAAGGTCCATTGGTACAATCATTTTTGGGAAACAATTTGGCACAAATCTGGTAAAGCTGAAAAACACCAAGGGCACAGCAATTCTACTCCAGGGTATAATCCTACAGGAACTCTTGCATATATGCACCATGAGACATATACAAGTGGTTTCTGACATCATTAGTTTGTGATAGTAAAAAACCCAAAAATATTGAAAGCAACCCAAATGTTTACTAAAAAGAGAATATATTGTGATATACAACTCAGCAACAAGGAGGAATGAACTACAGCTACATGAACAAATCCAGAGATGTAACATTACATGAACAAAGTGAAAAAAAAAAACCACCTTTTTTTTTTATAAATATGAGTATTTCATAGTATTTTTATAAAATAAGCAAGCAAAACTAAATACTATCTTTTATTTCAGGATATAGACATGTATGGTAAGTCTAGAAAAGCAAAGTAATGATTTAAACACATTTGTGACAGTGGATTATTTCCGGTAGGAAGCTAGGGATGTGATCAGAGAAGAAAACACAGGTAGTTTTTGTGCTAGTTCTTAAATTGATTAGATTCACGAATATCTGTTTTATTATTGCTTCAAAACTTGTATGGACATTACCTATTTTCGTATATCAAATATTACACAACTTTTAAATGTTTAATGGAAAGAAAATAATACTGCTAATGTGTACTACTATGCATTTTGAGTTGTCAATAGTTGTGATCTACTGACATTCTGCCTCCCATCTCACTTGTGTCTAGTAGCATCAACATACCAAACTGCAGCCATGAAAAGTATAAACTAATGCTAATAATTCCCCATCAGATTTCAATTCACAGAACATGATCTGAAAAACACTGACAATCTCAATACTACTCCAAGGGTCTAATTCAAACTCTCATTCACCTTCTTATACTACACTTTGCTCTGGGTCAGTAGTTCTCAAACTTTAGCCTACATCGGAATTAATCTGGCTTGTTAAACGACTGCTGGGGTCCATTCCCAGAATTTCTTGAGCAGCAGGGCTGGAGTAAGGGTTAAGGATTTGTTTCAAACAAGATCCCAGGTCGATGCTACTGGTCCAGGACCCACACTATTAAGATCCACAATTCTAGGGTACCACTCTAGGGTAGTATGTCCATAAAACATATAACAACACAATCATCATCAATTAGAAAGCATCAAAAAATTCTACTGAACTATTTTCCTCTAAGGTACTTACAATGTAAATTATTCAATGCACATGGAATACATATATATTCGACCAATTACATTAGTGCACTGCTGATGGCACAAAATGGTGTTTAGAAACATCTGCTTAGGAGTCAGCAGGTTTAAATCCTGGCTCCCTCACATGCAAACTTTATGATATTTTAGGAATGTTACTGGCCTATCTCAGCTTCTTTATCCATAAAATAAAGATAACAATGCCTCACAGGGTTACTGAAACAAATAAATCAAATTCATGCTAACTGCATGTGACAGGGGCAGTGTCTGGCATAGAAAGCCATCAACAGATGTTATCTTCATCATCATTGTTAATGATGCTCCCATATTCCACATGTGTCAAGATCAATATCTGTCTCTATACCACTGCAAGACCACGGCTTCGCAAGACCACGGCTTCTACCCAGTTGTGGAAAAGGTTTATATCATTTAGCCACATATCCCCGTGTCCATTCTCATTTCTGTCACCATCTCCCTTACATTCACTGAAGACTCTGGCAGCTGGCTCAATTTTCCTCCCCAAACCAAGTCTTGACAACATCCCTGGTACCTTCAACAACTCTTCAAATAATCCAGTTCAAGAGGCTGGTCAGGGACAGACCAAGGCTCTGCTTTTTTCCTAAATTTCAGTTTCACCATGACTCAAGATTCTGTAGCAATCAAGTACCAGCCACAGATCTGCCAGTCCAATTAGGATAAATTTTGGATGTTTTACATTTCATTCAAAAACTATGAAATGCTCAACATTTTAATATGAAATGAAGATATGAATTTTAAACACTCTGTACAGTATTCTCTAATTTGAAGAATCTCTGACCCTAGCAGCAAAACTCTCCCTAGATCCAATTAAGGAATTAAACAATTTCCCATTAATTGCCATTCAACAGACTGACCTAGATCCACAAAGATTACCTTAATCCCTAACTCCTTCAACTTCTCCCAATTTATCAACCCCCTCTTGTTTTCGCTTCCTTCTTACATACTTCATATACATTACATACACAGTTTTGTCCCCTGTGTTTCTAGCTTATTGCCCTGGCAAAAAGCTAACCTTGGGTCACTTCAATTCTCACTCTAAAAGCTAGGCTGCTAAGTGTTGTGAGAGAGGAAAAAAAAAAAAAGCTCAACCTCCCTCCATTATGGGTATTATCAATTCTAGGTCTCTAATCTCAATTAAGATCTCAATGCTTGCTGCTTGGAAATCTTTCCAGGTTACTCTTAGATTTTTTACAAAAAGCTACTACTTTCAATCCCCCCTTCTCTGTCCTCCTTCTTTTTAACAGAAGACCAGGCCTCCTATTTAAGACAACAGAAACCATCAGATAGTAGCAATTCCCAAAACTTCCTATCATGCACATCCAAACCTCCTCCCCACTCCCATCCCCAATAACCCGAATCCTCTTACATCCTTGTCTCCTTTCATCCTACCAAATATGACAGAGCAAGAGGTGTCTGTCTTTGATCTCATCTAGCTAGGGGCCTTATTTCATCAATTATCGCCTCTCTCCCATGTTTCAACCTCTATGTCCCATCATCGTAAGTAACCTCATGTCTCCTTCATCTTATTTTTTTTTAAAGCCTCTCCTCACCCTACATTTTCTTCTCCTCCTTAGCCAAATTCTTGAAAGAGTGGTCTATACTGTCTTCACTTCCATTCACTTAGCCCACTCCCAATCAAAGTTCCATTGACCCTGCTACCGCCAACATCATCAGCAACCTTCTATTCATGGAACACATTTCTTATGTGGCATCTCTGCAGGAAAACAGTTAACCATTCATTTTCACCTCCTTAACTTCCATACCATCCTCTATGGTCTTCTTCCTCCATTCATCTACATCGTCCTTCCCTATGATCTGTCTACAGCCCGTAGGCCTATTCATTTACTCACTCCACCTAGCATGTCACATATATTTCTGTGGCTTCAATTACCAACTACATATTATAACTGAATCATCTGGATTTGTTTCCTGATGAATTCTAAAACATAATAAGGTGTAACTTTTCAGGGGGGTGAACCTGAAACCTGAACCTAACCTGGGTGGCTCAGTTGATTAAGCGTCTGCCTTCAGCTCAGGTCATGATCCCAGGATCCTGGGATCGAGTCCCATATCAGGTTCCCTGCTTAGTGGAGGGGGTCTGCTTCTCCCTCTGCCTGCCGCTCCCCCTGCTTGTGCTCTCTCTCTCTCTCTGGCAAATAAACAAATAAAATCTTAAAAAAGAAGTGTAACTTTTCAGTGGGGTCATAAACAGAATACACGAAATGGAAAACATTTAAATCTTTAAATATAAGGAAATATTTATATCTAGTGTTTAAAATAGTACAGTATATTGTTTTGTCTACCTGTATATAGTCTAGGTTGCAATTAGTCAATGTATCACAGTGGAACTACTATTTTTTTTTTTTTGGTATCACAACAGCTTTGAGATATAATTTATATACCATACATCTCACCCATTTGAAGTATACAATAGCTTTTAGTACAGAGTTATATGACCACCACCAAAATCAGTTTGAGTTATTTTCATCACTACAAAGAGAATCCTTGTATCCTTCAGTAGTCACCCCCCCCCATTTTACCCACCTTCCCACCGCAATTCTACACAACCATTAATCTACTTTTTGTCTCTATAGATTTGCCTCTTCTGGACAGTCATACAAATGGAATCATACAGTATGTGTTTTCTGTGATTGGTTTCTCCTGCTTAGCATATCGTTTTCAAGGTTTATCCCTGTTAGTTGTTTTTTTTTTTTTTTTAAAGATTTTATTTATTTGTCAGAGAGAGAGAGAGAACAAGCAGGGGGAGCGGTAGGTAGAGGGAGAGGCAGGCTCCCTGATGAGCAGGGAGCATGATGCGACACTCGAACCCAGGACCCTGAGATCATGACCTGAGCCAAAATAAAGAGTGGGACACTTAACTGACTGAGCCACCCAGGTGCCCCTATTACTGAGTTTTAAGAGTCCTTCATATATTCTAGATATAAGTCCCTTATCAGATAGGATTTGCAAATATTTTCCTCCATTCTGTGGGTTTCTTTTTGCTTTCTTGATGATGTCTTTTTTTTTTTTTTTAAGATTTTATTTATTTATTTGACAGAGAAAGAGACAGCTAGAGAGGGAACCCAAGCAGGGAAGTGGGAGAGGAAGAAGCAGGCTTCCCACAGAGCAGGGAGCCCGATGTGGGGCTTGATCCCAGGACTCTGGGATCATGACCTGAGCTGAAGACAGACGCTTAACAACTGAGGCACCCAGGAGCCCCTCTTGATGATGTCTTTTGAAACACAAAGATTTTTAATTTTAATAAAGTTCAATTTATCCATTTTTATGTGGCTGCTTTTACTTTGGATGTTGTTGCTAAGAAACCACTAATCCAAGATCACAAAGATCCACATATTTTTTTTTTCCTCCTACAGTTTTTTATGGATTATTCTTACATTTAGGTCTTGGACCCATTTTGAGTTAATTTTACAGTATAAGGTAGGGGCCCAACTTCATTCCTTTGCATGAGAATATCCAGTTCAGTTGTCCCAACACCATTTGTTGAAAAGACTTTTTTACCTGTTGAACTGCTTTGGCACCCTTGAAAGTCAATTTACTATAAATGTAAAAGTTTACTTCTGGACTCTCAGTTCTATTCCATTGATCTATATATGCCTATCCTTATGCCAGTACCACACAATCTTGATTAATGAACCATTACTTTTGATTGATGAACTGTTAAAACAGTACTAATATCTGAAGACTTCATTCAAGAATAAGCCCCCAAGAAAATACAAAATTAGTTAAAAATTATAAGAGACTATCCACACCAGCTGATTACAGTCTGTGTACAAAAAAAAAAAAAAAGATGCTACCCATAAAAAACAATTAAAATGTGTGATGGGGGGCAGGGAGAGAATGTGTAACGCAACTTAGTTTCTGAGAAGGAAAGGCAGCTGATACAAATTTCAGATGCCAGACTTGAATCATCCCCTCAACTGCAGCTCCCTTTAGCCAGCATACTCTAAATAAACTGCTGCATTTGTAAACAAGCAGGTTTTGATATATTCTGCAAGACCAACACCCTTGGGAATTTAAACAGCTTAAAACTTAAGCTCAACTCTCTCTCCTGAGCTGAAGTGTCTCCCGGATCACTCCCCAGAAAATCCCAAGTCTCTTAACATATTCAAAACTGAGCTCATCATTTTTCTCATTGATCTTGCTTCACCTATTGTTTTTACCCTATCCATAGATAATAGCACCTTTCAAAAGTAGGATATTAAATTATCTCAAAAAATGTTTCTGAGAACTAAATGAAATCAACATTAACAAAAGCAATTTGTATCACAAAGTAGGTAGTCATCAATGTTTATTTTCCTTTTTCTACAGGTTGTGATCTATCTGTATTTTCAATTTTAAATCCTATTACTTCTCCTGAACACTGAATTTTTATGATAGAAAGCCATTAATAGGCCCTTGCCTGCATCTTGAGAAGAGAACACCTCCTGGGATGAATGCAGAATGAAAAGGGCGACTTAGCTGCACAGGAACAAAGAATTCTAGATACATATTTTATCCCACTAAAAGATACTTCACTTTAGAACAGTGTTGGCTACAATTTGTTTTTTAATCTTTTCTTAGCCTTTAAGTATGGGTTACACTGTGTGTGATCATTAGAAACACCAACTGGTTCTGCCTTGGAGTACCAGAGGAATTTCCCAGAGAAGATGACATTTCTTAAGTGATTTTTTTTTTCTCAAAGACTCACAGGTTATGAATTTGGAACTTAACAACATTGCCCTTTCACAAAAAAACCCAACCCAACGACTTAGAATCTAAATACCAGAACTCCACATTATCCTTATTACATATAATTTTCCATTCTGAAAATGCTTTCATTACATAATTTGTGCTAATATTAGGTGCACTTTACCTTTTTTCTTTTAATAACAGTTTTATTCAGATATTTCACATGCCATAAAATTCACTTCTGTAAAGGGTAAATTCAGTGGGTTTTTAGTACATTCAGAGTTGTGCAACCATCACTGTTATCTAATTTTAGTACATTTTCATCATCATAAAAAGAAACCACACACCCTTTATCATTCATTCTCTGTACTTCTCCACAGTCCTTGGCAATCACTAATCTACTTCTGTATCTATGGATTTGACTGCCTGGACATTTCATATAAATGGAATCATATAGTGACCTTTTCTGTCTGGTTTGTTAGCATAATGTTTTTGAGATTCGTCCAGGTTGTAGCATATATCAGTACTTCACTTCTCTTTATTACTGAATAATATTCCATTGTATGAATATAACACACTTAACCATTCATCAATTGATGGCCAGTGGACTGTTTCCATATTTTGCCTTTACAAATAATGTGACTATGAACATCTGTGTACATGTGCTTTCATATATCCTGGACGTATACCTAGGAGTAAAACTGCTGAGTGGTATGGCAATTCTATATTTTGAAGTACTGCAAAAATGTTTTCCAAAGTGGCTATACTACTTTACAATCCTACCAGAAGTGTATGAGTTTTTCAACTGCTACATATCCTCCCCCAACACTTGATATTATGTTCGTTTTAGCCATTCTAATGTGTATGAAGGGATATCTCATTATGGTTTTGATCTGCATTTCCCTAATGACTAATAATGTTGAGAATCTTTTCACATGCTTATTAACCACTTGTATAATTTTTTTAGAGCATTTTCTACTCCAGTCCTTTGCCCATTTAAAAATTGGATTGTCTTTTTAATTTTCATTTATTTTTTTGAAGTAATCTCCACACCCAAAGTGGGGCTTGAACTTACAACCCCAAGACCAAGAATTGCATGCTCCACCAACTAAGCCAGCCAGGTAACCCCTTGGATTATCTTTCTACTGCTGAGTTCTTTATATAACCTAGATAAAAATTCCTTATCAGATATATGATTTCCTCCTATCTGTGGGCTGCCTTTTCACTTCCTAGGTGTTTTTTGAGGCACAAAAGATTTTAATTTTGATGAAGTTCAATTAGATATTTCCTTTTGTCATTTATGTTTTTAGTGTCATACTAAGAAAACACTGCTTAATCTGAAGATCTACACCTACGTTTTCTCCTGAGACTTTCATAGTTTTAGTTCTTTCATTTAGATCTTTGATCAACTTTGAATTAACTTTTGTATATGCTGTGAGGTAGAGTCCAATTCGTATGCTAGTACTGCACAGTCTTGATTATTGTAGGTAATAGTTTTGATACTGCTAAGTAGAAGTTTTCCAACTTTATTCTTTTTCAAGATTGTTTTGACTACTTGGAGTCACTTACATCCACAAAAATTTTAGAATCAACTTGTCAAAAAGAAGAAGGAAAAAAAGCAAGCCAGCTTGGACTCTGATAGGAATTACAAAGAAGCTGTAGATCACGTAAGGAGTATTTTAGTTTACCAGTATTAACTCTTCTGATCCATGCACACACAATGTCTTTCCATTTATTTAGATCTTCTTTGATTTCTTTCAATGAAGTTATAGTTTTCAATTAGAAGTCTTAAACTTTTGTTAAATTTATTCCTCAGTATTTATTCTTTGTGAATGGAACTGTTTTCTTAATTTCATTTTCAGATTGTTCACTGACAGTGTTGAAATACAACTGCTATGTATATAGTGATCTCATATCCTGAACTTGGCTGAACTCATATATTAGAGCTCCAGTAGATTTTTAGTGGATTCCTTAGGATTGTCCATATACAAGATCATGTCATATTCAAAAAGAGAATAGTTTTACTTACTTTCAATCTGGTTGTCTTTTATTTCTATTTTTTTAATTTTTTTTTCTAACTGTCCTGCCTAGAACCTCCAGTACAATGTTGAATAGGAAGAACAATGAACATCTTTGTCTTGTTCCTGATCTTAGGGGGAAAGCTTTCTTTCCATCTTTCACCATTAATATGAGGCCAACTGTAGATATTTTGTAGATGCTCTTTATCAGCTTGAGGAGGCTCCCTTCAATTCCTAGTTTGAATATTTTTATTATGAAAGGGTGCTGAACTTTGTCAAATGCTGTATCTGTACGTATTATGATGATCATGTGGTTTTTTGTCCTTTATTCTATTAATATGGTATATTATGTTGACTGATTTTCAAATATTGAACCAGCTTTGCATTCCAGGGATAAATCTGCTTGGTCATAATGTATAGTCTTATTAATATATTGCTGAATTCAATTTGCTCCTGGTTTCTTGAGGATATGTGTCTATATTCATAAGAGACATGGGTTTGTAATATTCTTTTCTTGTGATACATTTGTCTAGTTTGATAACGGGGTAATAACTGATCTCACAGAATGAGTTGGAAAATGTCCCCTCTTCCTTCTGGTCTAGGGCTTTTCTTTGTGGGAAATTTTGTGATTATGGATTCAATCTCTTTACCTGTTACAAACCTATTCAGATTTTCTATTTCCCCTTGAGTCAATTTTGGTAGTTTGTAGCTTTTCAGGAATTTTCCATTTCATCTAGGTTATGTAATTTGCTGGCATATAATTGTTCACAGTATTCCCTTATTATCTGATTTCTGTAAGATAATTTGAGTCTTCTCTTTCTTCCCATCAATCGAGCTAAAGGTTTGTCAATTTTGACATTTTCAAAGAACCAACTTTTGATTTCACTGGTTTTCTCCATCGTTTCTTCCCATCAATCGAGCTAAAGGTTTGTCAATTTTGTTGACATTTTCAAAGAACCAACTTTTGATTTCACTGGTTTTCTCTATTGTTTTTTTATTCTTGATTTCATTTTTATCTTCTCTAATCTTTATTATTTCCGACCTTCTGTTTGTTACAAGTCTAGTTTATACTTCATTTTTAATGTAGGTATTAAAGATTTTATTTATTTATCCTAGAGAGAGAGAGCACGTGAAGTGGGGGAAGGCAGAGCAGAAGGGGAGAGAGAAGGAGAGGAAAGAATCTCAAGCAGACTCTGCCCTGAGTGCAGAGCCCTACATAGGGCTCAATCCCATGACCCTGAGATCATGACCTGAGCTGAAACCAAGAGTCAATGTTTAACCAGCTGGGCCACCCAGGCACCCCTTAATGTAGGTATTTATAGCTATACAGTTTCCTGAGCATGGCTGTAGCTTCATCCAGTAAGTTTCAACATACTATGTTTTCATTTTTATTCATCTTAAATTTCTTCTAATCTTCTTCTCTAACTTCTTCAACTTCTAATTCCCTTGTGATTTCTTTGACCCATTAGTTATTTAGAAGTGTGCTGTTTGAGTTCCACATAACTTGTGAACTTTATTCCACTGGGGTCAAGGAACATACTCAGTGTGATTTTAGTATCTTTTAATTAATTGAGACTTCCTTTATGGCCTAACATATGATCTATCCTAGAGAATGTCCCATGTAAACCTGAAAAGAATGTATATGTATATTCTAACCTTGTTGGGTAAAGTGTTCTACAGATGTCTGTTATGTAGCCAAACAATCCTAAAAAGGAGGAAGAAGGTTGGAAGATTACGCTGACTTCAAGACTTACTGATACCCATATTTTCTGTAAAATGTTTTCTCAGAACAATGGGCTTATAACAAAGTCAGTGCCCCTTAAAAAAAAAAAAAAAAAAGACTTACTACAAAACTAGAGCAGTAGAGAGTGATGTAATGGCATAAGGATACTCATATAGATCAATAAAACTGAATAGACATCAGAAAGTCGTTGGGCGTTTGCCTTCTGCTTGGGTCATGATCCCAGGGTCCTGGGATCGGGCCCCACGTCGGGCTCCCTGCTCCGCGGGAGGCCTGCTTCTCCCTCTCCCACTCCCCCTGCTTGTGTTCCCTCTCTGTGTCTCTCTGTCAAATAAATAAATAAAATATATTTTTAAAAAAGAGACACTATATATATGTTAACTGATTTTCAACAAAAGTGCCATAGTAATTGAAGTGCTGTAAGAATTTATCTCATGGTATACACAAATATTACTTCAAAATGAATCATAAACCTAAATGTAAAAAATGAGAGTAACAAATTCCAGAAGGAAACACAGGAAAAAAAGCTTTGCATAAGAAAAACTTTGGGGTAGGTAAATGTTTCACAAAGCATGAACCATAAAAGAAAAATTGATAAATTGGGCTTTAAACCTTTAAAACCTTTACTCTTCAAAAGACACTGTTAAGAAAATGAAAAGGCAAACAAAAGATTGAGAGAAAATATTCACATGTATCTGACAAAGAACTTTTGTATCTAGATTATAAAAAAACTCAATTTAGTAATTAGAAAAATCAACATAACTTTTAAAATGAGCAAAAGAGTCAGACACTACACAAAGAAGATATATAACTAGCCTGTAGATGTATAAACAAAAAATTACTAGACATCATTAGTCATCAGAAAAATGCAAATTAAAACCATAATGAGATACCAACATATAGTCACTACATGCTGAAAATTAAAAACACTGCCAATACAAAGTATTGGTGAAGATGTGGAATAACTGAACTCACATTACTTATGGTGGGAATGTAAAATACTACAAGCACTTTGGAAAAGAGTCTCAAAGTTGTTGTTTTTAAGATTTTATTTATCTGTCAGAGGGAGAGCGCACAAGCAGGGGGAGTGGCAGGGAGAGGGAGAAGCAGGCTCCCCTCTGCGCAAGGAGCCCAATGCGGGACTCAATCCCAGGACCCTGGGATCATGACCTGAACCCAAGGCAGATGCTTAACTGCATAAGTTAAGCCCCCAGGCATCTCAAAGAGTTTCAGTTTTTTATAAGGCCAAATACACACTTACTATACATAATCCAGCCATTTTACTCCTAGGTATTTATCCAAGAGAAAAAAACACATACAGAGGCTTGTAAACAAATATCATAGCAGTTTTACTCATAACTGCCAAAAACTGAAAAGAACCCAAACGTCCAGTAACAGGTGAATGGATAAGCAAATTGTGATATATTCATACAATGGAGTATGTGTCAGCAGCTAAAAATACTGAACTCCAAGTAAACAAAAAAAATATTAATGTTATATCACAAAAACAGACTCAAAGGAGTATGTATTATGATTACCTTTATATGAAATTGTGGAAAAAGCACACTATAGTGACAGAAAGCAGATTAATATTTGTTTGGGGCTGGAGGAAAGGACTGCAAAGGGACATGAGGGAACTTCTGAGGGAGACAGAAATATTCTACATCTTGACTGTGATGGTGCTTACAAGGAAGTAATCATTTGCAAAACTCATCAAGCTTAATACTTAAGATGGATAAATATACCCCAATAAAGTTTATTAAAAACAGTTGTGGGCGCCTGGGTGGCTGAGATGGTTAAGCGTCTGCCTTCGGCTCAGGTCACGATCCCAGGGTCTTGGGATCGAGCCCCGCATCGGGCTCCCTGCTCAGTGCAGAGCCTGCTTCTCCCTCTCCCTCTGCCATTCCCTCTGCTTGTGCTCTCTGGCTCTATCTCTCTGTCAAATAAATAAATAAAATCTTAAAAAAAAAAAAGCAGTTGTTACTTGCGTAAAGAGAGGTGGCAAGTGATGGTGACATGTTTCATTTTCTCCTTTGAATTTATATTACTGATTATGTGTATTACCTCTATAATTTAAAACAAGTTCATTATCCTACTGATAAATGCTCAAATTATTTAAAACCCTTCCTAAATTAATTTGCTTCAAAGATTAGTTTCTCTATAATTACCAATAACATTCTAATTTTTTCCTCCTATTAAAACTGTATTACGCACTGGTCTTATTGCTTATCACCACTTTGGCAGTTGATAAATATTCCCTAAAATTAAAAAAATTTGTTAAGTGGTCAATAACTAACCTGTAACAGTGTTATAATAAAACTTACAATGATGTTTACATGACATTTATTTAATGTCATACTTATTTTATGCAAAAGTGAACATTTTATTTACAGTACTGTTATGTAGCCAAACTAACATTACTAAAGTCTATCAGGCAGAGGAAATGAACAAAAAGAGCAAGAGCGTGCTGAATCTTTTCTGAAGACCCCTAAAACACCCCTAGGCACCAGATATCTTCTACCTCACATACACATAGAAAGTAACTGTGTTCTGAAAATCTGTGGCACCAAAACTATCACTCTCCTAGAATGATCTTAGTGCTTCCTTCCGTGATATAAGAAAGTTGGAGCTCCAGTTTCTCCTCTCCAATACAACCAGGGGTGAGGGGGGTGGTATTTCATGCCACACTAGCCCCAGAATCTACAGCCCTAGCTGAATTCAACACTTGCCAACAGTCACAACTAGGGTGCTCCTAGGCCTGGGTATCCAGCTGCCTGGTTTCTTCAGGGTTGTAAATTCAAAACTTTGAAACTAATTTTGTCTTCTGCTTCCTTCTCCCTTTTCAGGGAAGAAGGGAGAGGAAGGGAGCTCTAGATTTCTTCTCAAGGCTGTCCCTACCCTACACAGATTTGCCCATCCTCCCTTCCCCCCCAATACCTGTTCTGCTGTGAAGAGTATACATATTTTTCTCGGAAACAGGTCCAGTACTATGTTTACCAAGGGGAAAAGCATAAGGAGGGATATTTTGGTCACATTATTTTTGAAGTTTAGTCATGACCCTAAATGTATCACATCCTCACTTAATGCCATCATGTTCCCAAATACAAAATCATAGAATGAAAGTGAAAAACCTGGCTGAGCCCCCTAATCACTGCATGGAGCTAATGTCTAATATATCCGAAGACTGAGCTGGTAACTAATACAGCCTACTCAGAATGTGTTCTTATTATGAATATTATCTAGCTATTTTTGACAAAAGCTAAACAATATATTAAATAACTTATTACCAGGAGGGAAGTATTAAATAATCTAAAATTGTGTTTCCCGATCTCCTTCACATCATGGCACACACAGAAAACGTTTATACAGCACTTGGAGATTAAGGAACAATGCTGCAAGTGTTCCATCACCTAAGTCCTCAGTTGGCTGGCCCTAGGGCAGTACACCAAATGGGAAACACAGACTTTCATGCTAATGCTCTGGATCACTGCAACAAACCAGAGGGAAATTCATTCATACATGGTCACAAATAAATTAGCCTAAGAAAAAAATGTGTTTTTCTCTGCTATTCTAATTCAACATCTTGTTCAAACCATGAAATGTTTGGCCCAGTTCATGTTAGCTCTGCTATAAAGCTCTGCCAAATCTTCAAAGCTGAAATTCACCTGTCCTTCCTCTGTGTTCTCAAACTATCTTTACTTTTATTAAACCACTGCATTCCGCCTTACAGTTACTGTTAGCTGTATTATTTACCCTCCTAGGTTAAATGCCCCTTGAAGGCAGGGATCTTGTTTCATTCGTTTTTATTTCCCTCTGCCCCACAATATCAAAAAAGGGTAGTCTACACAACCAATGTTAAATCTGAACTTGGGAGAGTCATATCCAGTGACAATGCTGTTTGCACTATACCATAATCACAGTATATAGTCTATGTTTTTTCTCCCTCTATATTCCAAATCTAGATTAATTTAGCTCCAAGTCTCTCAAATATTCCACTTTCCCAAAGTTTCAAAAGCTCAAAAGGATGAAGAAAAGTATTCGTTTGTATTAGCCCCACATTCATAAAATTTAGAAAACAAAAAGCAAACATCTAGCCCTGATAGAACTTTAACATCCAAGTACAAATTCCTTTATTCTAGCAAAAACAATGTTCCCAAAACTCAATGCATAACTGAAAACCACACTGCTGCCAGCAGCCACAGTCCATGACAGGAACTGTAAACAGTCCAAGGGGAATGAGGAAGCATTTTAAATTACTGTCACTTAAAAAAAAAAAAGATTTATTTATTTACTAATTTGGGGGGGTGGGGGTAGAAGGGGAGGGAGAGAGAGTCTTAAGCAGATTCCTGGGGCTCAATCTCACAACCCTGAAATCACAACCTGAGCCAAAACCAAGAGTTGGACACTTAACCGACTGCGCCACGCAGGCGCACCAAATTATTGTCACTCTTACTACAGGATTTCAGCCAATGAGAATTTATTTTCATACAGGAGTAAATTTGCATTTTATCATTAAATAGTGTGACAGCCCTAACTGGGAATTACCAGTTTATAAACTTTCTCTCTAAAATTTGTGAATATATCTACATGCTTAAATTTTCTAACTAAAATCATGATTTATATTTTCATCTTCTCTTCCCCCTTAAAATATATTTAACTTTTAGATAAAAGCATAGTATAACTAATAAGTAACTACTAATATGAATTAGCACACAAATAGTGTTATGCAGCACCATTCCCAAAATATTCTACTTCCTATGTTTTTGTTTAAAACACCAGATGCTGAAGGTATTAAAAATTTGTTTTTACAAAGTATTAAAAAAAGCCTCAATAAATGTTCCTAATTATACCTTATTCTAAAACCAAGATACATATATATGATATTCATGGAACTAGATTCAAGTTAGCAAAATTAGCTTCAAATTTACAAAGAGATCTAACCGTATAGTCCATGGCTCTCTGCTAGCTGATTAACACTATATAACACTTTGTAGGCTGTTCCTCTATCATCTTTGTTTGCATCTCTACCATCTATAGCCCAATACCCAGCTAATATGATCATCCTTCTCAGGCTACCTAACTCCTTTTTTCTTGCACATGTGAATTTTAAGAGGAAGATGCAGACACTATCCAACCTCTAATTATTTCAATGCCTGTCCAGCTACCTTCCTCCATACTCTGTTCAGCTTTCTACCACTGTCTCTCTACTGTTATCTTAAGTACAGAAAAATGACAACAGTGTCTACCTTAACACCTTCTGTATACATCACAAAGACATCCAGAAAAGCTGGATCTTTACCAGCTTTGCAATTCTGAGACAGTGAATGCAAAGAAAGAACACAGTGTTTCAATATCGGAAGGACCACAGCACAAATTCATTGCTGTCCCACTTGATCTCTCTATAATTCTAATGCTTCTACATTTGATAAGAAAACTTTTTGTTGTGTTTTCTTTACAGTCAAGGTATAATAAACTGGAATACATCAAGCTGTTTCAAAGACACAAAGAGTACTTTAATATTTCTGATAATGTAGAGCATTCATTAGTCATTTTCATTTTAAAAAGTGAAAGAAAAATCACTATCGTAAAAATTACGCATTATCATCAACCTATTTTGGCAGAGGTAAGATTATTCCTTTATTTCTCTTTTTCGTTGGAGTAGAGAAGAAAAAGTTATCTAAAATATTATTTATTAATTTCCTATGTCACACCCAACCCCAAACAACTGACCAAGAAGGTTCTTTTTGGTCTGTAAATGTGTGGTATAATAGCAGGTATTTTTACTTTGAAATTTCATATCAAAAGTACATTTTTAATAGGCTAATGATATGACAAGTACTGTTTTGGGGTTTTTAAGTAGGATAATACTGTATGTCTTACTGTGATACTATGATTTATAATAAGAAATATATATTTGGTCTTCATCAGTGTTCCTGGCACTAACACCCTCAGCTGTTCCTAAGTGTTGACAACTATAAAGGTGTCTTTCATTATGTTAATGAAGTGACTTTTGGAAAGCCCCCCGTAGGTCACCTAAGGCTGGGAGCTGGTTGCCAGGTGAAACAACCATGTGATTAGAGGACTGGAACTTCTGGTCCCTCCACTCACCCCAACTTTCAGGGAGGGGAGAGAAGCTGGAGATTGACCTCAGTAACCAATAGCCAATGATTTAATAAAGTATGCCTCATGAATATCCAAAATGACCAGGTGCAGAGAGCTTCCTGGTGTGAAGATGTGGAGGTACAGGTAGAGTGGCACTCTCCAAGAGAAAGCATCTCTTCCAACTGGCTGTTCCTGAGTTACATCTTTTTATAATAAACTGGTAATCTAGTAAGTAAAATGTTTCTCTGGGTTTTGTGAGTCACTCCAGCAAATTAAACAGGAGGAAAAGGAGGTTGTGGGAACCTCCAATCTATAGCTGGTAGATCAGAAGGGGGTGGGGGGCAAGGGGTGAAGTCTTATAGTACTAAGCCCTTAACCTGTGGGAATCTGATGCTGTCTCCAGGTACATAGTGTCAGAACTGAATTGAATTGTAGGACACCCTGCTGGTGTGGGAGAAATTACTTGGTGTGAGGAAAAACTAAAAAATTACAATTGATGTCAAAAATCGACCTAACTTCTAAAATACATGTTAAAATATTGACATATAAAAGATGATATCTGGGGGCAACTGGGTGGTTCAGTCGGGTAAGCATCTAACTCTTGATTTCTGCTCAGGTTGTGATCTCAGGGTCGTGAGATTGAGCCCTGCTTCAGGCTCTGAGCTGGGCATGGAGCCCACTTAAGATTCTCTCTCCCTCTGCCCCTCCCCCGTTCCCCTCTTGTTCCCAGGTATTTTGCTCCCCAAATATCCTTCATTTCCCAAATCACCCTTTCTTTTTTTTTTTTTTTTAAGATTTTATTTATTTATTTGAGAGAGAGAATGAGAGAGAGTATGAAAGGGAAGAGGGTCAGAGGGAGAAGCAGACTCCCCGCTGAGCAGGGAGCCCGATGCGGGACTCGATCCAGGGACTCCAGGATCATGACCTGAGCCGAAGGCAGTCGCTTAACCAACTGAGCCACCCAGGTGCCCCAAATCACCCTTTCTTCACGTACTACCTTAGACCCTTTATTCTCTAGAGATAACGACGTCAAAGAAAATAGAGGCCAGTAGGCATAATCTGTTCCAATTTCCCTACCCTACTTCAGCCCATCCTTACTCCTGTCTGTTCTTCTTCAAGTCCTTTCCACCTGAGGCCCTTCAAGATCTAACCACAACTTACATCTCTTGTATTACCTCCCTAACAGCTCCCCGCTTACTCTTGGCTCAATCATTTATTCCTTTTCTAGCCAGCCCCTTAACTCTTTTCCTCTGGCTTCTTCAATTCAGTCTACAAACAACAGTCAATTCCATACTTGTAAACAAATAAAAAACAACAAAGAGCCTTCTTTTAACCCTACTTCCTCCTCACACTACCTGTGGCTCCTCCTTCCACAGCTACCAAATTTTTAAATTGAGTTTCTACTGACTGGTTCTACCACCTCAACTCCAATTCACTTCTCACTCCATCATAATCTAGCTCCCTGCCTCCTCTACTGTCTGGGTTTTCCACTTTTCCCTGGCCCCAACTGCCAAATACAATGAATGGCTTACTTCAGGTCCTTCATAGCTCTCCTTTCTGTAGCATTGATATTGCAACTATTGCCCCTCCTTCAAGAAACTCTCCTACACCACTTTGCTGTAAGCTTCCTACAGACTCATTCTTCAGTGGCATTTTCACTAGTGCCCGAAGATGATGTACTTCCTTGGGTTCTTTCCTCCCCTAGCCTCTTTTCTTCTTATACTCAAGAACCCTCATCATCTACATTATCATCATAATCACTAAAATCATTGTTTGATCTATCTTCCAAATCTTCACTACTGGTCATATTATCCTAGAACAAGGTTAGGTAAACTACAGCCTTTGAGCCAAATCCAACCCACAAGCCAAATCTAGCCTGCCACCTCACTTTATAAATAAAGCTTTATTGGAACAGCCACACTCATCTGTTTGCCTATTGTCTATGGCTGCTTTCATCTCCAGCAGAGATAGAGAGTTGTGACATAAATAGTACGGCCCTCAAAGCCTAAAAGATTTGGGCTTTGAAAAATATTATGGCCCTTTACAAAAAAAATTTTGCTAACCTCTGTTCTAGAAGGTAACACAAAGGAGTGCCTGGGTGGCTCAGCTGGTTAAGCATCTGCCTTCAGCTCCTGGGATCAAGCCCAACATCGGCACCCTGTTCGGCAGGGTGTCTGCTTTTCCCTCTCCCTCTGCCCCTCCCCCTGCTTGTGCGCTCGCACACTCGCTCTCGCTCTCTCTCAAATAAGCAAATAAAATCTTTAAAAAAAAAGAGAGAGAAGGTAACATATGCCAAATAAACAGCCTTTGGACCCCAATGAGGGTGCTATTAGTCAGACCATCCATCTCTGAGACCCCTGAGAGTTTTCTCATTGTTCCTCTCTAACTCCCTTCTCACCCTCACCAATCTACCTCCTATGATGCAACTGAAGCAACAGTTTTAAATGCACAAAACCCAGGAGAGGTCTTTCAGTCTAGCCCCTGCCTACCCTGCCTATCCTATCCAACCTTACAATCACTCCACCTGTAAGAAATACTGATTTACTTTATTCCCCAGAATATATCAGGCTGTCTCTTACCTCCAGGCCCACCCAAGATTTACTACCAAAGAAAGACCTATACAATTTTCCAGTTTCATCTTAAGGACAATCATCTCCATGAAGCCCTCTCTAACTCACCCATGCTGAGTCTTTCCCTATGTGCCCACTGTTCTCTCAACATACTTACACTGTAAGTATTTATTTGGTTTTACATCATTTCCATATTAATCCACACATTCCTTAAGCAGGGACCCTGAGGCAGAGTAGAAGAATGGTTATAAAGGGAAGAGGGCTTTAAAGTAGGAAATCTAGGACTGAATTCCAGTTTTGCCTCCTCCTAGTTTTATGTTCTTAAGCAAATTTCTTAACTCACTTTCTTCACCTGTATAATGGCAATTATGTGAGAATTATTTAGTATTATTCTAATAAGCATAGTGCCTTGTACATAGTGAGTGCTCAACAGTTATTGGTTATCATTATATCCAGTGTTTTATCTCTCATACTTGGTTCAGAATTCAAGTAACTGCTGAGTGAAATAACCAAAGCAAGCTAGTTCTGCACACATTATTTTCAGCTGCATACTGGATACTTCCATCTGAACATTTGGTTCCGCAAACTCATCATCTTTACTCCCAAACTGTTTCAATTACAGTAAGTGACCAACTTGTTAAGGTCTGCTCAGGAATTTACTGGTTTGAACAATGAAAGTCCCATATCCTGAGAACTCCCTCAGTCCTGGGCAAACCAGGACAGCTGGTCACCTTATTAGAGTTATGCTGCAAACCATAAAAACAGACATGAGTTAGTTTAAGAAACAAAGGGGGGCAAAGGGGTGCAGGAGAATTTACTGAAAGAATATAGAGCAATTCACAGAACCAAAGGAAAAGCTGTAGAATCCAATCTATGAAAAACTCAGGATGAAAACAACTCTGCAGATCTAAGTGGTGGGAATTAATGAAAAGATTTCTTCATAGTACTTCTGCCAAGGTGAACAACTTAGGCCTCAGTATCAGCTCATTTAAGATTTAAATGCCAGGGACAGCATTTAATTGGCTTTGTGTTAACCAGAAAGAGCAAGGCACTTTAATTAACCAAAGGAGGCAGGAGATTAAAAATCTCCCCAAAAGATATCCAATGGCAGAAGAGTACCTTGCAAAGAAAGGTCAAATCAGAATGTGGTTTCCAAAAGAAAGGAACTGAACCACATCAACTATTGCTTGAACACATCACGACTTTAAGACTCCATGACACAGTCCCTGTTATTCATGTTATTTTTCTTTCATTTTGGCAAACTCCTATTCATTCTTCAAGACCTAGTTCAAGTGTGATCTTCTGTGTAACTTCATTCAACTTCCCTAGGTATAGTCACTCCTTTTCTCCATGCTCTCATAGTACTTTGCAAATTACATACCTGTATCATAGAACTTACCATGCTGTACACAGAGTACAGCTCACCCTTGAACAACGTGGGTTTGAACTATGCTGGTCTACTTATACACATTTTTTTTACAGTACTGTACTGTAAATGTATTTTCTCTTCCTAATGGTTTTTATAAATAACATTTTTTCTCTCACTCACTTTAATGTAAGAACACAGTATATAAGACATACATATACAAAATATTTGTTAGCTGACTGTTTATGTTATCTGTAAGGCTTGCAGTTAACAGCAGGGTATCTGCAGTTAAGTGGGGAATCAAAAGTTATATGTGAATTTTTGACAGCACAAGGGTGGGCACTCCTAACCCCTGCATTGTTCAAGAGTCCACTGTATATGCTTAGGTATCAGTCTCTCCCACTAAACTGAGCAAGGACAGTGTTATTTATATTTATTTTTGGCATTAACAATGCCTGCCCAGCCCATAGCAAATGATAAATAAGTGTTTAATAAATCTATTATCCAAGTCACTAGGCTGTATGAAGCATCAAATTAAAAGGGAAGAGAGGAACTACTACAGGTAAACACGCTGACATATCAAAGAGATAGCTGACTGTGCAACAGAAGGATAGGCAAAAAAATTATGAAGAGCAAAAACTCCACAAACATAGAAATTAAGGATAAAATTCTGACAAATCTAAGAACCCAAAGGCATTGCTTATATAAAAGTAAAAACTGATATCCGTATGCATAATGGTGATTCCCAAGAAACAAGAAAATAACTAAATTATATTCTACCTAGGAAGGCAGAGAAATATATAGGACACAGAAACATTTCAAAATAAAAGAAAGTTTGGTATGTAAACAAGTAAACTCATAGCCCAGAAAACACAACCATTCAGAAAGACTGATTCCAAGTAAATATAGTCATGATTTTGTTTTACCATATTTTAACTATTAATGTTGGTATCCTAGGCTGTGACAAAATTTTTCTTAACAGCAAAACTGCACAAAGGACAGCCATATCCTCCTTACATTTTTACTATTGCTTTACCTTCAAAGTAAAGGAACAGAGACTAGGAATTGAGAATACAGCCAAATTCTATGCTAAGAAACCAAAGTCAACTTGGGAACAGTGTCAGTCATGGAAAGAGAATGTCACTGACTTTGAAGTCAGATTTTCCAGATACATTTTCTAACTCCTTTGCTGGATAACAAGAAGTCAGGTTACTCTTTCACTTCAAATATTATCCAGTCTATCACATTTCACCCAAATAACTAAAATTCATTTCACCAAATGTAGTGACTGTGACATTACAACATTAAACTATTCTTTTTTTGAGGTATGGGGGGGAGAGAGAGAGGTGGGGGGAAGAGAGAATCTTAAGCAGGGTCCATGCCCAGCTGGGCTCGATCTCACAACCCTGAGATCATGACTTGAGCTGAAATCAACAGTTGGACACAACCAACTGAGCCACCCCAGCATCCCTAGTCTTTATCTGAACTATCTTTATCTATTCTTTATCATCTGAACCCTCTGACTGATCTTTGTACACCACTGGGATATAGTCTGAAGAACACAGCATCACCAATGGAAGTATTTTTTTTTAATCAAAAATGTTTAAACTGAAGATAATCATGCCTCTAAAGCTAACCTCCAGTTTACAGAAAATCCAGAGGGTGTTAAGAAATAGGAGGAACAAGTTAAGCAATATCACAAAGAAACAGACAAATCCAGTAATTAGGACAGTTTATTAGGCTTAACCATATGGAATTGCTGATACTTGACCCAAAAATGGAAATTTCATGTGGTTCAACTTAATACAAGAAAACTGACCTGATTTCTTCAACAAATTAACAGCATTTATAAAATGGTGGGGGACAATAGCCAAAAGGTGGAAGCAACCCAAGTCCATCAGTGGATGAATGGAAAAACGTGGTACCTACATACAATTGAATATTATTCAGCCATACAAAGAAACAAAATTCTGACACATGCCCCGACATGGATGAACCTCGAAGACATTATGCTGAGAGAAATAAACCAGTCACAAAAGGACAGATATTGTATGATTCTACTTATACGAGGTTCTTAGAGTAGTCAAATTCATAAAAACAGAAAGTAGAAGGAAGGTTGCCAGAACTGGGGAGAGAGGGAATGCAGAGTTATTGTTTAATGGAGACAGAATTTCAGTTAGGAAAGATGAAAAAGTTCTGGAGATGGAACAGTAAGGATCATTACACAACAATGTGAATGTACTTAATGCTCCAGAACTGTATACTTAAAATAGTTAAAATGGTAAATTCTGTTATGTATATTTTACTACAATAAAAAAAAATGTAAAGGAGACTTTGGAAACATAACCAAATGTGATCTGATCTTGTTTAATCCTGGTTCTAATGACCAAATATTAAGGGGAAAAAAAAAGTAAGGGACAACCAGGGAAATTTAAAATGTGGACTAGATTAGATGTTATGAGGAAATTATTGTGTCAGGGTGATACGGTATTTATGTAAGAATGCATTATTTTTTAGAGAGGTAGCCTTACGTCTTCAGGAGTAAAATGTCATGATGTCTGTTATATATATAGATGGAACAAAAGATGAAACAAAGAGCTAACTGTTACTTATTAAATCCAAGTGATGTGCATATGGAATTTTACTATCTTCTCTACTTTACTACGTATTAGAATTTTCTATGATTAAAAAATAAGAGGAGCACCTGGGTGGTGCAGTCAGTTAAGTGTCTGATCCTTGGTTTCAGCTCTGGTTGTGATTGCGGGGTCTGGAGATTGAGCCCCAAGTCGGGCTCTGCCCTCTGCGTGGAGTCGGCTTGGGACTCTCTCTCCCTCTGCCTCTGCCCCTCCCCCACTTGCTCTTGTGCTCTCTCTCTAAAATAAATAAATCTTAAAAAAAATAAAATAAAAAATTAAGAAAAAATTTAAAATTATTTCACTATGCATGTGTCTTAATCTCTCAACACTTTACCTATCATAATAAAAAGTTTGAACTTGATTTGGAAAGCAACAGGAAAAGGCACTAAAAGATTAAAAGCTTCGGTTCAAAAATGTATTTTAAGAAAATTATCATGCTGGTGGTACCTAGTATAGATATATTTACTCAAGAAATATTTTAGCGCTTACTTTGTTCCAGCCACTGTACTAAGAGGTAGGCAAAGGAGATATACAGTCTATGTGCTCAAAAAGTTCCAATCTAGTAGGAGAAAGAGATAAAACATAATTGAAATACATTATCATAAGTGCAATGAAAAAGATATATTCAGGAGTGAAGAATGATACCTAACTCAACTTGGGAAGATGAAGAGATTCAGAAAGATTTCTCATAAGAGCTAAACCCAGAGTTGAGTATTTAAAGAGGGGTAGGAATTAGCCAGGCAACAGGAGGCAGGGAAGGATATTCCAGTCAGCAGGATAGCCCTGAGAATAGAAATAGCACTGGCAAGCAGGGGAGGGCAGGATTCCAGATTATGTATAAGCATATAAGAAGTTCAGTGTTGCTAGAGCTTAAAGGGGCAGAGAGGGAGAGAGGAAGGAAAGTTGAACCTGGAAAAAATAATCAGGTATCAGACTCAGTGAAAGATCTCATGGACTGGAGAAAGAATATCACTTTGGGGGCAACTTTTAAATTGCCAGATGATAAGTACTAAGCCTGAAAGTGGGCTGGAGGCAGTGAATAGAGAGGCAGGGCCAAAATCCAGAGACAGCACAGAGATTCAAGCTACATGACTGGCATCTGACTGAACGTGGACGATGAGGAAGGAGTCCAAGAAGCCTCTCAAGTTTCAAGTTCAGGTCACAGTGAGAGTGATGATGCCATAAACAGAAAAAAAAAAAAAAAAAAAAGGCAGAACATAGCTTTAAACACTTTGGGCTTAAGGAGCTGATGTGATGCTCATGTGATTAATTTCCAGCAGATGCTTAAAACAGATTTAAGTCCCCCACACTGAAATGATAGTTAAAACTAATGGAGCGGCTTGATGTGGGCAAGAAAAGCAGTCTATAGAGAAGAGAGTCACAGACAGAATCCCAAGACATGCCTACACTCAAGAGGTAGGAAGAAGAGTTGGCAAAACCAACCAAAAAGGAGTAATCAATGAGGCAGAAGGACAAGGAGAGATTTTATGCCATTAGTGAATTCAAGTAAAGATAATTATAACCTATCTGCTGTGTGATATATAGATTCCTGAAAAACTTCATGGGCTGCAAAATTAAGAAGAAAGAGGGAACTATATCAAGATGGTTAGGGCAATAAGCACCTTTAAGACAGAACACGGGGTTAAATGGAGCCTAGAGGCAGAATATGGGTGAAGGGGCAATGTGCATACTCTTGGACTTGCTGTATTCAACTGTGTTTCTGTACTTCACGTGTTTGTGTTCAAGTGCTGTTACTTGGGAGTGCTAAACGGTTAACGTGCTGGTAAAAATCAATTCAAAAATCAAATATGAACCAACATGAATTCTGCATTAACTAACATTATTCCTCTTCAGCATTCAAGTACGAATTAGTTCATGTTACAAAAATACATTATAGCAGAACAGACTGTCAAAGGAGGGCTAGGCAGCAGTATCAATGCCATGGAGTCAACACCAAAAGAAATCATTGATGTCCTAGAATCATAGAGTACCATTGACTCCCAAATGTACAGTGTTTTAAGTATATTATCTAGTCTCTCTTCTCAGAATATTTATTAAATTTTATATACTCGTCACTAAATGAGCACTCAAAGCCCAAGGTCTCTACCCCCAGTGAGCTTCTTTACAGAGCCCACATACTTTTTTAAAAAAATTTTATTTAAATTCAATTTAGTCAACATATAGTGTGTTATTAGTTTCAGGGGTAGAATTTAGTGATTCATCAGTTGCATATAAAACCCAGTGCTCATTTTATCAATGCCCTACTTAATGCCCATCATCCAGTTATCCCATACCCACACCTACCTCCCCAGAGCCCACATACTTTAACAGCTACACACACACAGAAGTTGTTGTAGATCATAGCAATTTATCCCAAAGAGGTAAAGGAAAATTTACTTAGGAAAGCTTTAGAGAGAAGAAAAAGACTAGGGACTGACAGTACTAAGTATGTTATTGGTCAGTCAGGAAAGGCCCTATGAAGAACTTCTGAAGGTTGTTTTGAACTAGGATGCCATGGTGTGGCAGAATTATAAGCAACACACAAAAAAATTTCTGAAAGATCAACCCACAAGATACAACGTGAAGGGAAGATACTGGTGACAGGGAAACCAGGTGCACTATCATACTTAACACAGGTGAGACTGACAGTGGCCCAAACTAGCGTAGCTATAGTAAGTAAGGTCGGTATCAAAGGTAAAAATATGAGGGCTCTTCAGATAACTGACCAATACAGAACAGTGAAGGAAGGGAAGAGACAGGAGTCAGGGATAAGGTTTCAAGCTCGAGCAACTAGGTAGTACTACTTAGCAACAGAGGCTCCAGAGACAGAAGCGAGTTTGGTAATGCTGGTCAAATCTGCAGATGAGAAAACGTATATTATCCCCAGTATTAGAAACTTAAGCATAAAGTTTAAGTGTTAAGCCCAAGGATATTGGTTGTTATTTTTTGGTGAAACCAACTAACTAGCTCCTTACTAATAAGGAAACTTTGTAACAGTAAAAAGGAAAAAAAAAAGGCAAATAAATCAGATGATAACTAAGATATCAGAAATTTTTATTAGCAAGGTTCTAAAACACCAAGATAGGAATTTCTGTGAAATCACCAAGATTCCTTAAATATTTTCCCCATTAATTTTCAGATGTATTTCATACAAGTCAGGTCTGAGGCTCCATGCAGCGGAGAGACGGTAAAGAACATGAACAAGAGTTCTGTCATATCGCTTCACTATAAGCCTAGGTCCTGCCACTTACACCCTCCAACCCATGACGTAGGGCCAGTTACTTAAGAATCACAGGCCTCAAGTTTCCTCAGCAGTGAATGTGGATAATAATAGTACATACTTCACAGGATTGTTGTGAAGACTAAATAATCCATATAAAATACTTGGTACAGGTACACTGCAAACAATAAATGTTAAGATTTTTTAAATAATTGTTATTATTGTTACTGATAAAAATGTTACATTCTTGAGGTACACAGGAGCAAGAAAAAGCAAAGTTGACCTGGGTGGCAAACCTGGGTGGCAATTACCAGAGTGTTTGATTTATAAGTATTCATTAAATGGAACATTTCCATTTCGTGCGCTTTTCTGTAAATATATTGTAAAAGTTTTAAATACTTCTGTAAAAGGGAAAAAAGTCTAAGAACAATGCCTTACATAAAAAGGACTGGTATTAAAACACACATTCCAGAGCAAATGAAGATAATTAAGAGTTTCCTTTTCACAATGTATTCCCTGGTTTTAGCTACAAAATCCATTCCCCCATTCATGCTCCAAACTGCTATCGGTGATAATTACTCCCTCCCCTATCTGTACCTATAGACCTCAGGAAAAATTTCATCCCTTTTCTCTACTTGAGTTTTATGAAGAAGAGGAAGAGAAAGGAAGAAGAGGAGGAAGAGGAAGTTCAAATCCTATTTCCATGTTATGACCATCCCCAATCGCAATTTTTTTGAAAATTCCTCCTTACATATGGGATAAGAGCATTATTCCTCCAGAACCTCCAGAATGTCCCCTGCCAGTCACCTTTTTTAATTGCTCTAATCATGTTGTACCTTCTAATTCACTCTGGAATAAATTCCTTCAGATCTCCCTTTCAAGGATCTCCCTATCAAGAAGTGTCCAAGCAACTCTTTGCCACAGATATATTTCTCAGACCACCACAGGCCATATGGAAGTCTCATCTCTTCACTCCCTAATCTATTCTTTCTTCTTTTTCACCTGAGTCTTCATTCACTAATTTCTTATGTGCCCCGTTCAAGTTTAGCACATACTTCCTATAAAATTCACCAACCTCTTTTCTATGAAGCCATTCTTGACTAGCTCTTCCTCCAACCTCTACCCATACACAATTTCCTGTGAATGGAACAGGTATAACTCTATACTTTTATTTTCTTTAGAAAATATGTATTTTATACTTGCACCTATCACCTTATTTGTGTATCAGCTGGTTGTATATTTTATCTTTTATCTATTCTATACGTGAAAAGGTAGGAATCACATCTCATAAAAGTGCATCTCACTGTTTTGAAATAGCCTGATAATCACAACTTCTACAGAGCTAAATTGTTGTGTAAGTTTCTGATTTAACACAGTTTCTAATGGATAAAACTAAGTTAGATACAGTATCTAGTCTTGGTTATACCTAAATCCACAACAGAGGCACTTACTTATCAGATTTGACCCCAGTTTACCCTTTAGTCACACTCCCTTCTCTCTCAGCAGTCCTACTGCATTCTCTCAGGACTGCTCAATTACTCCTCCCACAAGCCTGCAATGCCCCTTCCTTGTGCCCTCCCTTTTCCTGCATTTTATCGGACCAATTTTCTTTCATCTTTCAGGATCAGCTTACTCCAATTCATCCACTAGGAATCAACCAGAACATCTCTCTTGACTGCTCAGCCCCAAGTTAGAATTTTCTCAGAATATACTTATTGATGTACTTCATTGTAATTATCAGTTTACTTTTCTATTATTCCCACTGAACTGTAAACTCCTTGAGGTACACGCTGAATTTTATTCTCTTTTCTATCCCCTAACATTGTTAGACATCCAATTGACAATTAGTGAACGAATGTTCATACCCACTTCATGACCTTGTACATGCTACATAAGCACTCTCATGTTTCCTCCCCTAAAGTACTTTCCTCCTGTAAAGTAGGGATAATGCTATACCTAGTTCATAAAGTTCTTATAAGGATTAAATGAAGTCCCATGAAGCTCTTAGTATAGTGTCTGCCCCATAGAACTACCATTTGAATGTCTGCTATGCCTTAGTTACCCTAATGTATCCTGGGAAATGTAATGTTATGACCATTATTTTCAGGCTAAAAGGCTTGGCAAGTATGCCTCTTTTTCATGCATCCAGAAGTCGTCATTAATTACATTCTGATCATCAGCAAATATTTATTGCATACCTATTATATGCAGGAGTCCTTACGAGGTAGCACTGAGCTCCCAGAACACAATAATATAGGCAAGTAATAAAACAAAAACCTGTACCAATATCCAAGAGAGGAAACAAATGTTATTAGTTCTTCTGTACAAACAATATGGGTATTTTTCAAACTACGTCAGTTTTGCTTTATAATAGTGGTAAGCTTCAAAAACAATTACTGATGGGAAAAGTTCAAAATTAACTATCATCAAGTGGACCAATAACAGGAGGCAGTTCCAGAATTTCTTGTTGCTATCTTAAGTTTCACTTTTGCTTAGAAATATTTCTCACAAAAGAAATTTAACCATGACCAAAATAGATAGATGACCTTTATTTGTGTTATTCAAATGGGAATTCCACAGTATTTCCTTAGGTTTTTTCCAATTAGCATTTAATTTTGTAGCTCTGAAAAATCGCCTGAATTTTGTTTCTCTACAAAACTGAATGCCGACTGTTTTCCCACCACCTTCTCTCTTTAAGACAGGAAAAATGCACACTTCTTAGTCACACTGGCCCTTTATCAAGAATTACAAAACTGCAAATCATGTCACCTAGTATTAGAAAAGGACGCTGTGGACTTAAAACCACGTTCTGCCTAACAAATCCAGAGGTCAGAGTCCCAGGGAAGTTTGTGCTGTATACTACATTGCTTTCAGTAGCTGCAGAGAGACCTCTAGCGCTGCCTCAATAAGCCGAGTTTGCAAATACTACCTGCTAATGTCACCTTAATGAAACAATGGCAACATGCAGAGTAGCAACGAACTAAGTGACCAAGATGTTTACAGTTTTGCAACCACTTGGAAATTGTACCAGCTTGAAGCAAGAGATATATACAAGGCCGTACGAAGCTATGTATCCAATTTATTCCGGTAAAACATGTCAAAGAAATTATTATCCTATGCACAATCCCACTACTAGAACGGCTAAGAAAAGAGGTCCCGTGAGCGGAGGTAGGAACGTCTCTTCCAAAGCCTCAACACAATAGATGGTAAACTATTGTCCACCTTCAGGTTGCTCCAAATGCCAGCAGTAACAGGAGTATGAGCTGGAATAGCTCAGCAGCACTGGTCCAAAGGACTGGACTGGAATATGAGAAAATGGTCCTGGCGCATCCTACCCTCCCCCATTCACCACCCTCAAACAAGTCAGTTACCCGGCTGGTCCCCACCCCCCTCTGCGGGCCGCCACCGCCCGCCTGGGCCCGGCTCGCAGGAGATATGCGCGGGGACCCGCACAGCCCCGACTCCATGTGCGGCAGCGAGGGGGCCGCGCCGGGCGGGAGGCTGCACGGGCAGCAGGCGCGAGTCGCGGCCGCCCCCTCCGCGGTGCGGTCGACGGACCAGGGCGGCAGCATCCCGGGCCCGCGAGGCCCCGGCCCGCGGACCCCGCCTCAGCTCCACATCCCTTCCTCGCCGACAGCAGGCCGCGCCCGCGTGACGGGGCCGAAAACCCGGCATTTCCCGGTCCCCGCTCCGGCAGTTCCGGACGGCGGCTGCAGACCGGCCCGCGGTCCCGTCGCCCGCTCCGCCCAGCCCGGGGCCGCGGTGACGGGAGGCGGCGGCCAACTCCGACCCACCGCGAGCCGGCGAGAACCAGCCCGGCGCCGGCCCCCCGCCCCTCCCCGCCGCCGTGGGGCCGGCGCGGCCAGGCGGGCCCAGACCACGGAAGCACACTCACTTCCACATCGCGGCCCTTGTTCTTAAAGCTCTTGATGCGGTGGTTCTCCAAGCCCGGGTTCTCGGCCATGGCTGCGCGCGGCTCCGGCGGCGGCTACTCCTGCGGCTGCGGCGGCGGCGGCGAGTCTCGGCGCGGGAGGGGGAGGTGGAGGAGGGCGGGAGGGGATGGGAGGGGGAGGGGGAGAGGAGAGCACGTTCCGTGACGCCTCCGAGCGCGAGGTGGCAGCAGCGCCAGGGGAGGTGCAGGCCGACTGCTGGGCGGGGCGGGGCGGGGCGGGGCGGGGCGGGAATGGCGCGGAGTCGTGGTGCGCGCCCGGCGAGCTGGGGTCACGTGACCGGGGCGGCCACCCCCTGGACGCCTGCCCGACTGTTCTCAGGATGACCCCCACCCCGCGCCAGGGCCTCCCCACAACCCCTGCAGGATGCAAATCATGTGCCAGCAATGGAGCCGGATCGGAGCGGCTTTTACTGCCCCCTGAGACCCGGAGCTGCGGGCAGAAACTACAGTTCCCAGCATGCCAGGTACCGGCGGGGGTAATTCTCCCGGCCTTGACAGAACGGGAAGAATGCCGGGAACTCTGTGCGCGCGGCTTTCAGTGCGGCGCGCTCTGTGCGCCTGGGCGCGAAGCCCCGCCCCCAAGGCTGCCTCTGGGCGGGGAAATGGGAGGGGCTCTCCAGGAGATGGCACCTTGCGCCCTATTGGGAGGGAGGGGCGGGGCTTCCTGGGAGGTGCGTCTCGCTCCCAGTAGCCTAGAAAATTAGAAACCGATCGACGGTGTGTGCTACGCTTCCTTGCTTCTTTGGGGTCTCCTGGAATAGCAGCCACCCTCATTCGTTGTTCCCTTGCTCTGCTTTGGTTTTATAAATAGTAATTATTTCCATCTGACATGTAGATTTGCGATGTATGTGTTTATGTATGTGCTACCTGGCTTATTGCACTGGAATTAAGCTCAATGAGAGCAGGGACTTTTGTTAATTTACTGCTGAATTCCTTGCGTCAAAGCAGTTCTTGGGGGGCGCCTGGGTGGCTCAGTCGTTAAGCGTCTGCCTTCGGCTCAGGTCATGATCCCAGCGTCCTGGGATAGAGCCCCGCATCTGGCTCCCTGCTCTGCGGGAAGCCTGCTTCTCCCTCTCCCACTCCCCCTGCTTGTGTCCCCTCTCTCGCTGTCTCTTCTCTGTCAAATAAATAAATAAAATCTTAAAAAAAACCAACAACAGTTCTTGGCACGTTGTGAATACTCAGTAAATACTTGAACAAATCAGCGCTGCAGCGTTCTGTTTCTTCATCATCCTCCCAAACCCGGTTCTGCAACCTTCACACTGGCAATTCCTGCATTTCCATGTCCCCAACATCTCTCGTTCCATCACCACACATAATCTTCTCAGCCTTCAGGAAGCAGTCAAATTCTCATCTGCAGACTCTCCAATCTAGTATCTCCCCGTAGGGTCATCGGAGGACTGATTACAGGAAATTTGGATCAATGACACTAACAGAAAGTAGCTTCCTGGGGCAGTTGGGTTTCTTTGAGTATATGTGAAATAATCAGTTTCAGAATCTATGGCAGATATAAGCAGGTATGCAGTATTATAGTACAATTCAAATGATACTGAGGTAATTCAAAGGTTGGTAGAAATATAACCCTAAAGAGATTAAAGAAGACATTTTTCCAAAGCAAAGGGACCTAAATATCCCACCGTCCAGGGGTCATGAATTCAGAGGCCTTACAGTGGCCATGGCATTTGTTTTGTGAGTGGTAGGATGTGGCCTGTTGATAAACATAGGCCCATTTGAAGGCTTCAGACCAGTGTTGCCAAAGGTCCAGTTTTTCAAAGAAAACCAAAAGGCTGTGTTTTCCCCTCATTTTTGAATGTCAGTTTGCATTTTTAAATGCACTTTAGTGCATCAGTCACTTGAGAATTTCAGGCCTTCATGTTATAATATCTGATCCTAATCCAACCACTCATTCCAAGGGAAACAATAGCACATGCCTAAAATTTAGAATAGATTACTTCAACTCTAGTTCTTAAGGCAACAGAAGTGTATGTTTGCCAGTCTCCCTGACTGACTGCAAGAGAAACTTCTAGACTGCTGCTCTATTTCTATTATAATTTAGCAAGGCATTCTCTTTAAAGGTTACTTTACACCCTTCCACCACAAGACAGCCTGGTTCCTGCCTCCACACAGCTTCATGTCTGTCAGAGGAGACAGACAATAAAACAAGTTATCACCCAAAAAGTGTGGTGGTTGTCAAGAAAGGGGAAGGAAGCTCAAGACTCACAGCGGGGAGATCTTTATAACCTGCTGATTCTGAAGACCCCTAACATATGAGGATAAGATCACAAATGGAGGTCTACATATCACATACCTAAATATTGAGAAAGTATAGGGGCACCTGGGTGGCTAAGTCAGTTGAACATCCAACTCTTGACTCTGGATCTCAGGGTCGTGAGTTCAGGCCCTGTGTTGGGATCCACACTGGGTGTGGAGCCTACTTAAAAAATATAAATAAATAAATAAATAAATAAGTGTGTGTGTGTGTATATATATATATATACATATGTATATATATAGAAGGTATAAATTAAGCTTACAAAAATAAAATATATTCTAATATTTGACATTGACAAATGCACTTTCTTTACAACCTGGAAGTCTGGATTTGAATTTAAATTCCCTGACTCCTTGGACTTCTGCTTCAGAATGTGGTCATGCAAATAGGGCTGGAAGCCAACCCCCCACCAATTTTTGTTCCCCTTCTTTTGCATCTCCTGGCTCCATCCCACACTGGAATAGAACATATGTTTATACCCCTACCCGCAAGGTTCAAGTTCTGTCACTTACCCCCAAAGTTTTATTTACATCCCGCTACCCACCTCAAGGGATGCTCCTTGGCCATTACTCAGGCCAGGAGTGTGCAAAGTAGTCGCATTGTGTACCCCTACCAGGTCAGACCCAGAACAGAGGCTGGGGTTGCCCCTGGATGCAGGCTTGTCCATTTGAGCGGGGCATCCCAGGGCTCTGTTACCCAGAACTGGATCTAGAAGCACAAATTCCAGTGAGCATCACCCCTTGGCCCCATGAACTGGGTAGTACAAGGAGGGGTACAGAAGAGAGCCAGAGTGAGGTCCTCTAAAAGGCAGGGTCCAGAGCAGGGCCTTCTCTTGCCTGGGTCTAACCCAGTCATTTTTACTCTTTGCCATTATCCCCAGCAACTTAAACATCCACACTCTGGCCCCAGAATCTCTCCATATTCTTAACTCCACCAGGTTTCTACCACTTATGGCTCCCACCAGGAGCTATATCCAGTGACTCAAATTTGGTGTTTCCCAATTGTTAGCAACCATCTCTTTTCCCTCACCCTAATCTTCTCCCCTGCCCTAAAGCTTTTCCTGACAAGTCTTCTCTTAAGTGGATTTCTTTTCCAAACTTATTTTGAGTGTTTACCACATAGCGGGCATTGTTGTCATCAGACACAATAAGGGCAGTGGGGAGCAGAGCAGTGACAGGAAGGAAGAGCCCTCTGCCTCTGGGAGATCAGGCAAACTCTCCTTCTCCCTCTGACTCACCACCCACCTTCTCAGGGGACAGTCAGGTGGCAATACACAGAATGCAACACAAACACAGCAGAACCAAAAGGGAGCTAATGATTTTCCCTTCGAAGTCAGTTCCTTCTGCAAATACATCAACTCTGTGAATAGCACTGCCATTCTTCTAGGGATTCCACTCAAAGCTAAGAGCCATCTTTACTCCCTGCCTCTTTCTCAACTCCCACACCTGGTCACCATGTTAATACCCCATTCGATGCTCCTTGGGTCTGGCTCTTCTTCCCATGCCACCCACAAGTCTACCTTGACACTGCCTCCTACTGGTTCCCCTGCTTCCTCCATCTTCTCCGCAATATTCTGACTCACCTCCCCAGATCTACCTAATTCTCCCTGTATGCAGCACACTCCTTCCTCTCTATCGTTGTCTATCAAATCATTTCTAAACTCCTTAGTCTGGTGGTTCAGATTATGTGTCATCCAGCCACAGTGCAGTGCACTTTCCTTATCTCTGACTCCCCTGCAAATAGCTAATGCTTCAGCTAACATGTTCTACTCATCCTGTCCAAAATATGTCTTAACCTTTTGAGCCTTCATACCTTTGCTGTTTGATTTACTTAAAAAGCCCTGGCCCTCTCTCTACCTGTCAAAAGTGGTCCCTCTTTAAATACTCAGTCTATGAAGTCACCTTCTCCATGAAGCTTTCCCAGCATGATGCAGTGGAGAGACCTTCCAAACCTGAACAGGCAGACCCTAGGGCTGACTTCCTCCCAGAGCAAGCCCAGGTAAGTCACTCTATTTCGCCTGAACTGTCTTCTCATCTACAAATGAGAGTTCTGATCACAGGGTTTTTGTGAGAATCAAGTTCTAAAATGCACGTGGAAGTGCTTTGAAATTGCTACATTAATATTAGTTGTTACTGTCTTTCCAACCAGGCGTGATCTCTTCCTCCCTGAAACTCAGAAGAATTTACATACTGTTTTGTATTGCTGGAATTTGTGTAGTCTTCTCTCTCACAATCACCTGTAAACCCTTGAAATAGCTTGTACATATTTGTGCTCCCCAGCCTAGAATAATTGAATCTCATGCATGTTTTCTGAATGAATAAATGAATGAATGAGTGAATGAGTGAGTGAGTTAATGAATGAACTTCTTCCTTCTCTCATAATCATGTTTGACTATTTCTTTTTTTTTTTCTAAGATTTTATTCATTTGCGAGAGAGAGAATGAGAGACAGAGAGCATGAGAGGGAGGAGGGTCAGAGGGAGAAGCAGACTCCCTGCCGAGCAGGGAGCCTGATGCGGGACTCGATTCCGGGACTCCAGGATCATGACCTGAGCCGAAGGCAGTCGCTTAACCAACTGAGCCACCCAGGTGCCCCCTGTAATACATTTTCTTGAGTTCTACCCATGACTGCCCCAGTAACAGCCCTGGCATCAGAACCCACACACTATTGAAAAATACCAGATAGACCCCAAAGTAGAGCCAGTTGTCAGTGTTGAGGTTGGGGCCTCCCATAAGCCAGTCTGGGAAGAAGGTCATCCACCCCCCATACAATTCACACACGCACAGGGTAATCTGTATGAAATGCCTGTTAGAGAGAAAGAAACAAGAGCTCAGCGCAGCTGGGCACCCGGAATCCTGACATCTTGTCTTAGATGTCAGCATTAACACAGTCTTCCACAGCAGAAGACCTCTCTGAAGTCAGACTCCAGGATCATGACCTGAGCCAAAGGCAGTCGCTTAACCAACTGAGCCACCCAGGTGCCCCCATGTTTGACTATTTCACTACTCTCTAAGAGCACTTAAAGCAAAGAGCCAATACAGAAAATTGAGGAAAATGACATTGAAATTCATCAACTCAACCACCTAGCTATGCTTCTAGAAACTCTGGTGGTAAGGAAACCTAAAATAATAATAAGAGTTTACATTTACTGAATACTTCTGCATGCCAGGCATTTACATAAATCATCTCTAATCCCCTGAGAACACTGCATGGTTGGAATGATCATCTCCTTCTCTTTCTGGGGCAGGTGGAGCCTGAGGCTCCGGTTCAAAAGTTAGTAGCAGCAGACAGAGCACTGTGGCAGTAAGGTGAGAAGTCAGAGTGGAAGAACTTGAGAACTCTCAGAAATAATTGGGGACACACGGAGAGGGGCTAGCGTCTGGCCAGTGAGCACTCATACATAATAATGTGGATAATACAAATAAAGTGGCTTCATTTTGTAGTAATGGGCGCATGGACCTAAGAGACATACATTACACTTCTAATATAATTCTCAAATAATCAGAATGTAGCAAAATAAACTTAATGTTAAAATTGTAGTGAGCATACTGTAGTTATAAAAAGCACGATTCAATAATTCCAAATATACTTAAGTACCTCTCCATATCTCAAGGTCATGATCCTGGACCTTAATTATAAGTTTAAAATATCCTAGCTACAGAACCAAATGATATCCTAGAGATGAGAACTGTCTCAGAAGTTTAGTGACTTGCCGATTCTTTAAATAACAAGCTGTGTGTCCTTGAACAGGTTATTTCACCTCTCTCAAGTCACAAGTTCCTTACCTGTAATAGAAGCAGGTTGGACTGAATGATCTCTAGGCTCCTCCTACAGGTGTAATTCTCTAAGTCTGTGGGATCATCTATCCAGCCTAGCAGCATTCCTTCTATTTCTCATTATTTTACAAATGAAAAATCCAAAGATGGTAAATAATCATAATTGGAGCTGAGCGTTCTGACTTTTTTCCACTGGTCTCCAGTCCCTCATAGGCCTTCTGATTTTCCAAAGGCTCCCACTGTGCTCAGCTTGCCACATCTGGCTCTCTCAAATGCTTTGGGCCACCCAGTCACCCCCAAGTCACAGTTTTCACTCTCAGTTATTCAACTCAGATAAGAAATAGTTCATTCACATTAAGGTGTGAATGACTTTATTAAACCATGTGAATCACAGTGGATGGAATGTCTGGTATAGTTAGCCTATTATTAACATCCATCAGCCCCTCCCCACACCAGAAAACAAAGAGCAGCCCCTGGGCATCCAACGGCAGCCGATCCCTGCTGGAAGTTATTCTGATGAAACGAGACTTGCTGGAAAGTGACTTCTTGGAGTGAATACCAGATTTGGAATCTGTTTCTGTGTTATCTCCTCCAGTAAACATGAGCACCTGGAGGAGATCTGTCTCACTCAACATTCTGTCCCCATCTCTAAGATGGTACCTGGCCCTTAATGGGGCTTCGATAAATGTTGGATGGATGAATAAACACATAAACTGGAGTAGAGAAAAAACATGAAACTCACCAACTGGAGGAGAAGCCGTAAAAATGTTTGGTGTCATAAAACTGAAGAGCCTATTTCTACTTGGCATAAGAAAAGTCACACTATAGTAAGGAGGGGGATTATGGTCTTTAAATAATAATAATAACCAGTAATAATAACAATCAATAATTATTCCAGGAACTATGCTAAACCCTTACTTGGATTACTTTCATTTAATCCTCACAACAATATTGTCAGATAGAAACTATTTTTGTCCTGTCTTATAGATGAAGAGTGTGAGGCCAAAAAATATTAATTAACGCCTGCATGGTCAGGAGGAGATAGGGTCCAGGCAATCTGACTCCAGTCAGATCTGTGATTTGTTTTTCTGAGGGTGGGCACACAGAGGGATGGGGCCAGGAATAGTTCCGCAACCTGGAGCCAGGGCATCTCCTGCAAGACCCTTGCCCCTGAGAGCCATGTTCCCCCTTCTGGCCTGCAACACATGGAGAAACTCCCTGGATCTAGTGCAAACAAAAGGGTTTCCACAGGACAGTAAAGCTGTAGTCAGTTGAAAGAAAAAGAAAAAAAGTCTAAGTAGATTAGTTACTAAGAAATAATGAATTAAACTCGTGCGAGAAAACTAGTCTTTACAGAAAAGAGACTTGACTGTCAAATTGGCAGAACTGGGAGACAACCTATCCCGATGAACCATAAATCCAGAGGTCAGACAAGAAAGGGGTTATCATCTAGAGTTCTATTAAGTAGGCATCTATGTTTTGTTTACATGTCACTGTTTGTTGGAGATGTAGTCTGTTTATGAATATTGAGCATTAAAGATGCTGGTTTGTAAATATTCAGCTCTAAAACCATTTATGAAAAACAAGATAACTGGAGGCAGGAGACACCTGAAAGTAGAAATCAAAAAAGTTTGGTTATGGGCGCCTGGATGGCTCAGTCAGTTAAGCGTCTGCCTTTGGCTCAGGTCATGATCCTAGAGTCCCTGGATTGAGTCCTACATCGGGCTCCCTGCTCAGTGGGGAATCTGCTTCTCCCTCTGACCCTCCCCTCTCTTGTGCTTTCTCTCTCAAATAAATTAAAAAAAATCTTTAATTAAAAAAAAAGTTTCATTAGTTTGATTGTAAACATACTCCTCTGTCCCTGCTACTTGAGGAATTTGTGATTCCTTAGATTGGAAAATGCCTAGAGATCTGAATCTTGCAGTAAGAGTACAGTTCCAGGAACATTTTTTTCCCTTTTTTCAAATTGCTATGCCCCTTATAATCAACATTGCCAATATGTTAATAATCACCCAGTAAAATGTACAGCAGAAATTTTCCAAAAGAAGTTTTTTGAAACTAAATTTTATGAGTCATTTAACTTTGAGGTCTACCTCCCTTTAAATACTGCAATTTGAATGACTTTGTTTTGGTCCACTCTACTCAGATAAAAAATTTTTAAATAATAATAATAAATGACTTTGATTTTGATAAAATGTTATTTTTTTTCCTCCAACTACTTGTTTACATTTGCTGTCTTTGATATCTAAATGTACTACACATGAGATCACAGTAGCTTGAATGTTTATAGGCCAGATAATGTGATGTCCTGTGCAACCACTACATGTGGCCATGAAATTTTAATTTTAATTAAAATTAAATAAAATTAAAAATTGATTTCCTCAGTTACACTAGCCTCACTTCAAATGCTCAGTAGCTTCCACATTGTGGCTTCCATATTGGACCATAGAAATATAGAACATGTTATCACAGAAAGTTCTACGGGACAGCACTGTGTTAGAAAGAACACAGATTTGGCAACAGATAGAGCTGTGTTCAATTCCCATATTTCACTAGAGTTCTGGGGTGCCTGGTTGGCTCAGTTGGTAGAGCAAGCAGCTCTCGATCTCCCGGTCATGAGTTCGAGCCCCATTTTGGTCTTAGAGATTACTTAAGGAAAAAAAAAAATAACTGGTTTTCACTAGACTTGTGACCACAGTAAGTTTCTTAAACTTTCAAAGCTTCAGTTAGTTAAATTGTAGAGATACAAATACCTACACCATTAAAGTAAGCAGTACAATGCCCAGCACATTTTAATTACTTAATAAGACTACTATTATTAATGTTTAGGGATCAGAAATTCAAACTTTGGAGACTGAAATTAGACACCAATATTTTCTTCATACTATGAATACTCAAATCTTGCTGGCTACCCAAAAATATTAAATTGAATTAAAATCAAGAACATAATAACACACTTATTTTGTTTCTTTATCTAGGATATCAAACTTCTATAGGATAAAACCAACTTGAATATCCCTAGAGAAATCTTAGACTCAGGTAGCTATTTAAAGCTATATTGTGACCCAGAAGATTTCTGATTCCCAAGCCATCCTTGCAATTTAATTCACGCACATGTCCAGCAAATGTTTGTATTTATACAGGAAGTCTATTGGCTAACTAAGGCTGACTTGCAGAGCAATAAGGCAAAATGCATACCCCTCTCCCCACCATCCATTAGCTTGGAGATAAAACCCATGCAAGTTACACATCCCAGCACTTTTGAAAGTAATTCAACTTATCTAAGTGTCTCCCCAGCCCCACCCACTCTCCCCTCTTTCTGTCAATATGGAACCTTATGTAACAGCATCCAAAACTGAGAGAGAAAGCTGTGGATAATGTGCCCACAGAGCTTAATCCCTGCCACTCTCACAGAGGGACACATTGCAGTTAGGAATGCGGGCAGCCAGAGCCAAGATAATTCCAGACTCATAGAACAATTGTTCTATCAACCCCAAGTACGCAAAACAACCCAAACAAAAATAACCAGGAGAAGCTATGAGTAACCTACAACTCATCATGATACGAATTCCTAACATCACACTTACTTTGAAATTTGTTTTTCTAAGCTCCTCAAAAAAAAAAAAAAAAAAGGCAAGATTATACAATGAGATGATAAAAAGATAGAGGACAATACTCTGCCCTCACTATTCAAAGCTGGATTGCAAAATATATACTAGTTATGAAAAAACCTTTGTTTTGTTCCCTTTTTAGACTTTTAATTGAACTTAGGTTTTCTTTCATACCAAAGTAGTACAAAAAAAGGGAGGTGTCTCTCTTGGAAGACTACATGCAGTCCAGTAACTGATGGGAAGCCAGTGAAAATACATAGCAAAATGCTGTCAGAGTGTGTTCTGACCCATAATATGAGTAGATACAATTCCAGTTACTCACTGCCAAGAGATAAATCTAAACCAAGCCAACACCTGCCATCTAAAATGGTCATAATTCTGAAAAAATGTCTACAAATGATTCTTTGTTTACTGTAGGCATGAGAATAATAATGAACACTGATTGAGCACTTAACATGTTCTAAGCACTGTTCTAAGTGATTTGCATGTATTATTAACAACAACCTTTTAAGGTAGGTAGATAATGTCATTTCCCATTTTACAGAGGAGTACACTGAGACATTGAGTGGTTAAATGACTTGCCCAAGGTCACCACCTAATCAGCGTGAGAGCCAGGATCTAAGCTCAAGCAATCTGGATTCATTTTACACTCTTGTCTCTGTGGGCAGTTGGAACGATGATGAACTTAAACACAAACCTATGACCATTCACCAGGACCAATATCTTAAAAGCTGTGTTTGTTTACAGGGCCATTATCTTATAGCTGTGTTTGTTTGCAGAAAGCAATTAAAAGGAAGAACCCCACACATGTGACTGGAGCCTGTTACCATCAACAAACCCACTTCTCCTTGGTTTTCAAAATCCCCCGTAAGAAGTGTCTCAGCTGGCAATAATTTTGAAAAGTCAAGAGACGAATTCTGGTGACATTCTTTTAGCTCTACATCAAACTGCACCTGAGGTTGGGACAGTCCATGAATTTTTCTCTCTCTTTTTTTAGTTATATGAATGAGTAAATTTCCCTCTTAAAAAACTGTTTGAGTTTCAACAGAAGGACCCATAACCAATGTACCTCTTCTCCAATCACCACCATCCCCACTTAACCAAAGGGATTTTCTCAGGGGTATGACCTCAGCCAGTCTATTCAGAGTGGATCTCAAAACTTTTGTAGCATGACCATAAAAGAAGTTCTTTCTACTGGACTTGACATTGGGAAAACATGAACCAGGAGGTGCTGTCCCCAAGGTTGCTGGAATCCACCATACAGAGTCCAGGGAACCCACTCAGCCAAGGGAAGGTAGAGCCAAGAGATGCAGAGAAACTGAACCCTGTGACAGCATTTCAGTCCTGAATCCTTTTCAGTACCTTAAACCAATAAATTCCACTTTTTGGTTAAGTTCTATCATTCGTGATTGAAAGAGTTCTAAACCACCCCTTTAAAATTTCCCAATTCATCTTCTCCTCTCATCCGACCTTGCCTTGGTTCAGGTTGACATCCCTTCTTTACAGGAAGCCCCTGTTATCCATTTTTGTCTTACAAAGACCCTAAAATGGAGTAGCTTAAAACAACAATGACTTATTATTTCTCCTGATCCTGTGCGTTGGCAGTGGGCGACTGCCCAGATTTATTAGTCAGCTTTACCACAGTAACAAATGACTCCCTGAGTTGGCTTGTAACAACCAACGTTCCTCACTCTGCCATTGCATGTTCCCCATCACACCAGAGAAGGCTCTGCTTCTGCTCTCCATGTATTTTCACATTCTGGGACCAAGACTGCAGAAGTAACTCCTATCTGAGATGCCTGTCCTGTGGCAGAAAGGAAGAGAGCAAGACAGTAGGTGGAAATAAACACAATGGCCCATCCTGTCACACCCCACTGATCAAAGCAAGACCCTGGCTTTGAGGGCTCCCCATTAGCTGTCAGGGTAAATTAGGTTGGCACTCAAGGTCCTTTAAGAGAGGTTAAATAAGATAAGGAGGTACATGTACACACATGAACAGAGAAAGGAGATTTTATATGTATAGGTGCATACACACATATAGTATGTATACTACTTCTGAGACGCACACACACATATGTATACAGGTAGAATGTTTGTAACTCTGGACTTCCACATGGAAGGTTGAATGTTAGTCTCAATCTGAGATCTGGGACCAGTCCTTTTCTAATCAGGGAAAATTCGGGAAGGCCCACCCAAACAAGTCAGGCTTCTGTTGAGCCTGTTAGGATTGTAGGCCTTTGTTCTAGTAACTGGGATCTAGCTTTTTTCCTTTTCTTAATTGTAGTAAGAAACACATAACATAAAATTTCCCATCTGAGCCATTTTTAAGTCTACAGGACAGTAGCGTTACACGAACATTGTTGTACAACAGATCTCCCGAACTTCTCCATCTTGTATAACTGAAACTCTATACCCATGGAACAACAACCTCCCGTTTCCCTATCCCTCCAGCCCCTGGATCCAGACCTTTGCTCCATCTGCAGGATCACAGAAGCTCTGCTGGACTTTCCTGGCACCAACGGCGTGGCTCCATGCTGTCTTCATACAGCCTTCATCACAGAGCTTCTTCTCAAAGTCTACTACTGGGTCTGCCCCCAGGTACAGCCCTACCCATGAGCCTCTAATTTCCACCTCCTTGCTGGCTACCAGTCAGGAGCTGAGATAATAATACTGTTAATATAAAATAATATAATGCTAATGTAAAATAATAATAGCATTTATCCTTTATGGCATATGTCCTATATTATTCTAGGCATCATTCTAGATGCCTGACAGATATGATCGCTAATCCTTACATAACCTAGAAGTACTGCCATTCCCAGGTGTGTCTCTGTTTTCGTCAGGTACCATTCTTGATGTAGATCTCAACTTTTGTTCAAATCCTCCAGAACAATCCACCAGCACCAAAAGTATTTGTAAGAAACTGTGGAAATTACTGAAGCCTTCCCAGAGTGGGGCAGAGGTTTACACTGCACATCCAATAAAAGTTAAAATACTCAACAGAAGTGACTTTTCTCTGTGCTATCATCAAGCCTCCTCCTACCTCCAAGGTTTAGCCTCTTCGATTTTATGCTGAGTGTATAATAAAGAAACAGGTAACAGAATATGTAACTAAATATGACTTAAACAGTAGGTTTATTATCTCTGGAGATATCATTTTCAGGCTTGGTTAATTCAGAGGCACAATGATGTCATCATGCACTCAACTCAGGTGCTTTCTGCCTTTCCCTCTTTGCCATCCACAGCCTTTAGGTTTTCATCCTCAGAGATGTCCCTCGTGGTTACAAGATGGCTGCCATAGCTCTAGGAATTATATCTGCAGGTAACTACATCTAAAGATAGGAAGAGGAGCATTTCTCCTCGCCCACCCAACTCCCCCCCCACCACACACACACACGCATCAGAAAGGAAAACGTTTCCCAGAAATATTTCAGAAGATTTACCTTTAAATTCACACTTGTGCCTTAGGGCGCCTTGGTGGCTCAGTCTCTAAGCGTCTGCCTTTGGCTCAGGTCATGATCCTGGGGTCTTAGGATCGAGCCCCACGTCGGGCTCCCTGCTCAGTGGGGAGTCTGCTTCTCCCTCTCCCACTCTTCCTGCTTGTGTTCCCTCTCCTGCTGTGTCTCTGTCAAATAAATAAAGTCTTTAAAAAAAAGACATTCATACTTGTGCCTTAATAATACAAGCCAATATTGGCATCTTTATTCTCGAGATTTGGAAAGCAGGTTGTGACAGCAAGGATGAAGGGTGGGGAGAGAAGGGTTGTTGACAAGGAGCCACCAGTCTCAGCCATATAGAGCAGCTTGGCATCTTGCTCACTTCTGTGCTCTGCAAAGAAAGCTGCCTGATTCTTTTTTTTTTTTTAAGATTTTATTTATTTATTTGAGCAAGAGAGAGAGAGAGCACAAGCAGGGGGAGCGGCAGAAAAGGGAGAAGCAGGCTCCCCACTGAGCAAGGAGCCCGATGTGGGGCTCTATCCCAGGACTCCGGGATCATGACCTGAGCCCAAGGCAGATGCTTAACTGACTGAGCCACCCAGGTGCCCCAAAAGCTGCCTGCTTCTTAACAGGCCATGCTCTCTGCAAGTCTAGTTCACAGCCATCTAGTACTGCTCAGAGAGGCTTCTTAGAGCCCAACCCCTGCCCCTAACCCTAGTGGGATTATCAAAGCACAGGTTATGAAAACTCTTCCCTCAGAGGCCGACTCGGAATTTCTTTACCGCCATCTCCATACACGCGGCAATTCTGCAGACTGAGGGCTATTACCTCATTTTACAGATGTGGAAACTGAGCAGAGAGTTTAAGTGACTCACCCAAAGTCAAACAGCTATCAAATTGTAGATCAGAGTTTGAACCCAGGGTTGTCTGGCTCCAATGTCCTTGCTGCCAATGAAAGCAGAACAAAGCACCAAAGAAGACCAGAGGGGCTGCAATTGACCAGAAGGGTAGTACGTTCTGGGCCCGGCAGTAATTGAAAATCATCACAAGGTTCTAAGGAGGAATGTAATTTCGGTTCTCGGCTATCTCTAAAAGATAAAATAGAGCAGTGCTTTTAGCCCTTGGCTGAGTATACGGAGGCATTTTAAAGCGTCTGAATGAATGAACACAAGCCGTGCTTCCGAGTTCCTGACACCCAACCCTTTAAGTGGGGCCCGAGGAGATCTTCATTCAACAACAAGCATTTATTCAGGACCTGGCCCTTGCCCTGAGAAAGGAGGTAAACACATATTTTTGGCTCTGTGTGGTTAAGTGCAGTTATGGAAGTGTGCACAGAGGCTGTGGGGGAGCCAGGGGGGCGAGGGGCGGGGAGGATGGATGTTAGAAAGCCCGAGATCATCATCCCCCTGACTGAGGTCATCCTGTGTTTCAGGAAAGTGCAGTCACTCGTGTTCAAAATAAGGACCCTGAGTCATAAGAAAAGACCTAAACCGGATTAGGTATATACACCGTTACCCAAGGTGGGGCTGAGAAATGTTTTGGAAAGATTTCCTTTCAAAATGGTTTACCAGAAAACATTTTAGCAAACCTGAATATCAATTTCAGGGTTTTGTTTGTTCTGAAGGTTGGTTTATGGAGCACTTCACATGGCTTATGTATGTTACTTCATGAATGTAGTTGGTAATTTGCATACATTATCTTGTTTAAAGCTTACAGTAATCCTGTAAGGGACATAGTCCTATTTTCCCACTTAAAAATTCAAAATAATTATTCAAAAATAATTTTTTACCCTCCCCCCACTCTTTTAGGTGCAGAAACTAAGGATAAGAGAGGTTAAGCAACTTGTCCAAGGGCTCTCAGTTCCTCACTGGCAGAGCTCGATTCACACCCTCCCTGCCACAAGGCCAAAGTGCCTTCTAGAAACTTAACTCCCAGAGAACACATCTCATAGGAGAGGTAGTTACAGGTTGGTACACTGGATCCACATAGAGAGTAGGTGTCCTGTAGAAAATCAGCAAAAGTAGTGATGAAGGTTGAATGATCCATCAGTAGGAAGGAGAATCATTTTTTTTAAATGGATATTATACAGTGCTCTATTCTCACATACATTTCTGTAACAAAGCATTTATTAAGGAATTCAGCTTTAAGGAGAACAATTTTGCCACTTCGATCATCTGTTCAGACTGTATTTTCTATAACTTGGGCAAATCTACAAATACGCTCCAAAATGGAAATGGTTGAACAACATTGAATCTAGACCCTTGCTGCTCAAAGAGTTGTCCATCCCCTTATTGTTTTTCAGAAATGCAGATTCTTGGGCCTTTCCCCCAGCCCCTCCCCATCCACCAGGATCCCCCAGGTGGTTTGGTGCACTGAAAATTTGAGGAGGGTGCTGCTCCCAATAGATACCTTTCCCTGGCATTCTCCCGCCCATCTTGGATAATGTTCTATAAGTCCATGAAAATCAAACAGAAGTAGGTCATGTTGTGGGTTCTAGAAGACAAACTTTATATCAAGGCAGCATTTGCTATCTTCTAACTGGATTTGTTTTTACTTTAATTTAATCTAAGAACTCCTTTTGAATAGATTCTTGGAGAGATCTCTGGTTGTGCAACAGAAGGGGAAAAATAATGGGGAAAAGGAAATGATTGGGGAGGACAGTGAGGGTGCCTGCTGTGGTTTCCCAATGGCACAGACTGATCATGCAAGACCCTTGATGTCTTGTCAAGTTTCTACTCGGGTCAGGTGCAAAGCCCATTACCTGAGGTGCCCGCTGGGTGGTCTGGATTGAGAACAATGGCCCCTCCCATCCGGAACACTTTGCTATTTTGCAAATGTTTCAATGGCTCTGCTTGAAAGCAGTGAAACAACAGCTGGTGAATAATCTCATTTTATATTAATAGAGCAGCGTTGCCCCATCCAGGTCCCTCAGTACTGTACAAAACAGAACATCCCTTCTTCCCCAGGGCAAGGAAGGGAAGTCTCAACCCGTGTTGTATTAGAGCACAAGTAGGGGCAGAAGGGGCCCTTTCCTCACAGACAGAACTCATTCCATCCTTCAGATGAAAATTAAGTTAGGGCAAGGAGGGTGGGAGAAAATACCTGCATTAAATCACCAGACTTTACCTAGGCTAAGAAATAGCCACAAAGTCAGAAGTGTCTTGCCCCAACCCTGCCTCAGTTTTCTTTATGTGACGCTGTGTGTGCAGAAGCAAGGTAGAGATGTGGAAGTTAGGTGACAACCCTGAAAGATAAATCTGGGCTATTTTTAATACCGGGGCTAGCTGGTGGCTTAATGTTAGCAGAGTCAAGTAAAACAGAATGTGACAACACACCAGTTAATCAGCACTCTTGCCTGAGCCAGCCACATTTTCAACACTGTAGAGAATTGCAAAGGGATAAAGTATAATCTGTGATTTCAAGGACTTCACTTGGCTGGAGGATTTATTCAAGAGAAATGACTAGAGGCAGGGTTGTAAGATATAAACAGTAAAGATATATACCTTAGCCCATTATATACTATCAGGGACACATACAGGGTGGGAAAGCTAAAATGCTTTGATTAAGCAACATTTCTGGAGATTTTGTCAAAACCTTCTTTTTTTCCAGGAGAAAAAGGAATGCTTTTTTTAAACATTATTTAACATTTACTAAAACCGAATTGGGAATTCCCGCCCCAATTCTTTCAGTGTGGAATAGATGGAAGTTGCTAGAAGGGAGTTGTTAGGCAGATTTCCTACATGTCACCAAAATAAGTAAGCTATTCTAGGGCCAGGCACAGAAACTGGGTGAGTGCAGAACCTGACTAACAAGAACGAAGGAGGCTGGTGGAAATTTCTTAGATGTAGTTCCTAATCTCTACCTTTTGTTTGGTCAGGATTCCTGTGATGGTTAATTTTATTCATCAACCTGGCTCGGCCATGGTGCCCAGATATATGCTCAAATGTTATTCTGGATATTTCTGTGAGGGTGTTTTTGAGTGAGATTAACATTTAAATAAGTGGACTTTGAGTAAAACAGATTGCCCTCCATAATGCAGGTGAGCCTCATCCAATCAGTTGAAGGTCTGAATAGAACAAAAGACTGACCTCTTCCAAGCACGAGGGAATTTTCCAGCCCAAGAGCCTTTGGACTTGAACTACAGCATTGGCTCTTCTTAGGTCTCCAGACAGCCAGCTCACCTTGCAGATTTTGGACCTGTGTAAGCCATTTCCTTAAAATCTGTGTGTGTGTGTGTGTGTGTGTGTGTACACACACATCCTATTGGTTCCGTTTCTCTGGAGAGCACTAAGTAGTGCAGACACCTTTGTGAGTTTTTATTTATTTATTTAAAAGATTTTATTTATTTATTTGACAGAGACACAGTGAGAGAGGGAACACAAGCAGGGGGAGTGGGAGAGGGAGAAGCAGGCTTCCCGCTGAGCAGGGAGCCTGATGTGGGGCTCGATCCCAGGACCCCGGGATCATGACCTGAGCTGAAGGCAGACGCTTAACGACGGAGCCACCCAGGCGCCCCACCTTTGTGAGTTTTTAGAAGGAATTTTTATCGAATGCTTTCTATGTGCCAAACTATGGGCCCTCTTCCCAGAAAATTGTGCCCGAACACAAATTTTACATAGGGTTTTCAGGGAATCACCAATCTCTTGAAGAACATCATGGACCCCTCCCTCAAATTAAAAACCCCTGAGCCCCTGGCTAGTAAAAGGAATATAACTGAATACTTCCCTCTCTAAGTCTTCCTGTTCTGAAAGAGCAATTACCACCTGGCAGGTGGAGTAAGGAGATAGCTGCAGAGTTTTAAAAGCACCAGAAAAGTGTCCTACCAGAAATCTCCCTCTCCTTCACTTCTCTGAGGGGCCAGGGACTTCTACGGTCAGCATTAGCATTCTGCAGTGGAGCCTTGTTAATTTAACTGGACTAAGGCATTGCTACCTCACATGGTGTAGCTGAGACTAGCTGGTTATTCTTAAACATCAGCACGGCCTTCTTTGGCACTCTGCTCCTTAACTTGTTCTTGCTGATGGAATGTGAGTCAAGGTGATCTTCACCAGCTCTGGTCAGCGGCCATTCAGATGGAGATGCCTTTTCACACTTTGGTTCCCTTGCAGTAGACCCCGGGAAGGAGGTGATGACAGAGGATGGAGCCTGAAAGAGCAAGAGGCAGATCCCTTTCTCCCCCACCCTCATACTGGACTATGATGGAAGCAAGAAACAAACCTTTATTTTGTTAAACTACTGAGATCTGGGAGTTGAAAGCGTATCTTGACTAATACATATGGGAATATTATTATTGGGAGAAAGATGCTAGTAGAAATACTAGAAAAATACCCATTTAAAAAACTAATACGATTTACACCATTATTACCCATTGACCTTAGCAGAAATTGAAAGCAGGGCCCTGAGGAAATAGCCCCGGTTAAGACTAAGGAGTCCAAAGTCAGAGATGGCATGAGGTGACCAGGCTCCTGCCAAGGGCTTCCATGCTGCGTAAGTCCAGGGGCACTATTCATACAGGCTTTCTATATCCCTGGAGTTGTGCAGTGCACAGCCTGCTCAGCTGGACAAAGTAGCCCTGCTCCTGGGAGTGGCAAAGCAGTAGGAAAGAGGCAGGAAGACCTGAGAGAGACAGTAGGATGGTGGCACAGAAGCATTCTATGCTTCTCTTGTGGTTTCATCCTCCACCCAAGCACTGGCCCTGGTCATTGCTGAGGTACCTGAAGAGTCTACCCACACCTCAACTAATCATATTTAAGCTAAACCCTTTTATTCATGAAAAAAAGTGTATCTTCCCTAAAATAGTTCTTTATGGTCTCCTGTAAGTTATTGGTTACTAAAGGAGAAACTTTGCAAAGGATGACTTATTTGTTGGCCTTATAGTTAGAAAATAGGGATTATTATTCCTAATTGTCATAGAAAATCTTTCTTAATGACTCCTATGTACGTGAGTATCCCCCCCAACACACTCTCTTTTTTATTTATTTATTTATTTTATTCTTATGTTAATCCCCATACATTACATCATTAGTTTTAGATGAAGTGTTCCATGATTCATTGTTTGTGCATAACACCCAGTGCTCCATGCAGAATGTGCCCTCCTCAATACCCACCACCAGGCTAATCCATCCTCCCACCCCCTCCCCTCCAGAACCCTGTTTGTTTTTCAGAGTCCATCGTCTCTCATGGTTCGTCTACCCCTCCGATTTCCCCCGCTTCATTCTTCCCCTCCTGCTACCTCCTTCTTCTTCTTCTTTTTTTTTTCTTAACATATATTGCATTATTTGTTTCAGAGGTACAGATCTGAGATTCAACAGTCTTGCACAATTCACAGCGCTTACCAGAGCACATACCCTCCCCAGTGTCTATCACCCAGTCACCCCATCCCTCCCACCCCACCCCCCACT
>NC_138371.1:121522493-121531302 GCF_054177405.1 Leptonychotes weddellii | reverse complement strand
TCCAGTTCCATCCACGTCGTTGCAAATGGCAAGATCTCATTCCTTTTGATGGCTGCATAATATTCCATTGTATATATATACCACATCTTCTTTATCCATTCATCTGTCGATGGACATCTTGGCTCTTTCCACAGTTTGGCTATTGCCAACACACTCTCTTTTTAAACTTTATATTATGAAACATTTCAAACATACACAAAACAGAGAAAATAGTGTAAAAGACCATCACCAAGCTTCAACAATTATCAACATATGGAAACTCCCTTTCACCCATTCTCCTTGCTTTTACCCCACTGGGTTATATTGAGATAAGTCCCAGACTTCATATAATTTCATCCATGCATTTTAGTATCATCATTTTAGTATATATTTAGTATTATATCATTTAGTATTATGTCTCTAAAAGATAGGGACTTTAAAGAAACCATAATGTTGTTATCATACCTTTAAGATTTTAAAAATATTATTAAATATTTAATCAGTGTTCAAATTTCCCCAATTTTCTAATAATTTTTTACAGGTTTTTTTTTTTTTTAAGGTTAGTATCCAAATATGACCCACACATTGCAGTTGGTTACTGTATCTTCTAGGGTCTCTTTTAATTTAAGGGCTCCCTTGCCATCTTTTCTTTTTCCTTATAATGTATTTTTGGAGAAACTGTGTCATTTGTCCCATAGAGTTTCCCACATTCTGCATTTTGCTGATTGTATCCCTTTGGTATCATCCAATATATTTCCCTAAGCCCTGTATTTCCTGAAAAGTATCAGTTAGATCTTGAGTAATTAAGGTTCCGGTGGCGTCTGGCTGGCTCAGTTGGTACAGCATGCGACTCTTGATCTCAGGATCGTACGTTCGAGCTCCATGTTGTGTGTGGAGATTACTTAAAAATAAAAATTGTAGGGGTGCCTGGGTGGCTCAGTGGGTTAAGCGTCCAACTCCTGGTTTTGGCTCAGGTGGTGATCCCAGGGTTGTGAGATCAAGCCCCACATTGGGTTCAGCGCTCATCAGGGAGTCTGCTTGAGCTTCTCTCTCTCCCTCCCCCTCTGCCCCTCCCCCCAACTCTCTCTCTCTCTCTCAAATAAACAAATAAATCTCAAAAAAAAATCTTTTAAAAAATTCAGTTTCCATTTTTTGACAAGAATTCTTCATAGATGGTTCTGTGAACTTCCTATTGCATCACATCAAGAACACATGATGTCTGGTTGTCTCCTCTTTTGTAATGTTAAGATTGATTAATGGATTGAGACATTGACAGCTTGATCCGTTCATTTAGTCTTCCATAAGCTAAAATTTAAAAAAATAATAAAAAAAGAAATAAAAATAAAATTAAAAAATAAAAATAATTTAAAATAATTTAAAAATAAAAAATAATACAATTTTTATAAAAGTTCCTCATAAGCTTTTCCCCCGATAGGTTTTTTTTTTTTTTTAAGTAGGCTCTACACGCAATGTGGGACTCTAACTCACGACCCAGAGATCCAGAGCCACATGCTCTACCCACTGAGCCAGCCAGGTGCCCCTCCCCTGATAGTTTTTAATAGCCACTGAGGTCATCACAGATATATTATTTCATTAGGGATTGCAAAATTATGGTACCCTAGTTGTACCATTTCTCCTTCATCTATTAGCTGGAATGCTTCTAAAAGAAGAATTTTTCCTCAACAACAATTTAGCTATCCTGAGATACAGTTCATATAGAAAAGACGAGACAAATGCTCGATTCTTTCCCTTTTTAAACCAGTTTTCAGAGTAATGAGTTGGTTCCCTAGCAACCTGTAAAGGTGACCTATGAGGGTTTTTTTTTTTCTTGGTATAATTATAAACTCATGGATTTTAACATATTTGATGCACTTCAATCCACTGCAAATACTCAAATTATCCGTCCTTGAACTTGGGGAGTCTCTTTACACTGGCTCCTAACCTAATCTTTTGAATACAACCCATAGTCTTTGAAAGCTTCTTTGCTTTCTGGTATGACAAATGTCCATTTCTTGCCCCAACTCTGGGATCAGTGATTATCTAAAGCCCTGGTTCCCTTCAGTGACAAGTTGAATTTAGAGACCAGAATGTGGGTGCTGGGAGTATTTATTGCTCTGGGGATTGCTACAGTTTGTAAGCCTTTTCAGTGGCCAGAGCCAGACTGGCTCTCTTTCTGATCTCCTCTCCTCCTACTGCCCTCATTGATTCCATTCCAGGCACACCCTCCTCCTTGCTTCCTGTGCCACTAACAGGAGCAGGGCAGGCAACCCTGGAGGGCAGGAGTGAGGAGGGCGTATCATTGCCTTTGCAGTTCCCCATGCCCAGCACCCACTGCCCTGGACACTGCTGGCTCACTCCTCACGTCTTTCTTCAAATGTCACTTGCTCAATACAACCATCCCTGGACATCCTATCCAACACTGAACACAGAACCCCTTTCTCTCCCAAATATTCTCTATCCCTCTTCCCAGCCTTAGTTTTCTCAGCAGAGTCTTAAAACCTTAATGCTATGTAATTTACTTGTTGATATTTTGTTTGCCATCTGTTCACCCAGTGGAATGTAAGTTCCAAGAGAGGGGAGGCTTTTGCCTATTTTGTTTGGAGCTATATCCCAGACACCTAGAATGCAGTCTGGTACAGACTTAACTCCTTGGCAAATAGCTGTTGAAGAAATGAATTGAGAGGGAATAGGCTATTGGGACTGACCTAAGCCCACCTGGTCTTTCAATGATTGGACTCTTTTGGCAAACATTTGTAGCCTCCAAAATGAGAAGCTCATGGGGGATATAAATCCCTAACTCCCCATTACTTCACTCTCAAGTCTGGAACAGGACTAAATTCAGTCACACACCCAGTTGCTAGCCTCATAGGTCATTGTAATGACTGGTTTTCAGGCTGATCCAGAGATGGGAAGTGTGGAAAGATGGGAGGGAAGAATGACTCTCCAGGGTCACATTGTTTATTATTATTATTGCCAAAGCCAAAACTTTTAAAGAGGAGTAGCCATTTACTGAAATGGGGAGAAAGGTTTTGAGGGGCCAATCATGTTGGTTTTGAGAAGTCGGTGAAATATTGGATCTGTCAAGTGGGCAAGTAGAAGGGTTTTGATTTCAGAGGAGAGGTCCTGCCTGGGTAGAAAAATCTGGGAGTCATCCGCATAGAGATAATATTTAAAGCAGTGAGACAACAGAGTGAGAAGAGACAGAAAGGAGATGAGGTTTGAGGAGTGATCCTTAGGTCCCTAGACACCTACAGGTCAGGGTGATGAGGAGGAGACAGCAAAGGAGGCTGAAAAAGAACAGCATGGAAGGCAGCAGGCGACCCCAGGGAGCCTGTGGTCCTGAAAGTATTCCAAGGAGGAAGGAAGAGCAACATCCTTAGATGCTGCCGATGAGGCAAAGAACACGACCACTGGATTAAAGACAGTAACTAACCATCTGTAAGGGTATAGATCAAAACCAACACACATAACGTCTCACTCCCTAGACTGCTTTATCTTAAAGTAAATCACAGACAGTATGATAAGGTTTTTCCCGTGGATTTTACTGGATGGGATGGTGGGAGAGGCAACAGCACGGCCCCTTCTTACTTGGCCCAGAATGAGGAGCAGGCAACCTAGGCTCTCCTTTCTTTAGGGTAACATTCAGGCCACCCCTGGCGTTAGAAAACCAGGGCTTTCCCTTAGGCAGGACTTAGAGAAATGCCTTTCAGTCCTGGGAACCCCTGAGGGCAAAGGGCAGGTCAGGCAGCTTCAGGACCAACAGGTGAAGTGAAAGCGGCCTTAGGATAGGGGCCTGGCGGTACCCGTCCATCCGGGTTGCTTGCTACACCATCTGGAATCTGCCTGCACTTAGAGTCTCTCCTCTCCACTTTCCCATCCCCCTTCACCTCAGCGCTGGCAGCCCTCCTGCCTGGGAGCCCTCCTCCTCACATCTTCATTTGATCCCACTTTTCCCTAACCCTTGACTGCCTCTTCCTCGCCACAAGGGAACAAAAGGTCAAGAGCTTAAAGGAAATTCATGATCACTGGAAACAATTATTTCCTTGATACAGGTAAAAATTGAGACAAATTTCTTGGTTAGTGGAACACATTTCATTCCCCACCTGGATAACTTGCTCCCCTTTCCTTGGGCGTAAGGGCCTATAAGCTCCAAAACTAAGGAGGTGGGGGCCCCTGCCTTAGCTGAATGGAGGTCCATATAAAATGCTAGGAGAGCATACTCTTTCACGAGAGCTGTCTCCTTGAGCTCTTCATAATTGGCAATTGTTTGATTATATGTTTCCAGTCAAGCATTTTTGTCCTAGGGTTTTACTCATAAATCTACTGCAAGCCTACAAGACAGTGGGATATATTATCTGAAGTCATGGTTTGGGAAGAGGCCCAGATCTCAACCCCAGCTAGTCCGTCCACAAAATGCAACACTCTCCAGCCACAAAAACTTTTAGACAGATCCACCTGAATAGACGTAGACCAATCTCCTAGATACTTAGGTGAAAAACAGAGTATTATGTTACCATTTGTATAAAAGAAAAAAAAAGAAAGAGCTTGAATACACACAGGGCATTTCTGAATCTGTAACAGATGGGTATTGACATAAAAGGGAGACATATTTCACCACTTTTAGTGTTGTGCAATTTTTAGAATGTACATAAATCATCTATTCAAAAAATTAATCAAGAAAAACTAAGGAAAGCACTTAGAGAATCAATACCATCCAATTGACTGATTGATCTTGGCCGTCCAAGGAGGACTTGTAGATGGGAATTGAAGAAGGGAGTGCTTAGAGGAATATGTTTGTCCCCTAGGGAAGATTTTAAAGCTGGAGGGGCTAGGGATGAGGAAAGTGGAAAAGGTGTCAACAGACACCCAGAGACACTTTACTTGAAAGAACTTGTGAAGTGCTTAAGTTTTCTGACACTTAGAAGATTACACCCTAGCTGTGATACCATTATAAGATGTGAGAATGTGCTTGTGTAGAAAGCCCAGGGCAGTTTACTTTTGGTGCTGGAGGCTGTCCAAGGAGGCTCTCTGCAATCTTGAACACTTGTGCCAACTCCATGCACATTTTCAACAGCGGCTGTTTGTCTTTCCCTGGTAGGGCTGGGGAGGAGACTCAACGGTTCAAAGCCCAGGCAAAAGTGAGGAGACATTGGGAGGATCTTGGATCTGTGACACCTTATCTCCAGTATTTGCCATCTCGGTGGGGAGCGGGAAATAGAGAGGAGTTTGGTTTATTCTCCAGGAAATGTCCTGGGGCTGCCCCACAGTGTCAGGTCAGCCTGAATTTGGGATTTTGTTCTAATAAAATCTTATTCTGGGAAGCAACCTCCCTCTAGTTGTTTCTTTTCTGCTTGTTCATTCTAGAATTGCTTTAACCATATTAAACCAGGCTTGCCATTGGCTTCCAAAAAGGAGGGAAAGGTATTCATTGGTTAAAGCCACTGATTGCTTGTGGCCCGCCCTTCCCCTTGCCCCTCCTTAGATTTGCCTTCCTCAACAACAGCATTTCTAAAGATGGCATTTTGGTGTGGGAAAGACCCAGGTTAGCATCCCAGCTCCCATATTAGTGGAACCACCATGGCAATTCACACAAACACCCTGAAGCAGTATCCTCCTTGGTAAAACAGGGGACACTAATGGTTACTTCTGTGTTACAGTTAGGATCAGATGAGAGCCTTTGTGCAATTCAATAAGCATTTTTTGAGCATCTATCCTGTGTTAGGAAGAGGGATAAGCCTGTCCTTGTGCTAAAGGGCCTCAGTGGTGAGCTGTGGACTAACAGCAAGGGGATGAGAAGAGGGCGGTAAATTAAAAAAAAAAAAAATTGTGGGGGGGTGAGGGGCAGACGGAGAGGGAGAAAGTCCCGAGCAGACTCCATGCCAAGCATGGAGCCCAACAGAGGGCTCCATCCCATGACCATGACCCCAGCAGAAACCAAGAGTAGGTAGCCCAACCAACTGAGCCATCCAGGTGCCCCGAGGGTGGTAAATTTGCAGAGAATCAAAAAAGTTTCTGTTACAGAAGTTAAAGCAGATTCTCCCCACTCTTGTAACTCTCCACCCTGTTGCCCTATTTTATCTTCTTCACAGCTCTTGTCAGTGCTTTGTTTTTATGCTAGGGCCAATCTCCTTCCACTAGAATAGAGGTGCTCTGCCTTATTCCCCTCTAGATCTCCAGTACCTGGAGTTTCTCTCTTCCTGTTCTCTGCTCCCCTTTCTTTTGTCCTACTTTTTTTTTAGTATCTTAATTGGATTTTAAAATTATGATAACTTCATAAAGTGTTTTAGGGATTTGTAGGGTTTTTTTTTGTCCTAATGAAAGCTAAAATAGTTTAAATAACATAGAAATTATACACTTACTAAAGCAACACTACTCAAACTGTGATCTGTAGACATGAAAATATAAATCAACTTTGTCACTAAATATATTGTTTAGTTCAGCTGACTTTCTCTCTTTCGCTTTTTTTGCCAGAAAAAATATTATTTATGAAGCCATTGCGACAGTTCTGGAAGAGATAATGAGGGTAGTGGCACAAGGAATGGACATATAGTTGTTTTCTATTATGATATTTATGATATTTTAAAATTGAAGATACTCAAATTATTCATTAACATGGAACTGATTGAAAAAGTTATACTCCATCCAGCCAGTGGAATATAATTCAGTTATTATAAATGATATAGGTCGATTTTGACATGGAAAATCATTCACCTTTTTTAAGTGAAAAAAAGCAGATTACAAAATAGTTTGTATACTATTTAATTTTGAGGATACTAACTGTCCCATATCTGCATTTGTGCATTTACATAAGAAAATTTTCTGAAACTGTATATCCCAGAGTGCTTGACTCTGGATGTGTAAATTAAAGGTGTTTTATTTATTTATGTTTTTAAAAGATTTTTTTATTTATTCATTCGAGAGTGAGAGAGAGTGCAAGAGCATGAGCAGCGGGGAGGGTTAGAGGGGGAGGGATAAGCAGACTCCCTGCTGAGCCAGGAGCCCAGGATCATCCCAGGACCACAGGATCACGACCTGAGCTGAAGGCACACAGACCAACTGAGCCACCTAGGCACCCTAAATTAAAGGTGTTTTAAAAAAATTTTCTTCCCCCCAACCTATAACAACAGTAATACAAAACAAACTGAGACACACATCTATCTCATCAGCTTAGGATATAATAGGGCCACAACATAATTAATACTCAAATATTTATTTGAAAATACATATCCCGGGGTGCCTGGGTGGCTCAGTGGGTTAAGCTTCTGCCTTCAGCTCAGGTCTTGATTCCAGGGTTCTGGGGTCGAGTCCCACATCGGGCTCCCTGCTTAGTGGGGAGCCTGCATCTCCCTCTCCTTCTGCCCCTTCCCCTGCTTGTGCTTTCTCTCTCTCTCAAATAAATGAATAAAATCTTGAAAAAGAAAAGAAATATCCCAATACATGAAAGTTCATTTTTCTCCAAAGATTCTCTTCTCTGATATTTTCTGAGACCCTCAGGTTGACTTACTAAATCCAAAGGGGTCGGTTCAGGACACCATTAATAAAATAAGCTTTTTTTTTTTTTTTTTTTTTTTTAAGCAAGACTTTCTGAAGGAAGCAATATGTTGATTTATGTTCTAGTGTAAGCTCTTTACCTCTTGGCAGGCTGGTAATAAACGGTTCCCTGACTGGCTACTTGAATAGCACTGCATTAAAGGATAGATAGAACACAGTCACAGAGCCACCTGGCCCTGTTGCTTTTTCAAATGTTAGATTTAAATTACTCTTCTAATCTCTTCGATGGGTACTGATCTGCTTAGATTTTCTTCCTTTTCTTGGATCAATTTTGGCAAATTATATTTTACTAGGAAGCCATCAATTTCCTCTGTATTTTTTAATGTAGTGCTAGAGTGCAGCACATATTTTCACAGAGTTCTCCAAACCTGTTCATAACTGTTTTGATTCCTAATGAGCACATGGATGAAGATGCAGTAAAAGATTGAGAAAAAGGGGTCAAAAAGATTAGAATTGAACCAGGAGAAGTGAGTATTATGCTGGACACTGCAGATGCAAAGATACTCAAGCTCTCCGGGTTTCATATTTTTTCTTTTAATTATTCTGAATTAGTTTCATTACTAATCACTATTTGAAGAAGTAGATGTTGCTCTTCTGCTTCTGGAATAGTCTAGGTTGAGGTTGGTCAAAGAGTTTTTTTACATGTTCTTGTTTGTTTTGTCAAAAATTTTTATTTATTTATTTATTTATTTATTTATTTATTTATTTATTTATTTATTGAGGTAGGGGAGTTGTAGAGGGAGAAACAACCTTAGGCAGTCTCCAAGCTCAGTGCTTAGCACAGAGCCTGATGCAGGCTTGATCTCATGACCCTGAGATCATGAGCTGAGCCAAAATCAAGCGTCGGATGCTTAAACAACTGAGCCACCCAGGTGCTCTTAAAAAAAAGTTTTTTATTCAAAAATGTTTAAGAAAGAATAAAAATAAGGAAATTCCCTTTGTATTCAGAGGCTGGCCTTAAGATTTATAGAGTACCATCAGTACTTATATATTACTAACTAATATTAATAATTCTAAGTTTAGTTTTGGACCTAGAGAACAATTCATCAGCTCGTTAATCCAGATATTACAATTACAGTTGACCCTTGAGCAATGTAGGGGTTAGGGGTGCTGACTGGCGTAGCTCAGTCAAAAATCCGCATATAATTTTCATTTCCCCAAACACTTAACTGCTAATAGCTTATGGTTGACTGGAAGGCTTACTGATAATGTAGACCATCCATTAACACATATTTTCTATGTTAAATGTATTATATACTGTACTCTTACAATAAACTAA
>NC_138371.1:121512919-121522393 GCF_054177405.1 Leptonychotes weddellii | reverse complement strand
GAGGGTCAGAGGGAGAAGCAGACTCCCTGCCGAGCAGGGAGCCCGATGTGGAACTCGATCCAGGGACTCCAGGATCATGACCTGAGCCGAAGGCAGTCGCTTAACCAACTGAGCCACCCAGGCGCCCCGAATAAATAAAATCTTTAAAAAAAAATAAGGAAGATAAAATACATTTACAGTATTGTACTGTTTTTATACATTAAAAAAATCTGCATATAAGTGAACCTGCACAGTTGAAACCCATGACATTCAAGGGTCAACTGTACTCATTAAAGTTGGTCCAACTTGGGTTTGTAAACATCTTATCAATCTTTAAGAGACATTTCAGTTTCCATGTTTCCATAAAGCATCTGTTAGCAGCTATAGTCTGAAGTCGTTTCTCTCCCTCCAAACTTCCAGAACAATTGTTATCTCTACAATTTGTCAATTAATTGTATACTCCACTGGGGTAGTTCTTCTTCTCTTCTCTTTCTTTCTTTCTTTCTTTTTTTCTTTCTTTCTTTCCTTCCTTCCTTCCTTTCTTTCTTTCAGAGAGAGACAGAGAAAGCAGGAGCAGGGGGAATGGCAGAGAGAGAGAAGCAGACTCCCCGCTGAGCACGAAGCCTGACACCAGGCTCAATCCCGTGACCCTGACTGAGATCATGACCTAAGCTGAAATCAAGAGTCAGATGCTTAACTGACTGAGCCCTCCAGGTGACCCTCGGAAATCTCTTCTAGTATTCTTGCTTGTTTTTTCTTCTTAATAAATTAAAAAAAAAAAGCCTTTATTTTTAGGCAGTTTTAGATTTAAAGAAAAATTACAAAGATAGTACAGAGTTCCCATATATTCCCCATCTAGTTTGCCCCATAACTAACATCTCACATTAGTACTGTACATTTGTTACATTTAATGAATCAAAATTGATACATTAACTAACATCTATACTTTATTCAGATTTCCTTAGTTTTTATCTAATGTCCTTTTTTCTGTTCCAGGATCCCATCTAGAATACCACATTAACTTAGTAGTCATGTCTCCTCAGGCTTCTCTTGGCTGTGACAGTTTCTTAGACTTTCCCTGTTTTTGATGACCTTGACAATTTTGGTCAGTACTATTGGTCAGGTATTTTGTAGAATGGCCTTCTAATGGAATTTATCTGGTATTTTTCTCATAATTAGACTGGGGTAATGGGTTTTGGGGAATAAGATCACAGATACAAAATGTTATTTTCATCACATCATATCAAATGTACATACTATCAACATTGGTTTTTTTTAAAGATTTATTTATTTATTTGAGAGAGAGAGAGAGAGCATGGGGAGGGGCAGAGGGAGAGGGAGAGAGAATCCTCAAGCAGACTCACCACTAAGCACAGAGCCTGACGTTGGACTCGATCCCAGGACACTGAGATCATGACCTGAGCCTAAGTCAAGAGTTGGACACTCAACCAACTGAGCCACCCAAGCGCCCCAACATCATTTTTTAAAAAGATTTTATTTTTAAGTAATCTCTACACTCAACGTGGGGCTTGAACCCACAACCCAGAGATGAAGAGTTACATGCTCCACTGACTGAGCCAGCCAGGTGCCCCTACATCATTTTTGACTACTGATGTTGACCTTGGTCATCTGGCTGAGGTGGAATTTGTCAGGTTTCTCCGCAGTAAATTTACTCCTTCCCACCCACACTTCCTCTACTGTATTCGGGAAAAAAGTAACTATGCATGGCCCACACTTAAGGAGTGGGGAATTATGTTCCCCATTGTCTTGTTCCCCACATTCTTGAGTGGATATCTACATAAATCACTAGGAATTCTACATGAGAGATTTGTCTATTCTCCCCCATTTATTTACTCAACCACATGTCCTTCTAGTCTTTATCAAATAACATGAAAATCATATCCAAATATTAGCCACACACTTCTAGCTTTCTGTTGGAAGGTGGGCATCCTCAGTGGTCTTGCATGGTCCTAATCCCCTAGAGTCAGCCCTGGGGTTGGGGACCAAGAACAAAAATGCTTTATTACAGCAAGTTGACTTTAAGACAAATTTCAGCAAAGGGTAGCCCTTGAAAAAGGACACTTTTCAAAGGAAAGTGAGTTTCCAATATCTAAACTGGCCACTAATGATGAGAAAACTAGGATGGGGATTTGAATCCATATAACCCAATAAGGTAAGTATCATCATCATCATCATCTTTATTTTAAGTTCATTATCAGGAGAACAAGTCCTCTACCCAAATCCCCTGAGGCCTCTTCCTCCAAATCCTGTGCGCCTTTGCAATCTGTCCAGATTATATCCACTAGTCATTGAAGATTTTTCCTCCTTGGTAGAAGTTAGAAGAACTGAGATATTCATTGCTCCTGCTTTTGGTTTATTACTGTCTCCTTACATCACTTCTTGCTCCCTTCTCTACTGTGGGGAGTTTCCTCATGCTTGGGAATTCTACCTATGAACTCCTTCTCCTTTTTCCTGGGTATCTGCAAATCTAGAAAAGTCATACTGCAATAGAAAATGTTACTGTTGTCACTAGGAACAATTTTGTAGAGTAACATTAAATTCCAGCCCTCCAGCTTATCTTGTCTTTACCTTTTTACTAATTGATGGTACCTCCTACTTCTTCCTCAGACTGTTTCTCAGTACTCTGGAGCCTCTTGAGCTCTCATAAGCCATCCTCCATAGGACCATAATTATATGACATCGTCACCGAGATGTACCTGGAACTCTTACAAATTTGTTCACTCCGAAATATTTATTCCATAGGGCTTTCTATGTACAAACAGTTGTGTTAGATAACTGTTAAATAACAACTTCACAATATTGTCTTTCCCTGTAGGACTTGCATAAATAGAAGTCAAAGCCTTTTGGAAAAAAAAAAAAAAATCAAAGGTAGAATAGTAGGCAGAAAACAATAGATAACAAAAGACTCTAGAGGGTATTAACAACCTTCCCAGTTTCTCTGAAATTATACTGATTTCCTACCCTGAGCATGCCTGGAAGGAGAGCCCTAGATGTTGTAGCTTGATGTGTCCACTGTGTCCTCCTGTGGGAAAGTGCCTAAGGTCAAGACTTTCTCATTAATATAAAATTAATTCCATGTTTAGTTTATGAACATTAATACTCAGTAGTATGTTTTTGAGTTTACCCAAGTGTAAGAAGTACATCACTTTAAGTCCTCATCCTATCTGCCACTGACTGCTAAGTAATTCTGGGGGTTACTCAGGCTCTCTGAGCCATTAGACTTCTCTGGCCATTCAATTTCAGTCTCTTTTGCTTTCTATTCTCCTGCCTGTTCCTTTCTGCCGGTCCAGACCAGTTTGTCCTGAATCCCTTCCTTGCCCTGCCCTATGCCCTGCAATAGCGAGCTGATCCCCAAAGGTTGCCTTTCTTAGGCTCCCACATCACCTGGCTTTGGGCTGGATTCTGCCAACTAAAGAGTGGAGGGCAGTACCTCCAGCAGCTGAGCATCTCCTCTATGGTTCCCGCTCCTGCTAGACAGGACTGTTGTAATTCTTCCATCTTCCAGGCTCTCCTGGCATCACCTCTGTCCTTAGTCCCTCCTGCCTAGAGGCCCAAGGCTTCTGACTGGCCTCTCTGTCCCCCTGTGGGCTTCTCAGCTTCTTATATCACACATGTAACCATTTCTCTGAATACATTCCCTCTGTTTAAATACTCAGTGCTTTCTAGCTCCCTTTCTAGTTTGGGCCTTGAAACAGAACTTACTGGTAGTTTATTTAGGAAATGACCGCAAGGAATGGGAGTAGTGTCTGGGTAAAAGCAGGAAGGAGGGAGAATGAATCCAAAGCTGGTACTATTAGGCCAGTTGCTGCTCTGGGTACCTGAGAATTAATCCTGTTGGGGACTCTGAGTTGGTGGGAAGAATGGACCTCAGAATTGTCCAGTTGCCCCAAACATGGGCAACTCCTAGTACTTCCAGGTTTTCACTCATGTCTGAATAGCTCAATAGGTCCCCACAAGCATGCCATATTTTAGGCCACACATTAAGTCTCAACAGATTTTAAAAGATAGACATCATACAAAGTATCTCTTCTGACTACAATGGGATGAAATTAAAAATTAATAACAGAAGGTAAATTGGAAAATTCACAAATTTGCAGAAATTAAACAACACATTTTTAGACAACCAATAAATCAAAGAAGAAATCACAAGAATCAGAAAATACTTAGACGTGGATGAAAACTAAAACACAACATACCAAAATGCATGGGGTACAGGGAAAGCAGTGATAAGGGGGGAATTTATGGCTATAAATGCTTACTTAAAAACCAAGAAAGATCTCAAATCAACAACCTAACTTTATAACTTAAGGAACTAGAAAAGCAACAAACTAAACCCAAAGCTAGCAAAAGGAGGAAATAATAAAGATTAGAGATAAATGAAATAGAGAAGAGAAAATCAATTAAACCAAAAGTTGGTTCTTTGCAAAGACCAACAAAGTTGATATACCTTTAGCTTAATGGACTTGAGAGAGAGAGAGAACTCAAATTACTAAAATCAGAAATGAAAGTGGGACACTACTACAGAAGTAAAAAAGAGTATGAAAAGGTACTATGAAAAATTGTACACCAACAAACTGGATAACTTAGATAAGATGGACAACTTCTTAGGAAAACAAAATGATGAAGAAATAGAAAATCTGAATAGATCTATAAGGAGGAGATTGAATCAGTAATAAAAAACCTCCTGACAAAGGAAAGCCCTGGGCTTGATGGCTTCACTGGTGAATTTTACCAAAATGTTTACCAAACATTTAAAAGAGAACTAACACGATCTTTCTCAAACTTTTCCAAAAAATTGAAAGGAGGGAAGGAATCCTTCCTAACTCAGTCTATGAGGCCAGCCTTTCCCTGATACTAGAATGTAAAATGGCACAGCCACTGTGGAAAACAGTAGGAGGTTCCTCAAAAAATTAAAAAGTAGAATTACCTGGGGCGCCTGGGTGGCTCAGTCAGTTAAGCGGCTGCCTTTGGCTCAGGTCATGATCCCGGGGTCCTGGGATCGAGTCCCACATCGGGCTCCTTGCTCAGCGGGGAGCCTGCTTCTCCCCTGCCTGCCACTCCCCCTGCTTGTACTCTCTCCCTCTCTCTCTCTGTCAAATAAATAAATAAAATATTAAAAAAAAAAAAGTAGAATTACCTATGATCCAGCAATTCCACTTCAGGGTATATATCCAAAAGCACTTAAAGCAAGGTCTTTTTTTAAAAAAATTAAATTAGCCAACATATAGCGCATCATTAGTTTCAGATGCAGTGTTCAACAATTCATCAGTTGTGTGTAACACTCAGTGCTCATCACATCACGTGCCCTCCTTAATGCTCATCACCCAGTTACCGACCCCCCTGCAACCTGGCTCCCCTGCATCAACCCTCAGTTTGTTTCCTATAGTTAAGAGTCTCTCGGGGCCTGGGTGACTCAATCTTTTGAGCATCTGCCTCCGACTCAGGTCATGATCCCAGGGTCCTGGGATCGAGTCTCACATTGGACTCCCTGCTCAGCAGGGAGTCTGCTTCTCCCTCTACCCTTCCTCCCTGCTCATCATCATCTCTCTCTCTAACTCTCGTAAATAAATAAAAAACTTAAAAAAAAAAGTCTCTCATGGTTTTTCTCCCTCTCTAATGATTTTCCATTCAGTTTTCCCTCCCTTCCCCTATAATCCTCTGCATGGTTTCTTATATTCCACATATGAGTGAAACCATATAATTGTATTGTTCCCATTGACTTAGTTTGCTCAGCATAATAGCCTCCAGTTCCATCCACGTTGTTTTAAATGGTAAGTATTCATCCTTTCTGATGGCTGAGTAATATTCTATTGTGTGTATAGCACATCATTATCCATTCATCTGTTGATGGACATCTTGGCTCTGTCCATACTTTGGCTATTGTGGACATTGCTGCTATAAATATTAGGGTGCGTGTGCCTCTTGGGATCATTACATTTGTGTCTTTGGGATAAATACCTAGTAGTGCAATTGCTGGGTCCTAGGATAGCTCTATTTTTAACGTCTTGAGGAACCTCTATGCTGTTTTCCAGAGTGGTTGCCCCAGCTTCCATTCCCACCAACAGTGTAAAAGGGTTCCCCTTTCTCCGCATCCTCACCAACATCTGTCGTTTCCTGACTTGTTCATTTTACCCATTCTGACTGGTGTGAGGTGGTATCTCATTGTGGTTTTGATCTGTATTTCCCTCATGCTGAGTGATGTGGAGTATTTTTTCATGAGTCTGTTAGCCATTTGTATGTCTTCTTTGGAGAAATGTCTGTTCATGATTCTGCCCAATTCTTGGCTGGATTACTTGGGGTTTTTTTGGGTGTTGAGTTTGATAACATCTTTATAGATCTTGGATACTACCCTTTATCTGATATGTCATTTGCAAATATCTTCTCCCATTCTGTAGGTTACCTTTTAGTTTTGTTGACTGTTTCCTTTGCTATGCAGAAGCTTTTTATCTTGATGAAGTCTCAATAGTTCATTTTTCCTTTTGTTTCCCTTGCCTTTGGAGACGTGTCTAGCAAGAAGTTGCTGCAGCCGAGGTCGAAGAGGTTCCTGCCTGTGTTTTCCTCTAGGATTTGGATGGATTCCTGTCTCACATTTAGGTCTTTCATCTATTTTGAGTTTATCTTTGTGTATGGTGAAAGAGAATGGTCCAATTTCATTATTCTACATGTGGCTGTCCAATTTTCCCAGTACCATTTATTGAAGAGACTGTCCTTTTTCCATTGGATATTCTTTCCTGCTTTGTCGAAGATTAGTTGCCCATAGAGTTGAGGGTCTATTTCTAGGTTCTCTATTCTGTTTCATTGATCTATGTGTCTATTTTTGTGTCAGTACCATACTGTCTTGATGATTACAGCTTTATAATAGAGCTTGAAGTTGGGCATTGTGATGCCACCAGCTTTGGTTTTCTTTTTCAACATTCCTCTGACTATTCGGGGGTTCCACACAAGCTTTAGGATTATTTGTTCCAGCTCTGTGAAAAATGTCAATGTATTTTGATGGAGATTGCATTGAATGTGTAGATTGCTTTGGGTAGCAAAGACATTTTAACAATATTTGGTCTTCCAATCCATGAGCATGGAATGTTTTTCCATTTCTTTGTGTCTCCCTCAATTTCCTTCATAAATGTTCTGTAGTTTTTAGAGTACAGATCCTTTATCTCTTTGGTTAGGTTTATTCCAAAGTATTTTATGGTTTTTGGTGCAATTGTAAATGGGATCGATTCCTTAATTTCTCTTTCTTCTATATCATTGTTAGTATATAGAAATGCAACTGATTTCTGTGATTTTTATATCCTGCCATGTTGCTGAATTCTTGTATGAGTTCTAGCAATTTTGGGGTGGAGTCTTTTGGGTTTTCCACATAAAGTATCATGTCATCTGCAAAGAGTGAGAGTTCGACTTCTTCTTTGCCAATTTGAATGCATTTTACTTCTTTTTGTTGTCTTGATTGCTGAAGGTAGGACTTCTAGTACTATGTTGAACAATAGTGGTGAGAGGGGGCATCCCTGTCGTGTTCCTAACCTTAGGGGAAAAGCTCTGTTTTTCCCCATTGAGAATGATATTCACTGTGGGCTTTTTGTATATTTTATGATATTGAGGTATGTTCCCTCTATCCCTACACTGTGGAGAGTTTTAATCAAAAAAGGAGGCTGTATTTTGTCAAATGCTTTTTCTGCATCTATTGAGAGGATCATATGATTCTTGTCCTTTCTTTTATTAATGTGATGTGTCACATTGATTGATTTGCAAATGTTGAACAACCCTTGCAGCCTAGGAATAAATCCCACTTGTTCATGGTGAATAATCCTTTTAATGTACTGTTGGATCTTTTTTTTTTTTATTTATTTGTTAGAGAGAGAATGAGAGACAGAGAGCATGAGAGGGAGGAGGGTCAGAGGGAGAAGCAGACTCCCTGCTGAGCAGGGAGCCCGATGCGGGACTCGATCCCGGGACTCCAGGATCATGACCTGAGCCGAAGGCAGTCGCTTAACCAACTGAGCCACCCAGGCGCCCTGTACTGTTGGATCTTATTGGCTAGTATCTTGGTGAGAATTTTGGCATCCATATTCATCAGGGATATTGGTCTGTAATTCCTCTTTTTGGTGGGGTCTTTGTCTGGTTTTGGGATCAAGGTTATGCTGGCATCATAAAAAGAGTTTGGAAGTTTTTCTTCCCTTTCTATTTTTTGGAACAGTTTCAGAAGAATAGGTATTAATTCTTCTTTAAATGGTTGGTAGAATTCCCCTGGGAAACCACCTGGCCCTGGACTCTTGTGTTGGGAGATTTTTGATTACTGCTTCAATTTCCTTGCATGGGTGTGTTCGGGTTTTCTATTTCTTCCTGGTTCAGTTTTGGTAGTTTATACAGCTCTAGGAATGCATCCATTTCTTCCAGGTTGCCTAATTTGTTGGCATACAGTTGCTCATATGTTCTTAAAATTGTTTGTATTTCTTTGGTGTTGGTCATCATCTCTTCTCTTTCGTTCATGATTTAATTAATTTGGGTCCTTTCTCTTTTCTTTTTGATAAGTCTGCCCAGGGGTTTATCGATCTTATTAATTCTTTCAAAGAATCAGCTTCTAGTGTCCTTGCTCTGTTCTACTGTTCTTTGGTTTCTATTTCATTAATTTCTGCTCTAATTTCATTAGTTTTCTTCTCCTGCTGGGTTTAGGCTTTATTTGCTGTTCTTTCTCCAGCTCCTTTATGTGTAAGTTTAGCTTGTGTATCTGAGACTTTTCTAATTTTTTGAGAAGGGCTTGTATTGCTATATACTTCCCTCATAGGACAGCCTTTGCTGTATCCTAAAGGTTTTGAACAGTTGTGTTTTCATTTTCATTTGTTTCCATGAATTTTTAAAATTCCTCTGTAATTTCCTGGTTGACCCATTCATTCTTTAGTAGGATGCTCTTTAACCTCCAAGTGTTGGAGTTACTTCCAAATTTCCTCTTGTGACCTTGGCTCTTTCCATAGTTTGGCTATTGTGGACATTGTTGCTATAAACATTGGGGTGCATGTGTCCCTTCAGATCAATACATTTGTATCTTTGGGGTAAATACCCAGTAGTGCAATTGTTGGGTCGTAGGGTAGCTCTATTTTCAACTTTTTGAGGAACCTCCATACTGTTTTCCAGAGTGGCTGCACCAGCTTGCATTCCCACCAGCAGTGTAGGAGGGTTCCCCTTTCTCTGCATCCTCACCAACATCTGTTGTTTCCTGACTTGTTAATTTTAGCCATTCTGACTGGTGTGAGGTAGTATCTCATTGAGGTTTTGATTTGTATTTCCCTGATGCCGAGTGATGTGGAACATTTTTTCATGTGTCTGTTGGCCATTTGGATGTCTTCTTTGCAGATGTGTCTGTTCATGTCTTCTGCCCATTCTTGATTGCATTATTTATTCTTTGGGTGTTGTGTTTGATAAGTTCCATATAGATTTTGGATACTAGCCCTTTATCTGATATGTCATTTGCAAATATCTTCT
>NC_138371.1:121487192-121512419 GCF_054177405.1 Leptonychotes weddellii | reverse complement strand
GCTGGCCTCATAAAAAGAGTTTGGAAGTTTTCCTTCCGTTTCTATTTTTTGGAACAGTTTCAGAAGAATAGGTATTAATTCTTCTTTAAATGTTTGGTAGAATTCCCCTGGGAAGCCATCTGGCCACCTGGGCTGTTGTTTGTTGGGAGATTTTTGATTACTGCTTCAATTTCCTTACTGGTTATGGGTCTGTTCAGGTTTTCTATTTCTTCCTGGTTCAGTTTTGGTAGTTTATACATCTCTAGGAATGCATCCATTTCTTCCAGATTGCCTAATTTACTGGCATATAGTTGCTCATAATATGTTCTTAAAATTGTTTGCATTTCTTTGGTGTTGGTTGTGATCTCTTCTCTTTCATTCATGATTTTATTAATTTGGGTCCTTTTCCTTTTCTTTTTGATAAGTCTGTCCAGGGGTTTATCAATCTTATTCTTTCAAAGAACCAGCTCCTAGTTTTGTTGATCTGTTCTACTGTTCTTTTGGTTTCTATTTCATTGATTTCTGCTCTGATCTTTATTATTTCTCTTCTTCTTCTGGGTTTAGGCTTTATTTGCTGTTCTTTCTCCAGCTCCTTTAGGTGTAGGGTTAGGTTGTGTATTTGAGACCTTTCTTGTTTTTTTAGAAAGGCTTATATTGCTATATACTTTCCTCTTAGGACCACCTTTGTTATATCCCAAAGATTTTGAAAAGTTGTATTTTCATTTTCATTTGTTTCCGTGAATTTTTTATTCTTTTTTTTTATAAGGTTTTATTTACTTATTTGTCAGAGAGAGAGAGCACAAGCAGAAGGAGAAGCAGGCTTCCTGCTGAGCAGGGAGCCGATGAGGGACTCGATCCTGGGACTCCAGGATCATGACCTGAGCCGAAGGCAGTAGTCCAACCAACTGAGCCATCCAGGTGCCCCTCCATGAATTTTTAAAATTCTTCTGTAATTTCCTGGTTGACCCATTCATTCTTTAGTAGGATGCTCTTTAGCCTCCAGGTATCTGAGTTCTTTCCAACTTTCCTCTTGTGATTGAGTTCTAGTTTCAAAGCATTCTGGTCTGAAAATATGTAGGGAATGATCCCAATCTTTGGTACCAGTTGAGACATACCCAGGATGTGATCTATTCTGGAGAATGTTCCATGTGCACTGTGTATTCTGTTGCTCTGGGATGGAATGTTCTTAATATATCTGTGAAGTCCATCTGGTCCAATGTGTCATTTAAAGCCTTTATTTCCTTGTTGATCTTTTGCTTAGATGATCTGTCCATTTCAGTGAGGGGGGTGTTAAATTCCCCTACTATTATTGTATTATTGTCGATTTGTTTCTTTGTTATTAATTGGCTTATACAATTGGCTGTTCCCACGGTAGGGGCATAGATATTTAAAATTGTTAAATCTTCTTATTGGATAGACCCTTTAAGTATGATGTAGTGTTGTTCCTCATCTCTTATTACAGTCTTTGGTTTAAAATCTAATTTGTCTGATATAAGGATTGGCACCCCAGCTTTCTTTTGATGTCCATTAGCGTTGTAAATTGTTTTCCACCCCCTCACTTTCAATCTGGAGGTGTCTTTGGGTCTAAAACGAGTCTCTTGCAGGCAGCATATCGATGGGTCTTGTTTTTTTTTTTATCCAATCTGATACCCTGTGTCTTTTGATTGGGGCATTTGGCCCATTTGCATTCGGCTTAACTACTGAAAGATATGAATTTAGTGCCATTGTATTTCCTGTAAAGTGATTGTTACTGTATATTGTCTCTGTTCCTTCCTGGTCTATGTTACTTTTAGGCTCTTTCTTTGCTTAGAGAACCCCTTTCAATATTTCTTGTAGGGCTGGTTTTGTGTTTGCAAATTCTTTTAGTTTTTGTTTGTCCTGGAAGCTTTTTAGCTCTCCTTCTATTTTCAATGACAGCCTAGCTGGATATAGTATTCTTGGCTGCCTATTTTTCTCATTTAGTGCTCTGAATATATCATGCCAGTCCTTTCTGGCCTGCCAGGTCTCTGTGGATAGGTCTTTCAATCTAATGTTTCTACTGTTGTAGGTTACAGACCTCTTGTCCCGATTTTCTCTTTGTCTTGAGACTTGTAAGTTTTACAATTAGATGTCGGGGTGTTGACCTATTTTTATTGATTTTGAGAGGGGTTCTCTGTGCCTCCTGGATTTTGATGCCTGTTTCCTTCCCCAAATTAGGGAAGTTTTCTGCTATAATTTGCTCCAATATACCTTCTGCCCCTCTCTCTCTTTCTTCTTCTTCTGGGATCCCAATTATTGTAATGTTGTTTCACTTTATGGTATCACTTATCTCTTGAATTCTGCCCTCGTGATCCAGTAATTGTTTATCTCTTTCTCAGCTTCTTTATTTTCCATTATTTAGTCTTCTATATCACTAATTCTCTCTTCTGCCTCATTTATCCTAGCAGTTAGAGCCTCCATTTTTTATTGCACATCATTAATAGCCTTTTTGATTTCGACTTGGTTAGATTTTAGTTCTTTTATTTCTCCAGAAAGGGATTCTCTAGTATATTCCATGCTTTTTTCAAGCCCAGCTCGTATCTTTATAATCGTCATTCTGAACTCTAGTTCTGACATCTTACTAATGTCTATTACTGATTAGGTCCCTGGCAGTTGGTATTGCCTCTTGTTTTTCTTTTTTTTTTTTGAGATGAGTTTTTCCATCTTGTCATTTTGTCTAGAGGTGAACAGGTGAATGAGAGAACAAAATGCTAAAAGGGTAACAACAACCCCAGAAAAATACACACTAAACAACTCAGAAGACACCCAAAACTGGGGGCAAAGAAAGGGAAAAAAAAAAAAGAATATGATTAGGCTGGTGAATAGAACAGAGCACACACTAGATTTTGGGTATATTTTGGTCTGTTAGAAGAAATTGCCTCCCAAAATTTTAAAGAAAGAAAAACGTATCTATATACAAAAATAAGAGTAAATACAGTGAAGGGATGGAATATGACTATAAAATATAAATTTAAAAAGATTTTCAAAAAGGAATTGATAAGATAAGAAGTTGGTTGAAAAAAGAATGAAAAAATTAAAAAAAAGTAGAGAATGTGATCAGGTGGTAGACTAGGACAATGTCATACACTAGATTTAGTGTATATTTTGGTCTGTTAGAAGAAACTGAATCCCAAAACTTTAAATAAAGAAAAACTTATATATGTACAAAAAATAAGGTTAAATACAATGAAGGGATAGAATATGACTGTAAAAATGAAAACTAAAAAAGTTTTTTTTAATATTTTATTTATTTATTTGACAGAGAGAGAGACAGCGAGAGAGGGAACACAAGCAGGGGGAGTGTGAGAGGGAGAAGCAGGCTTCCCATCAAGCAGGGAGCCCAATGCAGGGCTGAATCCCAGGACCCTGGGATCATGACCTGAGCCAAAGGCAGATGCTTAACAACTGAGTTACTAAGGCACCCCGAAAACTAAAAAAGATTTTAAAGAAAGAATCGATAAGATGTTGGTTGAAAAAGGAAAGAAGAAAAATTCAACTAAAAAAAAAATAGAAAAAGAAAACAATAAAGAAAATTTTAAAAATTAACTTTTTAAGACTAAAGAATCATGGGGAAAATGCTATGAATTCTATGTGCTGTATTCCCCTAATGCTGGAGTTCTGCCATTCTCATTGATGGGTAAACTTGGTCTTGGCTGGCTGTTCTCGCTGATCTTCGGGGGGAGGGGCCTGTTGCTGTGGTTCCCAAATGTCTTTGCCAGAGGCAGAATTGCCCCGCCCTTGCCTGGTCGGGGCTAAGTAATCTGCTCGGGTTTGCTCTCGGGAGCTTTTGTTCCCTGCAAGCTTTCCGTACAGCTTTGGAGACCGAGAGTGAAAATGATGGCCTTCCAATCTCTGCCCCAGAGGAGCCAAGAACTCCGGCCCCGCTCCTCAGTGAGCCCCCAGAGAAGAGCAGTCAATCAATCCCGTCTCCCTGGTCTCTGGCCGCACTCCGTGCTCACCCGGCCTGTGACCCAGCGTTTCTATCTCTGGCACCCGACCCCGTGCAGAGTCTCCAAACCCAGCAGATCCCTGCGGTGCGCACCCGTGCCGCTCCTCCTGGGGGAGGAAGGGGAGTCTCCCTGGATCTGTTGCTTGTTGGGTCCCTGCTGGAGGAGCAGGGTCCTGACTGTGCCCCGGATCACGGTTTATGGCAACCCCGAGCTGAGAGCCCAGGCCTCGGCTCCGTCTCTGCAGCCGGCTTCCCTGCTCTGATACCTGGGAGCTCTGCCGCACTCAGGCACCCCCGGTCTTTCTGTGACCCCGAGGGTCCTGAGACCACACTGTCCCACGAGGGTTCCACCCCCCGCTTAGCCACCAGAGCGACGTCCCTCAGCGGAGCAAACTTCTAAAAGTTCTGATTTTGTGCTCCGCAGCTCTATCACTTGCCAGAAGCGGCTGACAGAGGCCCCTCCCCCACCATCTATCCTCCCGAATATCGCCTCGGATTCACTTCTCCGCACGTCCTACCTTCCAGAAAGTGGTCGCTTTTCTGTTCGGAGAGTTGCTGCTCTTCTTTTCTTCGATCTCTTGTTGAGAATGGTTTAATAACTATCTCGCTGAATTCCTGGGACCAGAGGAGATTGACGTCTCCTGCTCCACCACCATCTTGCTCCTCCCCCTAATAGTAACTTTTTAAAAAGCCAGGTGTTTATTCTCTTTCACCCGGTCCTGTTTGGTGCTGCACTCCCCAGTATGCTGGCTCTTCTCTCTAATTGTTCCACCATCCAGCACCGACTGACCCATTGGATGCAGCAGGCACAGTGCCAAAGGATCCATGAAAATGTCTTAATCTCATTTAGAATCAGAGAAAATAAATAAATATAATAATAATGAATATATAAAAATGAATCCAGCCTGGATTATATTTGCCACTATATCAATGCATTTGTAAAACAGGAGTTTTAATACTTTTTTTTTCCTTAATGGAAGAAGGGGCCCAGAAAGCCATAGGTATCCAGGGCTCTCCAGAGTCATAATGCAGCCCTGTCACCCACCCTGGATGTTTATTGTCATTCTATGGTCCTCTCCCTCTCAGCATGGTGCTAAAAGGAGAAGAAATGGAAGGCAGGGATAAGATCTCTCTCTTTAAGGGCATAACCTGGGAGTTGCACATATTATTTTTATAATCCACGGTCTCAGTCTTAATCCATGGCTACACCCAGCAACTAAGGAGGCTGAAAAGCACAGTATTTTGGGCTTCCTGGGGCCAGCTAAAAAGTCTATTGTAGTGTGAGTCTATTGTAATGTGAGGGAAGAGCTGCTATTAGGAGAACCAGCTCCTTTTGCTGCAGTGACCTTTCTAGATGCTTCTCTGGATCCTCATCCAGCTCTTCCTCACTAGAACACATGCTGTCCACTTTGCCAGGGTCTCCACCTTGTGATCATCTCACTCGTGTATGTACCTGACTGGGCTCTTTAGGCATTTAAGCTTCCCATTCCTGTGCTAAGGAGATTACATCTATCTAAAGGCAGACGAGATGGTTCGATGAACCGGGGGGGTGGCGGTGGTGGTGTGATGTTGCTGTTTGTCTTGCTTCTCCTGTATTTGGCATAAAGTCTGACATGTAAGTGATTGAAAAGGATTCAACTTCTTTTCCAGCATTTAATTTTGAAACTTGGCTCCCATGCATGTTTTTGGCACTCATTTGGTCTCAGGTGGCTTGAGAACAAATACCCTACATCTTTTGCCCTTTCTCTGTGCCATATTTCCCTTAGCCTGATTTCTTTGGTCTTGATCCTATTTTTTTTTTTTTAGATTTTACTTATTTATTTGAGAGAGAGAGAATGAGAGACAGAGAGCATGAGAGGGAGGAGGGTCAGAGGGAGAAGCAGACTCCCTGCCGAGCAGGGAGCCCGATGCGGGACTCGATCCCGGGACTCCAGGATCATGACCTGAGCCGAAGGCAGTCGCCTAACCGACTGAGCCACCCAGGCGCCCCCTATTTTTTTTTTTATGGGACCATTCATGAAGTCTTCCAAAATTCAACATTAAAGGTTAAGTTCTACCATACTAGAAAGGCAATTTTTCCACTTGGTTTATAATATTGTAATACTGACTCTTTTTTCAAAACTTTATTAGGGAAAATTTCAACTATATCCCCAAATTTTAAAATTAGGAAGGGTGAGAGAGAATAATGAATCCCCCAACATGTATGTCATCTATCATCAACAATTATTAACTTAGAGCTAATCTTACTTCACCTCCACCTCCACCATCTTCCTCCTACCATCAGATTATTTTTAAGGAAGTGCAAGACAATATATAATTTTAGCCCTCAATATTTCAGTATGTATCTCTGTACCTGTTATCCGCCAATCACCCCAAAACATAGTGGCTTATAACAACAACCATTGATTTGCTCACACTTCTGCAGTTAGGCCAGGCTTACCTGGTGATTCTGCGATGGTCTCCACTGTGGTGGCTCATGCAGCTGCAGAAAATCTAGTGGCCTGAGGCGGCTGGGCCAGCCTAGGATTGCCTCACGCACGTGTCTGGGGTCTCGGTGCCGGCTGCCAACTGGGGCTCTCTCTCCATGTCATATCTCTTCCTTCAACAGTCTAATTCTGCTTCTTATGTGGTGATGGCAGCATTTGAAGAAGGTGAAAGTGGCAACTACAAGACTCCTTAATGTCTGGGCTTCAGAACCCATGCAACTCACTTCTAGCTCATCCTACCAGCCTAAACAAATCACAGGGTCGGCCCAGGTCGAAGGGGTAGGAAAGGGGCTCCTTCCCTTCATGAGAGGAATTGCAAAGTCCTGTGGCCAGGCGTTTTATCTACCACAGTCTCTACAACACAAGGACTCTGCTTTGAAACAGAACGATTCCATTGTCAAACCTAAAAAAAGTAATAATATTATATAATGATTTATGATTGATTTGTAACTTCAGAATTATAGAATACAAATAGCGTTAACACAAAACAGTAATGTTTGGGGATTGTGTGTGTGTGTGTTTTGTGTTTTGGTAGGTATTATTAATGGGGATTTGAACTTGAATAGAAACACAGTAATCTCCAGGATTTAGATTCTAATGTGTCTAACTGGCTCCTTTAAAAAGTATTTTTCTAACTTAAAAAAAATTAAAATGTTTCATTATTAAAGGAATAAGGAGCCTCTTCGGAGAAATTATGTATTTAATTCACTGCAGTTTGCTTTCTAATTTGCTCAGTAATAATGCGAATGGACCATTAAAATGTTTCTCACGTTGCAATTTCTGAGAGTTTGGAGATGGAGAGAAACTAACCAGGGCTGAATCCCTGACCTCCTCAACAATGATCCTAAATGTACCTTTGTGATAAGCCAGGGCAGCTGCAGACCCCAACGGCTGCCAGTCAGTCTATAAGTGGCCCACAAATCCCAAATGCCAGGAAGTTGGCCAGGTGCAGGCTCTGTCCAGTTAACAGGGCTCCCGCCAACTAATTTTTAATTGTAGAGTCACTTTATTAACAATCAAGGTCATGAGTACATAATTAGTCTTACCAACAGCAAAAAGACTTTTAGAAAAGGGATTCAAAGCTCATTTACAAAAAAAAAAAATAGATAATTTACATATAAAAAAGTAAAATCTGAGGAGACTATGGGCTTTTTGGAGAGCAGAAATCCTCAAAGAACCTGGGAGGCGGCACTGAATTGCAGGAGTGATAAAGGTTATGAACCCTGGCTTTAGAGTAGGCAGCTTAGCCTCCTGTTACCATATGACCTTAGACAAGTTACTTAACTTCTCTGAACTTTAGCTTTTTCATAGTGTTGCTTTGAGAGTCAAATGAGATGATTTGTATAAAGTATTTAGTGGCAAACCTGGCACATTTAAGCATAAGACATGTAATAGTTATTATTGGGAAGCATGTATCAGTCAACTTTATATTCCCAGATTCTATCAAAATGCTCTGTTCAATGTAGATGGTCAATTAACACAAACAAACTAACTGACTGTGATTGTGCTAAAGATGTGTGTTATCTCCTGACCAGTCACATTCCTTTCTTGCAAAACCCGCCCCTGCCCCTTCGTAAGCCCGTATAGTCTCACTGCTGCCTGTTTGGACAAAACTGATTTGCCAGGGGGCGCCTGGGTGGCTTAGTCGGTTAAGCATCTGCCTTCAGCTCAGGTCAGGTCATAATCTCAGGGTCCTGGGATGGAGAGTGGGACTGAGCCCCGTGTCGGGTTCCCTGCTCAGCGGGGAGTCTGCGTCTCCCTCTGCCCCTCACCCCACTTGTGCCCTCTCTCTCATAAGTAAAATCTTTAAAAAAAAAAAAATGAAAGCGCAGGGCCTGCAAAGCCTCAGGTATTTAGTACCTGGCCCTTTATAGAAAAAGCTGGCCAACTCCCTTTGCATATTAAAAAGTAAGCCAAGGGGCGCCTGGGTGGTGCAGTCTCTTGAGTGTCCCACTCTTGGTTTCAGCTCAGGTCCTGCTCTCAGGCTCCATCCTCAGCGTGGAGTCTGCTCAAGACTCTCTCTGCCCTCCCCTCTGTGTGCTCTCTCGCTCTCTCTCTGTAAAGTAAATAAATAGATCTTTAAAAAACAAAAAACAAAAAAGTAAGCTGGAAAGGCCACCTGCAGAGAGAAGTGGGAAAGTGGCATATAGGCAACAGAGCATTTGGCCACAGAAAGCAAGGGAACAGAGAAAGGCATGGCAGAGAAGAGAGAGGCTTGAGGAGGCCTGGAGGATCCATCTGGAAGAGGGCTTGCCCTCCTGGTTGGCAAGTCGTGCTGGCTGCGGGCGGGAGGCCTCAGTTCCTCCCCACCTGGACCGCTGGCTTCCCCTGGAGTGAGTGATGCAGAAGGGAGCAAGGGGGAAGCCACAGTGTCTTTTCTGACCTAGCTTCAGAAGCCACGCACCATTGTTTCTGCAATCCTATCAGTTACACACAGGTCAGGCCCATTCAGGGTGGGAGGCCCCACACCAGGGCAAGAATATGTGGAGAGGAGAGTCCCTGGATGCCATCAGGTGACATTCCAGGGTCTCTGAGGTCCCTCTGATCTCCCCCCATTACTCTTATGAGAACCGTCTTCCTCGCCTTCACTTGAGATAACAAGAGCATTTCGGTATCCTCGCAACGAATGAACCCTAGGAAAGCGATGAAAGGAGAAAAAGACCCTGTTATTTGAGCTATTGCCTCTAATCAAAGTGGAGGTCTCTGAGGTCTTGCGCTTCTGAGGGCTTCCTTGGTAGCGTCGTGTCTCTCCCTGGCATGTGGCATTCCGCACCAGCCCCTCCTCATCTACGCACCAGGAGCGACCGTCAGGCCCTGGGGATGTGGCCACAGACAAAATAAGAAAAGACCCTGCTCTCTAGAGATGACATGCCAGCGCGGGGAGACAGACACCAAAGAAACAGACACACCAGCGGTGCCTGGGGTGCTCAGTGGGCTGAGCGTCTGCCTTCGACTCAGGTCATGATCTCGGGGTCCTGGGATCAAGCCCCGCATTGGGCTCCCTGCTCAGCGACGAGTCGGCTTCTCCCTCTCTCTCTGCCCCTCCTCCCCAATGTGCTCTCTCTCTCTCTCTCTCAAATAAATAAATAAATAATCTTAAAAAAAAAAAGGAAATAGACACACCAGATGGTGGAAAGTGTTATAAAGATAATTAAAGATAAAAGGTGTGTGTGTTATTTTATAAAGGGTGGTCGGACAAGGCCTCTCTGTTGAAGTGGCATCTGAACAAAGACCTACACGAAAGAGAGGAAGTGATCCCTGAGAATCTGAGGAGAGAGGGCCCAGGAGTTTGCTGGGGAGTCGAGAATCGAGCAGTCTGCACAGGATGTTAGGATCAGGAGAGTCTTTTAAAATGGGACTAGAACAGGTCCTGCAGCCACGGAGCCATTGGTGATTCAGGGATGCAGGAGAGAGGGGGATGAGATGCAGAGGCTGAAGAAAGGTAACCGCCCCCGCCCACTCGGACCCCGCTCGCAGCCTAACAGGAGGGAGGACGGGATGTGACGCTGATGGGAGCAGGTTGAAGATGTGGAGATGACGAATGAAGTTCTGGCAATCCAGAAAGCAAGCCACTTAGGGCAGTGCTTCAGTACCTTTAATGTGAGATGAGTCATCCAATGACTTTGTTAAGACGCAGATCCCGATTCAGTCAGTCTGAGTGGGGTCTGAGCTTCTGCGTTTGTGACAAACTCCCTGGGGATGCCTGCGCTGTACGTCCAGGGCTACCTTTTAAGTAGGAAGAGATGTAGGGTGCACGTAGGATTTGTGGGCTGCGTGTAGGGACCTTTGAGGTTTGTGGCCATCGATTGGAGTGCGAACAGTCCCCCCAGCTCGTGTTCTTCTCTTGCTGCTTGGGTACAGGGATGGAGTCAGGGGGAGAGTTGGGTCTCCTTAAGGCTGAAGACAGAGCCAAGGAATTAGGGATCTTTATGAGGGAGCGTTTTTAAAAATGGACCATTTAATCTAGGCGGGGCCCAGTAGGAAGTGAAAAACAGGTATGACAGATGATGAAAGCAATGACAGGGCCACGGGGATGGGGGTATTACAGGCAGTAGCTAAATAGAGATGAGGTGGTCGGGAAGTGAGGGGCTTCAAACCGAGATTTAGAGGGGATGACAGGGGCAAGTGTTTGACCTCCAGAGTGGCAAGCTGAAGATCATCTGAGGTGAGGAGGTCAAGAAATGGAGAGGCCAAGGTGTAAGATGGATCATTCCCCAAAGAGTGACAGAAGTGGCTGCTGAAAATGAAGATCGTGAGCCCAATACTTAAGTCATTAAGGAGCCAGGCATAATGGAGTGGCTGGCAGATGAGGGCAGGTTTTTTGTCTGATGGCATGAACTTTGAAGGAGCTTTGTGCCAGACTTCTGCCAGGTGCTGGGGATAGGAGACAAGCACCGTCCCTCTCCTAAGTGCAATGGGAGGCCAGCGAGGGTTTCAGACAAGGGCTACAGACTGAGTGTGCACCCTGCCCCCGTCCCTGTTAGGCTCTAACAACCCAAGATGATGGTATTCAGAGGTAGGACAGGTGCCTGGGGAAGGTAACACTCTTTACAAAACATATTTGCCACATGGCCCATGCCATCGCTTACACCCATCATTTCATGTGCCGGGTAGGCATCCAGGGCACTGATATTGCCATCCTCATTTGGCAGACGAGGACAGCAGGCTTGGAGACCAGTGATGGGCAGAGCCACCCTTGCCTCTTGTCCTGCCTCCCTCTGAACCCTGTCCCCTCCCTGCTCTGCAGCTCTGACGGGCACCAACGCTGGGGGAACTCAGCCAGAAATGGTGAGAAGGGAAGGGTGCGGAGGCCTGAAGATTGGATTCCATCAGCTTGACCCAAGGCACAGGGATTGTTCTGTATACTTTCTGCTCTTTTATTATGACTTTCATTCACAGGCACCTTTCAAGTGTCCTCACTCTCCATGACACCTGATAATATGTACTTGGATGTATGTGATGGCATGTTTGAACAAAGATGTTAGAAGAACAAAGGGCCCGGGAGGGCCTCCCTGTGTCTACTAACCTAGAGAATAAATGTGCAAGGATGGGGGACAGGGAGGCTGTCTCGGCCCTGAGGTCTCTTTTCCAGGGGTCTCAATACAGTTCATCTTGCACAAGGACAGCATTATGTCCGGTGAACTTTGGTGTGGGCAGGTGAGATATTAAAGGAGTTTCAAGGCTGCTGCAATTAATGACACCAGCTTAGGACATGCGAGACTGGCAGAGCCGGAAAAGGAGCCCATGTTCCTTATTTTACAAACACACAGGCCAATGGCCTTGTCCACAGGCTCAGCATTGGTTAGCGCAACAGAGAGGACATGAATCCCTGCCTCCCAGCTGTTTCTCTAATTTCTCTAATCCTCTTAAAAAGAATTGCTACAAAACCAAACAACCAAAACTGCGGAAAGAACTGGCATTTTTTGGATGAGCATGGCCTTCATTAAAGAGAGTTTTCTCAATATGCTCTTGGTGCCATTTCTCCCATGAATCATGAATGTCCTGTGGACAAAGCCCTGGCCAGGTACATCTGTCCATGGCTTGGCATCGTGGACTTTGAACTGTCAGCAGGATGGATAGATGGATGGGTGGATGGGTGGGTGGGTGGTTGGGTGGTTGGAGGGATGGATGAATGGGTGGGTGGGTGGGTATGTGAATGTACGGATGAATGCAGGGAGGAGTTGGAGAATATTACCTAGACAGCCTCAGAGTACAAATTCTGTGACATAAAACATTAGAATTAACATTGGTTAGTTTTTCTGGCACAGAAGACTGTGTCTTGGTGGAAAAACTCTGCTGTTGCCTGGCAGTGTAGACATGAGCAGTCAGTTAATTATATGTAGTTACTACTGTTTTTTTAATGGATCCTGACTCCCTCAGTGGAGAGACAGTAAATAATTAAAACACTTGCTCCTAAACTGTCCTAAATATTCTTTTGGAGCAGCTGTGAAAATCAACCATTCTGAGAGATAGAGAAGGGGAGAGAAGAATGAAAAGGAATTAACCCTTCGCACCTTCCCTTTCAGAATATATCAAGCAGTAAAAAATCACCAGTGGATGCCAAGAGTGGTAGAGATGTCTATGGCCAGCAGAGGAACAGCAGGTTCCAGGGAGAAAAAACAAAGTACTAATAAAGGCTGTGTTGGTTCTCTTGCCCTTGGGGTTCTGCTGGGCGCATGACTAGGTTTGCAAGTCACTAGGCTTGCCTGTGGAGGGCTGGACCCAAAGGTGTTTTGCTGCTTTTGGAATAAGGCAGACGGGGGTGCTATTTCCCTAGCTGTGCGACCCTGGACCAGTTTACTTAACGTCCCTGAGCCTTAATTTACTCATTTGTGATTAAGAACAAGACCGTCCAGAGTAAGTGTTGTAGCACCTGGGTGTTAGGGCGCGCTCAGTGAAGCGCTCACAGCGTGGGTCTTCCCTCTCCCCGCGTTGCTGCGGGCAGCGGCCACGGCGAGGAAGGAGCTCTGCAGGAGGCGAGCCCTCCGGCAACTCCCTAACTGCTCTCGGCGGTCCCTCCGCACGCGGACGAGTCCAGTCGCGGGTTCTGGAGACAGCGCGCCCCCTAGAGGCCGACCTAAGGAACAAGGGTTCCTTCCAAGATCAGGACTGATTAAAAAGCTTTGGGACGCCCTAGGCTAATGCACAGGGTGGAAAGGGGCTAATGAAAGACAGCACAGCTGTTGATTTAGTTTTCTGGAGACCTAGAGGGTTTCCTGAAGGTCCTAATCTGCCTCCCCAGGCCGCCGAACTGACCACAGTTGGCTAAAGCTGAAAAAGCTACTTTGTTCAAGTGGCAAAGACTCAGATTCAACTAACATTTACTGAGCACCCACTATGTTTCAATCTCTGGGCTGGGTGCTTTCACTTACATTATCCCGTTTAAATTCAGCAACCCTTGAGGGAGGGTTTATCTTGTTTTTCTGATACGGTAGCTAGGAGAAATTATGTGCACGTGGTTGAAACATGGCTACACCAGGATTCGTTTAGTTTGTTAGGGTTGCAATCCCAAACTGCCACAAACTGGGTGGCTTAAACAACAGAAACGTACTGTCTCATAGTTCTGGGGACTAGGAGTCTGAAACAAGATGTGGGTAGAGTTGGTCCTTCTAAGGGCTATAAAGGTAGGATCTGTTTCAGACCTTTCTCTTTGGATGTTAGATGGCTGTTCTCAGGGTCACATGGTATTCAGTCTGTATGCAGATCCGCCCCCAATTGCCCCTTTTCATAAGGACACTAGTTATATGGGATTAGGGTCCACCGTAATGACCTTGTTTTAAACGGACTACATTTGTAAAGATTCTATCTCCAAATAAAGTCACTTTCTGAGATTCTAGGGGTTAAAACTTCAACATATGAATCTGGGGGGACTCAATTCAACCATAATGGTATTTAACCCAGAACTCCTGATTCTAACCTGCTATTTGCCTATATAGCAGGGTTCTTATACTTGGGTGTACATTGGATTTACCTAGAGAATTTTTAAAAGTTACTGATGCCTGGGTTCTATCCCCACAGGTTATGATTTAATTGACAGTGTATGTCTGGATATTAGGATTTAGAAAATCTCCCCAGGTGGTTCTAGGAGCAGCCAAGGTTAGAACCACTGGCTTAGAGCACCTTTTCATCATCATTTCTGGGCTCCATCTCAGAGGAAGGCACTCTCTCGTTGCTGTATGATCAGGGAAAGAAGGTCAAATTTGTCTTCAATGTCCCAAACTAGGCCACATTTCTGTTTCCCCTTTTAATGCGTTAAGAACATTTGATTCTCACACCTGTCACAATCAGAACCTAGCACAGTGCCTGACACACAATACATCTTAACAAATGTCTGAAGAAGTGTGGGAGGGGAAAGAATCATAAAGGAAGAAGTGCAAAGAGATGGGATATAGAATTGGGAAATTCTTAAAAAAGAGGTATTTCCTGGTACCCACTGAAGGAGAATGTCAGTACAAATAGTGATCAATGACAGATAATCTGCCAAGGATGTGCCGCCCAGGGATGCCAAACAAGGGCTTCAAGTCAGATTCACAACTTGAGATTCAACTGTTGTGCTTGAAGTGAGGACTAACTAATCTTGGGTTGTCATTTTTCCTTCCCCTCCTTCACCCCCAGGGCTGGTGAATGACCCTCCAAGAGGGTCTTCTCCGAATATTGAATATCCCTGGAAGACAAAGAGTGAAATTCTGACTTCATTGTCTTGTGAGGTGGAGAGTGAGTGACCTGGTTTTCTTGTACCCTGGCTACTTTCCCCACCCTGGGCCTAATCCATCCCCACGCTCTGGGCTATTTGGGGCTGACTGGGAATGAGCTAATTAGGACAGGTGTTCCCTTATATGCATTACCAGACAGAGCACATACCTCTAGAGGAAAATGAATTCACATGTCAAAGTAACGGGAGATATTTGACAAGCACAACTACTTGAAATGAAAAATAACCTATTAGATTACAGAACCAAGTATCTATACAAAAACAGATGAATCAATAATTGACCTAATGGCCAGTATTAGCCTAACAAACATACAAAAGAGATTTAAAAATATATGGCTATTAAAAAAAGGAATAAGAAAACAAACCAATAAGAAATCTTAGGTATGAAAAATATAAAAGTTGAAATGAACACATCAGATGGATAAATAACAGAATGGATAGAGATGCAGAACAAATTAGCAACTTGGGAGGCCAGGTAGAGGAAACCTCTCAGAAGAAAGAAGGAAAGGACAAAGAAGTATAAAATATAAAGAAAAAGCAAGGTTATTTGGAAGATAGAGGTACTACCACGTGGGTAATAAGAGTCCTAAAAAAAGGAAAAATAAAAATGAAGAGAAAGAAATGTTTGAAGGAAAACTGAGATAATGTTCTGTAATTATAAAAATATGAAAGATTGAAAGGAGTATAGAGGAGATATAAGGAAAAATTCCACATCAGCACATTTTACATTAAAAACAAGAATTTCAAAGAAGCAGGGGGACTCTTAAAAGACTGCAAAGAGAGAGAGAAGATCATGAAAAGAACACAGAAGTCAGACTGACATCAGATTTTTCAACAGGACCAACTGATTCAAGAATATAGTGGAGTGGTATTTTCAAAATATTGCAGAAAAAGAAATTAGAAACATCCTCTATCCTTATGTCCAATCTGCCATTTATTTATTTTTTCTTTTTCTTTTTTTTATGATTTTATTTATTTATTTGACAGAGAGAGAGACAGTGAGAGCAGGAACACAAGCTGGGGGAGTGGGAGAGAGAGAAGCAGGCTTCCCACCGAGCAGGGAGCCCGATGCGGGGCTCGATCCCAGGACCCTGGGATCATGACCTGAGCTGAAGGCAGACGCTTAACGACTAAGCCACCCAGGCGCCCCAATCTGCCATTTAAAAGCAAGGGCATCGTAAAAAAAAAAAAAAAATCTCAGGCATTGAAGTCTTCAGAAAACTTACCACACAAAGATTACACTGGAAATTGTTTTAGACAAAGGGCCTAAATAGGGGAGAGAAAAAATCTAGTAGTAGCTATTGCAAGAGACATGTGAAGTAAAGACGATCAAGTACATTGGTAGAATTTGTTTGACTTAAAAGAATAACTATGACTAAAGAAAAAGAGGACACATATCCACAATAAGCTGGCATTAAAATATAGGTAATAACATAAGGTGGGTTTGAGGAATAAAGATGAAGAGATATGAGTGTATAATAAAGTTCTGTTCTTATTAGGGGAAGGATATAGCTATTAATTTTAAAAATGGGTAAATATTAAATATAAAAATGTAGGTCAGATAAAAAATAGGTGAAATAAAAAATTAAGATGGCAGAAACAGTCCAAATATAAAAGGAATTACAATAAATATACATGAACTAAAATCATCAAAGACAAAGACTCACAAATTGGACTTTTAAAACATATTTTAAAGGATTTATTTATTTATTTATTTGACAGAGAGAGAGCATGAGCAGGGGGAGGGGCAGAGGGAGAGGGAGAGAGAATCTCAAGCAGACTCCCCGCTAAGCACAGATCCCGACACAGGTTTCCATCCTACAATCCTGAGATCATGACCTGAGCCAAAACCAAGAGTTGGATGCTTAACTGACTGAGCCACCCAGGTCTCCCAACAAATTGGATTTGTTAAAAAACAAACAAACGAACAAACTGTGCTACTAACAAGAAACACAAAGCATAAGGAAATAAAAAGGTTATAAGTACATGTATGAAAAATGGTACATCAGTAAAATACTAATTGAAATAAAACTTGTTTACTACAGTAATATTAGACAAAATGGATTTAATAACAAAAAGCAAGAAGATACATAGCATGTATACACTTAATAAAACAAGAGACAAAATTTATGAAGCAAAAATGATGGTGCAATAGACAGAAATGGGTAAATCCTCTGTCATAATGGGAGATTTCAACATTTCTCTTTTGATTATTGACAGGTTGAGCAGACAACCAGACACCCTCTCTCTCCCCACATATATTTAAAATTCACTGTAGAAAATAGAAGTAGACATAATTTAGACCTTGGGGTAGAGAAAGATTGTAAAGAAGACACAAAAATGTTGACTATAAAAGATAACATTGATAAATATTATATAAAATTAAGAATTTTGTCCATCAAAGGTACCTTAGAGAAAGTGAAAAGTTGTATCTAGAAGATATTTGAAGTACATAAAACTGGCAAAGGATTAGTATCAATATACGGATAAGTAAAAGAAAAAAAGCATAAGCAGCCACATAGAAAATAAGGGAAAACAATGAAAAAAAAGTGTTTTCACAGATGAGGAAAAACATGGCCTATAAACATACATAGAGGTGTTTAACATAATTCATAATCAGGAAGCATAAATCAAGACTATGACATACAATTTTATACTCATTCAGTTGGAAAAAATTTAAATAGTCTGGTAATACCAAGTCTTTAAAAAATTTTTTTTAAAGATTTTATTTATTTATTTATTTATTTATTTATTTATTTATTTATTTATTGGAGGGGAGAGAGCACAAGCGGGGTAGGGGGTAACAGAGGGGGAGGGAGAAGCAGGTTCCCTGCTGAGTAGGGAACCCGATGTGGGGCTGGATCCCAGTACGCTGGATCATGACCTGAGCCGAAGGCAGGCGCTTAACGACTGAGCCAACTCTGGTTTCTCTTCAGATCGCATAAATCTTTCGCCTTTTACTTAACGGACTGAGCCACCCAGGCACCCCCTTGATCATACCAAGTTTTATTCAATACTGGTGGAAGTGTAAATTTTTGTAATTACTTGGAAAGCAGTTTGACATTTTCTTCTAAATTTGGGCATTTATATACTGTTATGGGCTGAATTGTGTCCCTCAAAAAGATATGTTGAAGTCCTAACTCCTGGAACCTTATATGGACTTCGCAGATGTAATTAGCTAGTTAAGATGACATCATACTGGAGTAGGGTGGGCCCTAAGTCCCATATGACTGATGTTCTTAGGAGAAGAGAGGGGACAGAGACAGAAACGCTCAGAGGAAAAGTCCTTTCTAAAGGCTTGAGATTGGAATGCTGCAGCAGAACCTAGGAGAGGAGCATGGAACAGATTTTTCTTCAGAGCGTCCAGTAGCAACCAACCCTGCCAACACAATGATTTTGGATTTTTAGCCTCCCAAACTATGGGAGAGAATAAATTTCTGTTTTAAGCTACCAGCGTGTAATAAGTTTGTTACAACAGCCCTCTGAAACTAATACACATACCCAAAGCCCCGACAATTTTTTTTAAAAAGATTTTATTTATTTATTTGACAGAGAGAGACACAGTGAGAGAGGGAACACAGCAGGGGGAGTGGGAGAGGGAGAAGCAGACTCCCCACTGAGCAGGAAGCCCAATGCGGGGCTCAATCCCAGAACCCTGGGATCATGACCTGAGCCGAAGGCAGACGCTGAAGGACTGAGCCACTCAGGCGCCCTAAGCCCTACAATTTTACTCCTAGGTATAGACCCAAGAGAAATGATTTCACATGTGCAGCAAGTAACTAAGTTCACGGTATTTCTGTTGACAAGAGCAAAACCCTCAAAGAACCCGAAAGCCTAGCTATAGAAGAGAGAATAAATAAATTATAGTAAATCTATACAATGGAACATTATTCAGAAGTCAAAATGAATGGACTATAGCAACACACAAAAATATGGGTGAATCTTAGCAATGTATTAAGTAAGAGAAGTCAATCCCTAAGGGTAAGATATAGCATGATGCCCTTTTAAACAAAGCTAAAAGTGACTAAGATACAAATATTTCCTTTTGATGAATATAAATAGATTCGATTAAACTACCTAAAAAGAAAGGCAGGAAAATGTTTAGCAAGGAATTCAGCATGATGGTTACCTTGAATGGGAAAGGCAGAGAGAGAAAATGGGAGAGGCAACCATATACTTAGATTTAGGTTATTGTCAAGATCTTAATTTTTCCTTTACATGGTGAATTAATGGGTGCTTATCTACATCCACATCTCTATTTATATCTCTATTAATATAATCATATCTAATGGAAGAGGCTACTCAAGGACCACTGAGGAAAACATATCATACACAGGATTATGATTTATCCTAATTCATTCCTGTGTACTTGAGGCTACTCAGTCCCCCAAATAGTTGGGCTTGTCCAGATTGGTTCATGATTCTACAAATCTCATTGGCTTATTCTACTAGCTCACTTAGATTTTCATAAGGGTCTGGAAGTTAGGACCATTTTCTCCAAGCTACCTCCTTGACGAGCTCCCTGTTTTTATCAATCCAGATCAAACATACAGGTCTGGCTTGTTCACAATTCAGTTTAATATTAGAAAGCTTAACTGATTAAAATAAAGGAATCTAGAGACGGAAACTCATGGAGTTAAGTGGAATCAGCTCAGCGGATGGGAAAAAGAAAAGAAAAAAAGCAATCAGTTCCTATAAAACAGAAGAATGTAAGTTGCTGGGACTCTCTTAGACATGTAGAAATAGAAAGTGGTAGCCAACACCATGAACCCACACCCTGAGAAAATGGGGGTTACAGCAGGGGTTACACCAGGCATAAAAAGCAAAACACAGGTGGAAGAGAATAAGCAAATCTAATCGTCACTGCCCATGGATCAGAATTCAGTTTTGGCTTGGTTCTCCTGTTTTTGAAATGATGGATCTGCTTTTCCATTTTAAAAGCAATGTATTTTAGGCACCTCAAATACCCCATATTCTGCAGGCAAAAGTGAAGACAGAGTTAACAGCACAAATCTGTTTCATTTGACTACATGAGGGAGGTTCAAATTCTCCTTTAAAGGCCAGGCTTGTGCAATGTTTAGAAGCAGTGGTAACATGGGGATCTGGGAGGCTTCAGGGGTACCCACACCCCGACAGTGGTTTGCCAAACAAGGAGCCCTGAATTGTCATGGTGTGAATTTGCAAAACTTGATAGCTTTAGTGATGTGGCATTGGTCTTGAATTTTAGGGCACAGTACATTTTCTTTTCATCGTAAGGAAAAGGATATGAGCAAAGATAAGGTAGTATATTTTTCATATTTCTTCCCTCTTCTACTCTGTAAATAAAAGGGCAAAGACATTACTGAGCAAATGTTCTTTAGAAAAATTTGATTTATTTTTGTGCTTAGAAATTTTGCTATAGGGATAGTCACTGCTGCTGTTTACATGAGACATTCCTACGGGGAAAACTAAACTCTGAAGTATTTACTATGCTTAGATAAATCACATATTTTTCCTTGTGAGTACAGCCTGTTCAGGTTTATACATACCATGTGTAATTCCCCAAGCACTTTTTCCAGCTTAAAAGTATGATGTCAGATGCATTTGTGGAAGTCGATGTGAAAGTTCTTTACTCTTTAAAATACTTGCTAACCAGGCCTATTAAAAGTATGCCTTGTTACTGAATTTGGCTTTGATTGGTATTGGCCCCAAGGATACAGATAAAATAGGAGGGAAAAATCAGCTTTTTCCCCCTAGAACTTGAATGGAGAAACCCAAGACTAAGGATGGGAAATTTGTCATAATAATAGCAGAACCCTAAAAAAGAAGAGATCCACAAAACAAGGCTGCTGAAGAACCCAGAGACTTCGCTGGTTTCTGCCATTGTGAGGCTTGACTCGTGTAGTACCCTAATACCTTTCTGTACTTCCCCGTCATGCCAGAAAATAGCGAAACAGTCCATAGTATTAGGAAAAATATTAGTCAGTTGTGAACAGAGCCCAGAATATGGTACACAACATTTCTTTCCTGTTCTCGTCACGTCATTATTCAGTCCTGCCGCCCAACTATGCTGCATGACAAGGGCCAGAGCACCTCTTTCTCACTAAAGCAATGGAGAAATGCATTAACAAGTGGAGCCCCTGCAAACTCTCTCAAAGGACAGCTCTGTGGTTGCTCTGCTTGGCAGGCCAGGTGGCAGATATGGCCACTGACACAGCCTCCCCAAGCCCAATGGTGATGAGAGGACCTTAGAGTGGCAGGGACAGTGACAGCACTTAATCACCGGAGGTAGAGTAGGTGCATCTACTGTGGAGGGTCATCAGAATGCCTTCGCCTGGGCTTTGATGGTGGTTAATTTATCATGCTCCCACAGTGAAAATAGACGAGCCATCTGCTAGGGTAGCTTCATCTATATAAGAGGAAAAGACTCTGAGTCTGGGAGCCAAACACCTGCCTTGAGCCACCACTGTGGGTAGTCATGACCTTCTACCGGTTTCCAGACCTAAGTCAATTTATAGACCCAAGAAGGGGCAGGTTGGCTCCCACATAACCAGAATCCAGGGGTGGAAATGGGAGTGGCTCTTCTTAGTATTTTACCTAACAACTCACTTCCAGCTCATTTTTGCCTCTCATCCTTGAGTTCTGCTGGTGTGGAGGTCTTAGTCCCCAGAGAGGAAGTCTTTCCACCAGGGGAAACGACAATGGTTCTATTAAGTTGGAAAGTGAGACTTCCCTCTGCCCTTTTTGGGCTGCTATGCCACTGAACCAACAGGCAGAAAAAAAGTCAGTCTAATGGCTGCAGTGATTGATCTTAACTACTAAGGGGAAACTAAATTGCCGTTACACAGTAGGGACCAGGAGAACTTTGTCTGGAACCCAGGGGATTTTCTGGGGTGTCTTTAGTATTTCCATGCCCCATGTTGAGGGTTAATGGAAACCACAGAAACAAACAACAAATGCAAGATAATTGGCTACTCAGTCCTTTTGGGAATGAAGATTTGTGTTATTCCACCAGATAAAGAATCCCCACCAGCTGAAGTTCTGACTGAAGGTGGGAGAAATTCAGGATGAGGAATAAAAGAAAGAAGCCATAGATATCAACTACAGCCTCATGGCCAAATAAAGAAATGAGGAGTATATTGCTTTGCATATTTTCTCTTTGCTTGGTATATGTAGGTTTTTATTTGCATATATCAACCATTTTCTTCATCCCTCTCATTTTTATTTTTAAATATAAGTTGTTGGAGGTTAGCTTTATAGCTTAGTCTTTAAGATAACAGAATAGCAAATTAAATTGTGACAAAACTTGGGGATTAATTAACATAACCAGTAATGGATACAATGACTGTTTGGAACTTGCTTCTCTTCATTTTGATGAAAGGGTGAGAATTTCTTCACTTGGAAGGATATCTGTATCTTATTAGTTAGAAATATAAAGTTGTGGGGTGTCTGGCTGGCTCAGTTGGTAGAGCATGTGACTCTCAATCTTGGGATTGTGGGTCTGAGCCCCACATTCGGTGTAGAATGTACTTAAAAAAATAAAATCTTAGGGGCACCTGGGTGGTTCAGTCAGTTTAGTGTCCGACTCTTGGTTTCGGCTCAGGTCATGGCCTCATGGTCCTGGGATCGAGCCCTGTGTCGGACTCTGTGCTTAACAGGGAGTCTGCTTGAGATTCTCCCTCTCCCCCTGCCCCTCGCCCCTCTCTAAAATAAATAAATCTTTAAAAGAAATAAAATCTAAAAAAAAAAAGAAATACAAAGTTGCTTTGCTATTTTATATAAGTTGAAATGTTTGTAGAAAGATGTATATGGAAGCTGTGTAGCCAAAAACGTAGGTTGTGTCAATTATCAACTTACTGCCTCTTGGCTCTAAATCTATCCTTCATTGCCTACTCTGTGACAATGGAAATGGACCCTATAAATATTTCTCCTTTGCCTGCTGAGATGATGCTAAGTGTTGTTGGTAAAAGGTACTTTAGAAACACTAGAGGAGGGAGGGTTTTGCTTCCTGATTCTAACGTGCTTCTCATAAAACTAGGCTCCTGCAGTGAGGGTAGCTGGTCAGGCTGGGCTCCTGCAGTGTACAGGGGTGGCCAGTGGCATATGGCACGTCCCTGTGGGCAGCCTCACAGCCATGCCAGCATGGCACCTCCCTGTGAAGAGCTAGCCTTGGCATCCTGGAGAGCAGATTTGAGCAAGTTGAGAGGCATGACACTTTCCTGTGCACAGCTTACCCTGGCACCGCAAATAGCCTCTATCCAGCAAGCCCCGTTAGCACAGCACCCTAGCATCCATAAGCCAAGGAACACCAAGTCAGGAAGAGGCAAGGAGGGATTCTTCCTTTAGAGCCTTTAGAAAGAGAATGACCCTGCTGACACCTTGATCTTGGACATCCAGCCTCTAGAACTGAGAGACTTCCCCCATCCCAGGCTCCTCCCTAGTCAGTGCATTCATTACCTAGGGTCCGGGGTAGTGTGACAGAGTGCATTACAATGCATCACCTCTAGTAAGGGATAGTGTTACAAAGATTTTTTTGAAAGATTTTATTTATTTATTTATTTATTTAGAGAGCATGCATGAGTGGGGGCAGGGGCAGAGGGAGAGGGAGAGAGAGAATCTCAAGCCCGACGTGGGGCTCGTTCTCACAACCCTGAGATCATGACCTGAGCCAAAATCAAGAGTTGGATGCTTAATGCACTGAGCCACCCAGGCACCCCACGACAAAGATTTTTAAATGTTTGTTTAAGATGCCCAAGGAGAAAGATTAAAGCATAGTAGCTATAAAAATGAATGATAAGAAATTATTTATTAAATCCTTAGTTTTTCTTATAGGATGTTACTGTATCTGCTAGTGGCAGGAAAACACCCTCAGGTTGGGATGCATCCATTCCCTGACTGCCAACAGACTGCTGATACTTGTGAAGGGCTCTCAAATATCCATTAGGTTACCTACATAAGGCATTTATAAGGTATTCTTGTCACATTAGAACTGGACTGGATACAACTTACTTTCATGTGTCCTGTCCCTGTGTTAAAAAAGAAAATACATTGCTACTAATAACCAAGATGCTAAATGGTGATTATAACTGACTAATAAGATGATTTCTTTAAAAAATATTGTCTTTTTAGATACAAGAATGTGTGCATATTTGGAATTGATGAGAAACTCATCTGTACCCACTTAAATGATATTGCATAACAAACACAGGTAGCAATGGATTCCATTTTCATTTCCCCGTGATTTTTATCTAAGATAATGACCTATGTAGATTGGTTATTTCCATTCTTTGTTTTGTTGTAATCTCCTTGGTAGATCTTGGGAGATGTTATTTTGCCTAAATGACTTGAGACTTGAATTGATCTTTTGAGTTTCTGTGACTTGGCCAGAAGCCCTTGGCACTGAGTTAGCATTAATTTTCCCTGGGGGTGTTCTACTAGGACATTACTTTATAATGACTTGATGTTGTCACATAAACTTTAAGATATGTTTTGGAAATTTTATTGGTCTATGTTTTATTGCATAGTGTGGAACATGTATAGAGCTCGGTTAACCTGTATATAGATAGCTTACAGTTGACTAGCTATAGTGTGTTTAGGATTGCCTGCAATATTTAAGCTGCTCATTGATGTGTGTAGTAGTAGAACCTACAATTTTGTACATTACGTTTACTGAGATGTTGCCTTTTTTATTTTACAAATACTTATGCAAATAGAATTCAAGTGTGCCTTTTGCTTCTGTGAGGATTAATTTGGAAAGATTTAAATGACATTCCACTGATTTCAGATTTCACTTGAAACTGACTTCAGTACATTGTACTGTATATTAAAAAAAAAACACACCCAAAACTGAGAAATTATGAAAGAAAAGCAGGCAGAAATTAAACAAGAAAAAGTGAGTATCAAAAATAGTGAATGGGATTATTTGTTCCATTTCTTTGAAAAAAGTGGATGGTATTTTGATGGGGATTGCATTGAATATGTAGATTGCTCTAGGTAGCATTGACATCTTCACAATATTTGTTCTTCCAATCCATGAGCATGGAACGTATTTCCATTTCTTTGTGTCTTCCTCAATTTCTTTCATGAGTATTTTATAGTTTTCTGAGTACAGATTCTTTGCCTCTTTGGATAGATTTATTCCTAGGTATCTTATGGTTTTGGGTGCAATTGGAAAAAGAAAACCAAAGCTGGCGGCATCACAATTCCGGACTCCAAGCTCTATTACAAAGCTGTCATCATCAAGACAGTATGGTACTGGCACAAAAACAGACACATAGATCAATGGAACAGAATAGAGAGCCCAGAAATGGACCCTCAACTCTATGGTCAACTAATCTTCGACAAAGCAGAAAGAATGTCCAATGGAAAAAAGACAGTCTCTTCAACAAATGGTGTTGGGAAAATTGGACAGCCACATGCAGAAGAATGAAACTGGACCATTTCCTTACACCACACACAAAAATAGACTCCAAATGGTTGAAAGACCTAAATGTGAGACAGGAGTCCATCCAAATCCTAAAGGAGAACACAGGCAGCAACCTCTTTGACCTCAGCCGCAGCAACTTCTTCCTAGAAACATCGCCAAAGGCAAGGGAAGCAAGGGC
>NC_138371.1:121438094-121486692 GCF_054177405.1 Leptonychotes weddellii | reverse complement strand
GTGATGGGTATTGAGGAGGGCACATTCTGCATGGAGCACTGGGTGTTATGCACAAACAATGAATCATGGAACACTACATCTAAAACTAATGATGTAATGTATGGGGATTAACATAAGAATAAAAAAATAAATAAAAATAAAAATATATGTTGTGTATATGTATACACATGTTGAATGTGTATTAATTCAATTATTGTTTTATGTAATAATTTTTTATATATATTCTTATAATTTTATAAAATTTTTATATTTATATATTTATAAAATTTATATATTTATTTTTATAAATTTTATAAAAATTTCATATTATGTAATAATATATTTTATTATATATATTTTAAATTTATGTAATATTTTTAATATTTATATATCTTATAAATTTTTATATTTATATGTTTATAAAATTTATAGATTATTACAAATTTTATAAAAATTATAATTTTTAGTATTTATATGTATACACATATGTTGAATGTGTATTATTAATTTAATTATGTGTTTTATGTACTAATTTTTAATTATTTAAATTATTAATAATTAAATTAACTTAATTATTATGTGTTGTATATTTATATGTATACACATGTATATAAAAATAAATAATTATATAATTATTAAAATATATGTGTTGTGCATTTATATGTATACACATGTATACACAACACATATATTTTAATAATTACATAATTATACATATTTGTATATACAGAAAGGATATACACTAAATTATTAACCTCTGAGGAGAAGACTGAGGAGCAGGGAAGCAGGTGATACTTTTACCTTTTATTATTTTATAATTAGAAAACAACGAATTTTCAAAGATGATGGTCATTATATGTACTGTTTTCCACCTATTGATGGTTTAATTTTTTTCCTACCAACTTTTCCTCTAAGATTAAATCAGTGTTCCAATTCTAATTGTCTTGTCCATGTCAAAATGTTTTTTATTACTTTAAAAAAAATAAGGATTCAAATAAAGTCCACACATCATAGTTAATTTTAAATCTTTCAAATACTTTAAATGTATACTTTCCTTTTTAGCTATTTCTTTTTCTTTCTTTGTGATTTATATGTTGATGTTGGGTTATGTGTCCTGTAGCATTTCCCACAGGCTGGATTTTGCAGATGTATCCCTGTGGTGTTGGTGAATATACTCTATTTTCAAAATTTCTGGTAAATTGGTAGTTAGGCCTTTCTAAAATTTATGATCAGATCTTGATCAGATTCACATTCAGTATTTTTGGCAAGATAACTCATAGGTTCATGGTGTATTTATTTGACAATCTTAAGAATTTACAGAGTGAAGAGTTGTATACAACAGAGTTTTTTTTTTTTAACTTCAATTTGAAGGAACAGCACTTGTTAGAACTACACTTGTTGGTTTTGACACTTTCTGGACATCATTAACAGATGAAGCATGATTCTATGGAGTGGGAATTGAACTAGGGTCCAGAGACTGGATTGTCACGCTGGCTCGATCAGATCTTTCAAGTTCATTAACTAGAAAATTCTAATACCTAGGATGCTCCTTCACCTCTTCAACTTATTAAATTCATTTATTCATTCACTCAGTTATTTAATTCATTGAATAAGTGGTTTTAAAGTCTCTGGGCCCCTCATTTGCATAGGCCCTTCTAAATCCTGGCAGAGACTCTTGCAACATATTCACATGGTCATGTGTGTTCATAAAATTTACAAAAATAAGAATTCTAACCACAACTGGTTAATGGCTATGTCTTTTCTGCTCCAACTTCCCCTCTGTCATGCTTCCCCTATGCTGGGTAGTTTTGGAGTGGCCATAAGCACTTGGGGGATTTGGCTAAGGAGAAGTTGAGTTGGGGGATCCATTTAGGGAGGGTTTCTTCGGAGGTATCTAGGTGGTTCACAGTCATTTCGTATATAAAGTTATTGTGAGCTGTCCAGGCTTTCTCCAGACATACCCTGTGCCAACTTACCCGATACTGGGACATGAAGAGGCAGGGCCAGAGGTCATATTGCTTCATGAATGTGTTTATGGTGCCCACCACCAGAAGTGGATGGGTACTAAAAGAGAAGCAGGGCTTGGAATACAGCGCTGGAAGCTAATCTGTGGAATAGTCTGATCATCAAGATGAAAACTGTGGGTGGAGAATTTGGTTCTGTTGATTGGAAGGTTCTCTCCTGTGAGGAACATGCTTGATCATGTCCTCAAATCTCATAGTGCACATGTGAAGAAACTTGATAGAGTTTCTCCCAAATTGTATAAGAACCCTAAATATTTGTGAGGCATTAGGAATCATGAGTTGGGAAGCTGAAGGAAACTTTTCTAATTTACCAATAATAAAAAATAAATTCCTATCAATTATGCTAGAGAAAAGACTGAAATATCTTTCTCTTTTCTCTATAAAAATGACAATTCAAATACTGTCATCCATAAACAGGTGATTAAAGACTATGTAGCCCAGAAATGTAAAGAAAAATATTATAGAGGTTATTTAATCATTAACAAATACAAATTTATTTTTTTCCCAAAATTTATCATGTAGAGGTGATTTAGCTATTAACTAATAAAAACATTGTTATTTTTCTGAATTTTGTAATATTTGTAGTATTTGTAAGCTTTTTAAAAAATTTGTCTTTTTTTCTCATTCTTTATACTCACTTTCATAATGTTGTAGTTATTTGTAGTTTTGTATACTCACTTTCATAATGTTGTAGTTATTTGTAGCTTTGTATTATTTTTCTTAAGGAGGGTGCCCCAGATTGAATAAGCTCTAGGCTTCAGAAGGCTGGATCTGTCCCTAAGAGTGAGCACCATGCAAGACATTACCTGATCAGGCCACAGTTGTCAAAGAAAATGCAGGAAGAATTGTGAGATTTGATAGTCCCACTGGCATCAGGATTATTAACGGGTATTCAAGTTTTGTCCCAGCTGCCTCCTTCTTCAAACCAGGCAGCGACAGTCTCCACATGCTAGCTTCAGTTCGCTGAGTGGCTGGCCTGGCCTCTTCTGCTTCTAACATGTGTTTGTTATTGTTGCTGCTGTTGTAATGGGAGTAATTACTCTGTGCCAAATTCTGTGAAGCATATTACACACAAAACCTCATTAACTCTTCACAACAACCCAGGTAAGTATTAACTTAATCTTACAAAATTAATTCATTCAAAAACATTTATCGAGCACCCATGCAAGCCAAGCATGGTGCTAGGCACTGGGAATAGTGTTGGGACAAAAATGGACAGAGTCCCAGCTCTCCTGGGGAGCTGAAATGTTATCGAGGGAGGCGGACATTAAGAACTAGGTGGTGAAATGTACAGGGAACAAAGAGATTCAATGTGGTCTGAGGAGTGAGGGAAGGTGCCCCTGAGAGGGTGAAAAGCAGACACCTTGTCCAAGTAGAAGACAGCCAGGCGAAGAGGGACAAAAGCCATCCAGGCAGGGTGATCAGCATGTGTGGAGGCTCAGATTATACAGGTAAGGATGTCCAGGCTCATTTTTTCATTCGTGTGTTCAACCAATATTTATTGATATGCCAGACATTGAGCTTGGTCCTCCAGAAACAGTGGTAAATCAAGGTTACTGCCTTCAAGGCACTTCTATTTCAAGGGAAAAATAAAAATAAGAGACAAATAAGTCTGTGAACAACTATTATATAGTAGTAAGTAGTATGGAGGAATAAAATAAGACGATGTGTTTGGGGGTCTGTTTTTGATTAGTCTTCAGAGATGGTAGCTCAAAGAAATAACATTTACTAGTGAGCTGTAACCTGAATGACAGAAAGGAGCTTTCATAACAAGACCTGGGGGAAAAGCAACCCAGGCAGAGGAAACAGCAAGTGCAAAGGTCCTGAGGTGGGACCAACTGGGCACATTGGAGGAATAGGAAGAAGTCTGGTATAGAGCAGAGTTGGAGAGGGAAGCAGGGGCCAACTCCTGAAGAGCAGAGCTTCTACCCGGGCTTCTGGTATGATGGACTTACCTGTTCGCTCAGGGTTAGGAGTTAGGAAGTGATTCTGGGTACTGCAGGAGGCCTTTGGAATGTCATATGCAGGGACTAATGGGTTCTGACTTTTGAAGGCCACTGTGGCTGCTCTGTAGAGAACAGATGATAGGGTAAATGGCAGTGGCCCAGAGCCCATTAACGAGCCTGCTGCTGAAGGAGAAGCTAGAGAGGCTGACAGAAGTAGAGATACAGAGACATGAACAAATTTGGGAGGTTTGGGAGGTAAAGTGCATACATAATCTGTCTAAGCCCACACTGCCAGCAAGGAGCAGAGCCAGGATTTGTGACATCTGAGTTACATTCAGATGGTCAGATGGGTTCTCTACTGAGATGATTACTTGGATTGAGCAGAGACAGTATTCATCACATTTGAGGGCATGAACCTGACTCTGATGGCAGCCAGGTATGACCTGGAAGAGGTGCTTAAACGTATTGTGCCTCTGTTTCTTCATCTGTAAATTGGGATGATAATAACAGCACCTCAGAGGGCTATAGTGAGAACCTACAGCACTCAGAATACTTCCTGGCACATATAGACAGTCAGTAAATGTTAGCTATTTTTTAGAAAAATAATGTACAAAAAATTTACCATTTTAAGTGTATGGTTCAGTGGCACTAATATATTCACAAGATATACAAACATCACCACTGTCCATTTCCAGGACTATTTCATCTTTCCAAACTGACATTCTGTACCCATTAAACAATGATTCCTCATTGCTTCTACCTGGCCCCTAGTGCTCTGTATTCTGCTTTCTGTCCCTATGAATTTGCCTAGTCTCGGTACCTCAGATAAGTGGAATCATACAATATTTGTCCTTTTGAGTCTGATTTATTTCACTTACCATAATGTCTTCAAGGTTCATCCCTATTGTAACATGTGTCAGAATTTCATGACTTTTGAAGGCCGAATGATATTCCATGTTTGTATATACCCCATTTTGTTTATCCATTCATCTGATGATGGGCATTTAGATGATTTCTACCTTTTGGCTATTGTGAATAATGCTGCTATGAACAATGAATATATAAGTATCTGAATTTCTGTTTTTAACTCTTTTGGGTATATACCTAGAAGTGGAATTGCTGGATCATGTAGTAATTCTATGCAATTTAACTTTTTGAGGAACTGCCAAACAGTTTTCCAAGTGGCTGTATCATTTTACATTCCAACAAACAATGCACGAGTGTTCCAACTTCTCCACATCCTGGCCAACATTGGCTATTTTCCAATTTTTTGATGATAGCCAACCTGATGAATGGTAGGCAGAAAAATAATTTTTTAAAGGAAAAAAATGAAAACTTCCCAACAGATGCTTTCAACCTGGCTGTTGGCAGAAGCCTTTTGTCTGGCATTGACTGGTTTTACAAATAAGAGCCAACATTTTAAAGCCAGGAGATTCCTCTCTCTCTCTCTCTCTCTCACACACACACACACACACACACACACACACACACACACCCCTTCTCCCCAGACATCCCATTGGCCCAGGCCAGGACATGTGGACATGGTTGCTACATTTCTGCATACATGAAGGTTCTATGAACCTTCTTTTTATTTTATTTTATTTTATTTATTTATTTATTTATTTATTTATTTATTTATTTATTTATTTTCTATGAACCTTCTCACTGGACTAATGCACTTTACCCACTTTACCTGTATTTCCCTGCTGGATTTTCTTCCCTTCCATGGTAGCCACGTGCAATCTCTCTGTCCTGTCAGCATCCCTTCTTCTGCCTGGCCCCATCCTCCTGTTCAGCAAGGCCCCTGCTCTCCCCTTTCCCGATGTCTTTTGCTTTTCTTTAGCTCACTCTGGTTCAAGGAAAGAGGAGATTGGCAATGCTGTTTGTTAGGAGGAGCACCAAATGTCCTGAGGGGGGCCCTGAGGGTAGCTGGAATGTGGTAGAGCCCAGCAATTAGGGACTCTGAGTCAGTCTCTGATGATTACCCCAAAAGGCAAGGCAGTAGGATTGTGAAAAGTCTCCAAGCCTCCATTCTAGGACCATGCTGATTGATCTCATTCATGAATCTCCTCCAGGTATTCTTCCCCTTCTATTGTCTATTCATTCATCCCTTCATCTAGCACACATTTACTGAGCACCTACCATGTTCTAGGCATAGCCTATAGGATTACAAAGATGGTTCCTGCTCTTCCCCAGAACTGGTGGGGAGCTCCTGGAACACTGAGACTAGTTGGGTCATTATTATTCATCACAGAAGCCACCAGGAAAAGAGGGAAACCAATGCTAGGATTGCTTGGGTTTATTCTAGGGCAGTGGTTCTCAAACTTGAGTGTGCATCAGAATCACCTGGAGGGCTTGTTAGGACAGGTTGCTGGGACCCATCCTAGAGTTTCTAATTCAGTAGGTCTGGTGTGAGACCTGAGAATTTGAATTTCCAACAAGTCCTTAGGGGATGATGATGCTGCTGGTTCAGGACACACCTTGAGAAACACTGTTCTACGAAAATTATGCCAGGGTTGTTCTAAGAAAATTCATGTGACAGTCATTGCTGCTAAATGTTATAGGAGGATTGCTGAAATGACTGGCTGTCTTGATAGCAATCCCAAATTAAAACTGTTGGGGCTAGAAATCAGCTATCCCTTTGGCTGGGCCCATACTTGGGGAAAGGGATTTTAGCTCAGAATAATGAACCAGTAACTTTCTGAGTTGTTACTTCTGCATGCCAGGGATCCTTGGAGAAGCCCTTTTAAGTCTCGACCTAGTTAAAGTCAGTTGAATCTTTCCCTGAAGGTGAAGCTACTGAGGCTGCTGTTGCCAAGATCACTTACTGAAAACAGTGGCTTGCCCAAGACAGTCACTCATCTCTGCAGAAACATCCGGAGTTCTAATCCCTGGAGTTATCAGAGGGTCACTTATCTTCTCTTATTCTGGGCAATGAGGCAGCTCTTAGCTTGTTGATTTAAGAACTGAATTCTTCTACAGTCTCCACTTATTTAAAATTTGTCCTTATCAAGAAACAAGTATTATTTTATGTAGGCCCCAGTCTACAGTTAAAAAGGGAGCAGAGAGGGAGGAACCCCTAATTAACTGCCCTTTGAAGGTATAGGTTAGTATTTGCAGGTGCATATGACTCTATCTGAGGTTCTTTTTTATTTTCAGTTTGGATCTGTCCTAATTTGAGGGAAATCAATGCTTTCATGGTGGTAAAATTCTAAACAACGTTTTACCTACAGCAGTGGTTCTCAGCCTTGGCTGCACAATGGAATCACCTATGGAACTTTATAAAGTCCTGATCCCAATGGCCAAAGCTGGAACAATTTGAGCAACAAAATTAAGTAGTATTGGATTACAACCCAAAGTAGAAACAAATATTCATGGGTCCATACTGACATGTATAAATGCTTGAATAAAGAAATAGGGAGAAGAGACAAATCTCCTGTGCAGAAGAATCTAAATAAATTATATAGATACTCTGTCCTCCAGGAGGTAGAACATAACTCCTTAAATTGGATCTGTCCCCTCCTACAACCAAAGAGGAGGCACAACACCTTGGGGGCCTCTTTGGATTTTGGAAGCAACATAATTTTCACTTGAGTGTGTTACTCCAGCCCATTCACCAAGTGACCTAAAAAGCTGCTGGTTTTGAGTGGGACCCAGAGCAACAGAAGGCTCTGCAACAAGTCTAGACTGTGGTACAAGCTGTTCTGCTGCTTGGGCCATATGACCCAGCAGATCCGATGGCGTTTGAAATGTCAGTAGCAGATAAGGATGTTTTGGAGCCTCAGGCAGGTCCCTATGGGCGAACTGCAGCACATTCGCTTAGGATTTTGGGAGCAAAGCTCTGTCATCCTCTGCAAATAACTACCCTCCTTTCGGGAAACAGCTCTCAGCCTGCAACTGGGCCTTAGTAGAGACTTAATGCTTAACGATGGGCTACCAAGTTAACACGAGACCTGAACTTCCCATTGTGAATTGGGTGTTTTATGACCCCCCCTCCGCCCTCCCGCCCTCCCGCCCCGCCCCCCGCTGCAAGCCATGCACAGCAGCACTCCATCATCAAATGGAAGTGGTATATATGTAAGTGTGCACAAGAAAGTTACATGAAGAAGAGGACCAAATGCGCTTGGTCTCACTCGCTACACTATCTTCTCTCCCCAGCCTGCACCTCCAGCCTTATGGAGAGTTGCCTACAATCAGTTGACTGAGGAAGAGAAGACTTGAGCCTGGTTTACAAAGCCTGGGTTCTGCACATTGTGTAGGTACCACCTGCAAGTGGACAGCTGTAGAACTACAGACCCTTCCTGGGACATCCCTGAAGGCAGTGGTGAAGGAAACCCTCCCCCCCAGGGGGCAGAACTTCAGGCGGTGCACCTGGTTGTTCACTTTGTTAGGAAGAAGAAATGGCCACATGTGTGATTATAGACTGATTCATGGACTGTAGCCAAATGGTCAGGGAAGAAACATGATTGGAAACTCCATGACAAGGAAACTTGGGGATGTGTATGTAGAAAGATCTCTGTGAAGGGCAAAGGTCTTAATATATTTGTGTCCCAAATGAATATTAACCAAAGGGTGAGCTTAGCAGAGGAGGATTTTGATAATCAAGTGGATAGGATGACTCATTCTGTCTTTCCCCAGGGAGAGGCTCTGTGATATCAACCAGAGGGCTCATGAATGAAGTGGCTCTGGTGGTAGGGATGGAGGTCATGCATGGGCTCAGCAACATGGACTTCCACTTACCAAGGTTGACCTGGCTATGGTCACCACCAAGTACCCAATCCACCAGCAGTAGAGGCCAACACTGAGCCCCCAATATGGCATTATTTCCCAGGGTGATCAGCCAGCTACCTGGTGGCAGGCTGATTATATTGGACTGCTTCCATCATGGAAGGAGCGGTGTTTTGTTTTTACTGGAACAGATACTTACTCTGGATATGAAATTGCTTTCCTTACATGCAATGTTTCTGCCAAAACTACTATCCATGGACTTACAGAAAACCTTGTCCACCATCATGGTATTCCATGCAGCATTGCTTCTCATTAAGGAACTCATTTAACAGTAAATGAAGTACAGCAGTGGGTCCATGCTCAGGGCTTCACTGGTCTTACCATCTTCTCCTCCTTACCCTACATCGTGAAGCAGCTGGCTTGATAGAATGGTGGAATGGCCTTTTGAAGACTCAGTTACAGCACCAGCTAGGTGGCCATACCTTGCAGGGCTGGAACAAGGTTCTCTGGAACACTGTACATACTGTGAATCGACATCCAATATATGGTGCTGTTTCTCCCATAGCTCACGAGTCCAGGAATCAAGGGGTAGAAATGGGAGTGGCACCACTTGCTATTACCCCAGTGATCCAGTAGCAAAGTTTTTTGCTTCCTATTCTCACAACTTATGCTTTGCTGGTCTGGAAGAGGACTTAGTTCTTTTTTTTTTTTTCTTTTTCAAATCATTATTTAAATTCTAGTTAGTTAACATATAGTGTAATATTGGTTTCAGAAGTAGAATTTAGGGGCACTGGGTGGCTCAGTCAGTTAAGTGTCCGCCTTTGGCTCAGGTTATGATTCAAGGGTCCTGGGATCGAGCCCCACGTTGGGCCCCCTTCTCAGCTGGGAGTTTGCTTCTCCCTCTCCCTCTGTCCCTCCCCTCCATTTATGCTCTCTCTCTCTCACATAAATAAATAAAATCTTTTAAAAAATATAGAATTTAGTGATTCATCACTTACATATAACACCCAGTGCTCATTGTATCAAGTGCCTTCCCTAATATCCATCACCCATTTAGCCCATCCCCCACCCACTTCTCTCTATCACCCCTCAGTTTGTTCTCTGTAATTAAGCATCTTTTATGGTTTGTTTCCCTCTCTCTTTTTTTCCCCTTTCCATATGTTCATCTGTTTTGTTTCTTAAATTCCTCATATGAGTGAAATCAAATGGTATTTTTCTTTCTCGGACTGACCTATTTCACTTAGCATAATACACTCTAGCTCCATCCATGTCATTGCAAATGGCAAGATTTCATTCTTTTTGATGGCCGAGTAATATTCCATTGTATACATATACCACATCTTCTTTATTCATTCATCAGTCAATAGACACTTGGGCTCTTTCCATAGTTTGGCTATTGTTGATAATGCTGCTATAAACATCAGATGTGTGTACCCTTCAAATCTGTATTTTTGTATCCTTTGGGTAAATACCCAGTAGTGCAATTGCTGGATCATAGAGTAGTTTTATTTTTAACTTTTTGAGGAATCTCCACACTGTTTTCTAGAATGGCTACACCAGTTTGTATTCCCACCAATAGTGAGAATTTTCTCTGCATCCTCGCCAACATATGTTGTTTCCCGGGTTGTAAATTTTAGCCATTCTGACAGGTGTGAAGTGGTATCTCATCATGGTTTTGATTTGTGTTTCCCTGATGATGACTGATGTTGAGCATCTTTTCATGTGTCTGCTGGCCACCTGGATGTCTTCTTTGGAAAAATGTCTATTCATGTCTTCTGCCCATTTCTTAATTGGATTATTTGTTTTTTCGGTGTTGAGTTTGATAAGTTCTTTATAGATTTTGGATACTAACCCTTTATCAGATATGTCATTTGCAAATATCTTCTCCCATTCCATAGGCTGCCTTTTAATTTTGTTGATTGTTTCCTTCACTGTGCAGAAGCTTTTTATCTTGATGAAATCCCAATAGTTCATGTTTGCTTTTGTTTCCCTTGCCTCTGGTGATGACATGTCCAGTAAGAAGTTGCTATAGCCGAGGTCAAAGAGGTTGCTGCCTGTGTTCTCCTCTAGGATTTTAATGGTTTCCTGTCTCACATTTAGGTCTTTCATCCATTTTGAATTTATTTTTGTGTATGGTGTAAGTGTCCATTTTCATTCTTCTGCATGTTGCTGTCCAGTTTTCCCAACACCATTTGTTGAATAGAGGCCTTAGTTGTAAAGGGAAGAATGCTTCCACCAGAAGACACAACAATGAGTCCACTGAACTGAAAGTTAAGATGGCTGCCCAGCCACTTTGGGCTCCTCATGCCTCTGAATCAACAAGCAAAGAAGGGAGCTATTATATTGCCTGGGGTAACTGATCTTGACTACCAAGGGGAAATTGGACTGCTACTCCATAGTGAATGTAAGGAAGATTATGTCTGGAATACAGGAGATCTCTTAGGGTGTCTCTTAGTATTACCATGTCCTATGATTAAGGTAAATTGAAATCTATAACCCAATCCAGGCTGGACTATTAATGCCCCAGATCCTTCAGAAATGAAGGTTTGGGTCACTCCATCAGATAGAGAACCAGGACCAGCTGAGGTGCTTGTTGAGGGCAAAGGGAATACAGAATGGGTAGTGGAAGACGGTAATTATAAATGCCAGCTACAGCCATGTGACCAGTTAGAGAGACAAGGAATATAATTTTTATGAGTTTTTAAGTTACAGCATATCAAGGAGAAGAGTAAATATTACTTAAGGACTTTATGTCCTCTTCTGGGTAAGGGGTTAGTGTGTTTCCAGCTGTATGCAAGATAGTTGTACCGTGTTAGGTGGAATTATGATTTTGCTATTGTCTTTATTTGGAGATCAAGTATGGCTTAAGGAGGTACATATGGGTGCCACACTTACAAGATGTGGACTTGTGATGGTTAATTATATGTGTCAATTTGCCGGGCCATGGGGTGCCAGATATTTGGTTAAAGTTTATACTGGATGTTTCTATGAAGGTGTTTTTAGATGAGGTTAACATTCAAATTGGTAGACTGAGTAAAGCAGATTGCACTCCCTAATGTAGGAGGGATTCAACCAATCAGTTGAAGGTTGACCTTCCTCCAAGTAAGAGAGGACTCTTCATATCTGACAGCCTTTCAACTGGGATATAGGTTTTCTTCTTGCCTTCAGACTCAGACTGAAACATTGGATCTTCCTTGTTCTCAGGCCTTCAGACTCAGACTAGAACTGTATCATCAGGTCTCCTGGGTCTCCAGCTTGCCATCTCACCTTGCAGATCTTGGGACTTGCCAACCTCCATAATTGCCAATTCCTCTAATCTCTTCCTCTCTCTCTGTAGGTCTACATGTATATCTATCATCTATCTATCTATCTATCTATCATCTATCTATCATCTATCTATCTCTGTCACCTATTGGTTCTGTTTCTCTGAAGAACCCTCACTAATGCAGGGAGAATGAACATATCTCCCATGCAGAACTCCAAATCTATTCTGCCCACAAGGAGGTGGAACATAACTCCCCACTCTTAAGTGTGGGTTGTGCATAGTGAATTCCTTCCAAAGAGTACAGTATGGAAGTGGGGGGAGAGTAGTGTTATAGTGAAGAAACCTGACAAACACTACTGCAGCGAGGTGACCAAGATCAACAGCAACAGTGACAAGTAATGCTAGTAGTATGTAACCTTGATATGATGTGATGAAAATGGCACTTTACCTTTGTGGTCTTAATCCCCAGCACCCATAACTCCATGGGTCCCACTTCAGGAGCAGGAGCACAAAGGAGTGGTGACTTGGGTCTCCCATGCTGTCTCTTGGTACTGGGAAGGACTGCCCTCTACATATATCAGCCTGTGAAGCATGGTCTCAAAGGGGATGGAGTGATCATCTGGAGAAAGAAGAGATAGTTTCATACTACAGATTGGTGAAGAAGGTTATATTAGTTTTACTTATATTTTCTCTCTTTCCATAATTAGTATGTAACATTTTTGCCCTTTTATTGGTTAACAACTTTATTGAGATCTAATTCATATACCATATCTCTTACTCATTTAAAGTGTACAGTTCAATGGTTTTTAGTTTATTTACAGAGTTGTGCAACCATCAGCACAATCCATTTTAGAATATTTGCATCCCACCAGAAAGAAATGTTCCCTTTAGTAGTCACCCCTATTTTCCTCCCTAGCCCCAGGCAACTGCTAATCTGTCTCTGTAGATTTGCCTACTCTGGACATTTCATATAAATGAAATCATACAATGTGTAGTCTTTGGTGACTGACTGGCTTCTTTCACTTAGTGTAATGTTTTCAAGGTTCATCCCTCTTGTAGTATGTTGCCAAATAATATTCCACTATATGGATATGCCACATTTATTTATTCATTCATCAACTTAAGGACTGCTATGGACTGAATGCTTGTGTTCCCCTCGAATTCATAAGTGGAAGACTAACTTACAATGCGATGGTGTTTGGAGGTGGGGTCTTTCGGAGGTAATCAGGTCATGAGGGTGGAGTCTTCTTGATAGGATTAGTGCCCTTATAAAAAGAGACATACAAGAACTTCCTTCCTCTCTCAACCCCCTAGGAAGATGTAATGAGAAGATGACCATCTGCAAACCAAGTAGAGGATTCTCATCAGAATCCAGCCATGATTTTGGACTTTCCAGGCTCCAGAACTGTGAGAAATAAATGTATGTTGTTTAAAACACTCAGTCTATGGTAATTTGTTATAGCAACCCAAACTAAGAGGACCTTTGGGTTATTTCCACTTTTTTGACTATTATGAAAATGTGGCTATGGACATTCATGTATAAGTTTTTGTGTGCACATGTTTTCAGTTTCTCTTGGGTATACACCTAGGAGTAGATTTGCTGGGTCATATGTTAATTCTATGTTAACCTTTTGAGGAACAGCCATACTTTTTCAAAGCAGTGCACCATTTTACATACAAAGCAGTGTATGAGGGTTCCACTTTCTCCATACCTTTGCCAACACTTGTTATGATCTGTCTTTTTGATTATGGCCATCCTGTGGGTATGAAGTAGTATCTCATTGTTGTTTTGATTTGCATTTCTCTGATGGCTGATTATATTAATTATGAGTGTTCTTAGAAGCTATGGAATAAATCTTTCTTTCAGTGAATTAATAAGGCAGGTTGCAGGCCCTGTAACTCTTCCCTCACTTTCCAGGAGTTGAGGCACTGACTTAGACCATTAATATCTCCAGGACCTTGGCCATAGCCTCCCATTGGTCTCCCTGCCTCTACTCTTATCCTACTCCAAACCACCATCCACACGTCTGCTGGAATTACTAAATTATCCTTGTGTAAAATCCTCCTTTGGCTCCTCATCCATAAGATAAAGGATAATTTCCTTAAGTCTGGAATGTAAGACTGGATTCAGCGGCTGGATTCAGCTGCCCTTTGGCATTCCCCTATTGCTGCTTTCTGTTCCCTGAGCAGGCCTGGTGCCTGTGCACATTGTCTCCTCCACTTGGAATGTTTATCTCTCAAAACCCAGTTCTCTTCCTCCTCCACCTGGAGAGGAAGAAAGAAGAAGGTAACTGCCCCCCCCCACTGTATCCCCATTACACTTTCCTTGTACCATCACACCATAATGGTCTCTTTTTCAAGTCTCTAGTCCCAATGACTCTGTAAGCAACTCAGAAGCAGAGAACATTACTTCTTATCAGCTACCTATATACCCAGGGCCAGCCCAGTGCCTGACACTTCCATGGGAGAGACTCAGCAAAAGCTTGTGGTCAGACCAGCTGAAACAAACTCATGGAAATGTTTCTTTCTGGTAATAATCAGAATCATGTTCACTTTTCTTAATCAGATTGAGCCCAGTACCTATTGTAGTCAGTAGATTGAATTGAAGGTTTAAGAGTCCCATCAGATATTCATGTGTTTGCTCACTGGGCAGGAGTGGGTATGACATCCAGTCAGGAGGCAACTACAGTGACCTGGGAGGAGAGATGATGGTGATTTATTTTAGGAACCTTGAAAGAGCAGGTGGATAAAGATGCTGAAGCATCCACATCACTTCCTTGTAGATGAGACAAAGTAAAGAACTCACCCCCTCATTTCCACATGAAGTTCCTGTGCTCTCTAACTAACGGTAAAATGATTATTTGGTTTCCATCCAGTAAGCCTATGACTCAGTGAGGAAAATGGACAATTGTATTAATTGAGGGAACTTTTTCTTGGGGGTTTTTCGGTTTCCCTATGAAAAGCCTGGTTGGAAAACTTCCCTTTCATGCACTCTCTGGAGCTGGGTCTTTAAGCAGAGGCTGAAAAAAATTACTTAGGCGCTCTCTGTTGGAGTCCTCCCCACCCCTCCATATCACAAATGTCAGCTTTTAAAGGACGAGAATCATGTATCTCTTTTTAGATCTCCTTGCAATGCTTAGCCTACTCAAATAAATGTCAACAAATAATTACATTCTTACAGATAGATGGACATGGAAGAAGCCAGAAATCTTTTATTTAATTCATTGGATTTAATTGTCAGATGAGAGAAGTATTCTATTGGAGAAAAACAAGAGAAATTCTACCTGATATGAATTAACAGAAATCTCTAGAATCATCCTGAGACAAAATAAAACCATACATAGGAGTATATAAAGTTTAACACCTCACATATTTAAGTAAAATGATAATGTTCTGATAATTCACTAGTGATGTAGCCACTTCCTGAATTATGAACAATCAACTTCAGAATATCTGTACAAATGAACTGCTATCTTGCTTCTGCTGCTTTGCCACCACCACCCTCCTTCCTGCCTTGCTGAAAGTATCCCTCATTCTTTATGTATGTTGGGATGAAAACTAGGTGATAGTCATGATCTTTTTAAGGGTAGAGAAAGAGGAGCACAAAGTATTATTTTATCTTATAAAGCCAACTGCACCATCTCTGTCAATGGGACTTCAGGGGAAGAGATGAAACATCTGTTGAGATTCTACCATGTGGCCAGGTAGAAGCTGGGGAGGCAGAGTTATTTAGGTCACAGCTCTTGTCTGGTTTGGTGAGGGAAGGAAATGGGAGAGGAAACCTCAAAGGGGATGCACAGGGCCAGAATGTGAGTGGGGGCAGCATTCCAACAATAGAAGAGCCTGCGGGTGGTGGTGGGACAGTCAGTAATGTTGTGAAAGGGGGGTAGAACAGGGAGGGGGCAAAGGGAAAATGGGATCTGCTCTAGATGATTGGTAGAGGTAAAAGGAAGGTGCTGAGGGGTCCGGCCTTGCTGGAGGATTTCTGGGGATAAAAATAAATAAGCATAAACAAGGTATCAGGGGCACCTGGGTGACTCAGTCGTTAAGCATCTGCCTTCGGCTCAGGTCATGATCCCAGGGTCCTGGGATCGAGCCCTACATCGGGCTCCTTGCTCCGCGGGAGGCCGGCTTCTCCCTCTCCCACTACCCCTGCTTGTGTTCCCTCTCTCGCTGTGTTTCTCTCTGTCAAATAAATAAAATCTTTAAAAAAATAAACAAGATATCAGCATCAAATAGTAGAATAAGGCTTCAAAAATCTGTCAAGGAGTAGAGAAGGGAAGGTATAGTTAGCTAAATCATGAGATGAAGAGAGGGACCAACGGTGAGGGGGCAGCATTAAAGGACTGAGATGGTTTTGGAAGAGAGATCCGTACCCCAAATATTCATCTCTAAAGAAAGTCTGAGTTACTTAAAATGCACTTGAAGAGAACTACTGCCCGAGAAGACCCAAGATTGAAAGAAGACTGAAAGGAAATCATGTTAATGAATGAAAAGACTGAATATCATAAAATGTCAATTCTTCTCATATTAATTTAGAGTTTTAACACAATCAAAGCCCCAACAAAATTTTTGTTTTATTTTTGGAATATGACATATTACTCTGCAGGTTATCTAGAAAAATAAACAAGTGATAATAGCTATGAGAATCTAGGAAAAGAAGAGTACAGAGTGGGTTCAAGCCCTACAAGGACAAGAGAACGTTCTAAAAAGCAACAATAATTAACAGTAAACACTGGTACAAGATCAGACAGCTTTGGGAAGGTCAGACCTATAACTGATCCTAGAAATGCCATATAGTGGAGTAGTTAAGAAGAGTGGGTTTGAGGGGCGCCTGGGTGGCTCAGTCGGTTAAGCGTCTGCCTTCAGCTTGGGTCATGATCCCAGGGTCTTGGCATCGAGCCCCAAGCTGGGCTCCCTGCTCAGTGGGGAGTCTGCTTCTCCCTCTCCCTCTGCCTGTCGCTCCCCCTGCTTGTGCTCTTTCTCTGTCAAATAAATAAAATCTTAAAAAAATGTTAATTAAAAAATAAAAAGAAGAGTGAGTTCGAATCCTCCTGCCACTTCTTGGCCACATGAATTTGGACAGTTTTTGCATCTATAAAATGGGGATGATTATAACTTCCTCATTAAGGTCGTTCTGAATGTTAAACAAGGGAATGCATGTCAGGTTCTTAGAACAGTGCCTGGAACATAATGCTCAATCCATTTTATCTTCTTTTGTGGTCCCTCTGAAATGCTGAAGCAAGTTATAATATTTATACCTACAATCAACTTTCAATTATCTTCCTAAATAACCTGAATTCACTAGATGAATATTGGCCAAAGTACTGTACAACACTGTGTTCCTAATAAAAGGAGTACTTTGATTAAATGTTTAGGTAATGTTATACATTCTGTCTCCCTTTCTTGGTTACAAACTAGTTCTCTAAAGTTCTGTAGTAAATAAACCTAAATAAAGTAAATAAACCTAAATAAACCTAAACCAGTTGGCCCTTGAACCATTTTTGCACAATATCTACTAACACCCTCTAGAACTGGTGTTCTCTGAAACACATGTTGGGAAACACTGTGTTGACTAGATATAGATCAGTAGAAAAGCTTAACTACGCATTATCTCAAAATACCAAATGGCCAATTTTTAATGGTCAATAAAATTGATTAAAATACATTTGTATTGACATATTGGATCCATATTTTATTCCAAGGCGTATCTACCAGACCTGAATCAGTAGTCATTTTTATTTTTTTTAAAAGATTTTATTTATTTATTCATGAGAGAGAGAGAGAGAGGCAGAGGGAGAAGCAGGCTCCCAAGGAGCAGGAAGCCCGATGCGGGACTCGATCCCAGGACCCTGAGATCATGACCTGAGCCGAAGGCAGACGCTTAACCATCTGAGCCACCCAGGTGCCCTCAGTAGTCATTTTTAAATAATCAATATGTAATGAAGATTGAAGCAGTTACTCAGATAATTAAAGCAAAGGTAGAGTTTTTACAATAATTACTCAGGAAACTGTGCTTGTATAGAGCTGCCTTTTGTGGACTTTAAATCTTTATTTTTTCCACTTTTTTAATGGCAAAAAGACTTTCCATTTTTTCTAATGGCAAAAGGCAAAAAATCGCTGCTTCTGAAAAATCTTATTTTGCAGAAGGAACAAAAAAGTTCTTCAAATTAAATATGTTGGTTAATGACACCACAGAAATACAAAGGATTGTAAGAGAATATTATGAAGAATTATATGCCAACAGATTGAACAACCTAGAAGAAATGGATAAATTCCTAGAAACATAACTGACCAAAACTGAAGCAGGAAGAAATAGAAAATTTGAACAGACCTATTACCTACAATGAAACTGAATCAGTAATAAAAAACAAAACAAAACAAAACAAATAAAACAAATAAAAGTCCAGGACCAGATGGCTTCACAGGTGAATTCTACCAAATGTTTAAAGAGGAATTAATGGCTATTCTTCTCAAACTTTTCCAAAAAATAGACGAGGAAGGAAAACTTCCAAATTCATCTCATGAGGACAGCACTACCTTGATTCCAAAACCAGATAAAGACATCACAAAAAAAGAGAACTACAGACCAATCTCCCTGATGAATATAGATGCAAAAATCCTCAATAAAATATTAGCAAATTGAATCCAATAATACACTAAAAAAATCATTCACCACAATCAAGTGGAATTTATTCCTGGGATGCGAGGGTGGTTCAATACTTGTAAATGGATCAATGTGATACATCACATCAGTAATAGAAAGGATAAGAACTATATCATCATCTCATAGACACAGAAAAAGTGTTTAACAAAGTACAACATCCATTCATGATAAAAACCCTCAACAAAGTGGATTTAGAGAGAACATACCCCAACATAATAAAGGTCTTATGTGAAAAATCTACAGCTAACATCATACTCAATGGTGGAAAACTGAGAGCTTTTCCCCTAAGGTCAGGAACAAGACAAGGATGTCCACTCTCACCACTTTTATTCAACATAGTACTGGAAGTCCAGCAATCAATAACAATCAATAAAAATTGCAATCAATAACAAAAAGAAATAAAAGGCATCCAAATTAGTAAGGAAGAAGTAAAATTCTCACTATTTGCAGATGACATGACACTATATATAGAAAACCCTAAAGACTTCACCGAAAAACTACTAGAGCTGATACATGAATTCAGTTAAAATTGCAGGATACAAAATCAATGTACAGAAACCCACTGCATTTCTATACACTGATAATAAAGTAGCAGAAAGAGGAATTAAGAAAACAATCCCACTTACAGTTGCACCAAAAATAACAAAATACCAGAGATAAACATAACCCAAGAGGTGAAAGACCTATACGCTGAAAACTATAAAACATTGATGAAAGGAGTGCCTAGCTAGCTCATTTGGAAGAGCACGTGACTTTTGATCTTGGGATTGTGAGCTGGAGTCCCCCATGTTGGGTGTAGAGATTACTAAAAATAAATAAACTTAAAAAAAAATTGATGAAAGAAATTGAAGATGACACAAACAAATGGCAAGATATTTCTTGCTCATGGATTAGAAGAAGGAATACTGTTAAAATCTCTACATTACCCAATGCAATCTGCACAATTTTTTCCTTTTCAAATTCTTATTTAAATTCTAGTTAGTTAACATATAGTGTAATATTGGTTTCAGGAGTACACATTTAACGCAATCCCTATCAAAATACCAACAGCATTTTTCACAAGCTAGAACAAACAAGCCTAAAATTTGTATGGAACCACAAAAGACCCCGAATAGCCAAAGCAATCTTGAAAAAGAAAAGCAAAGCTGGAGGCATCACAATTCCAGAGTTATATTACAAAGCTGTAGTAATCAGGGCGCCTGGGTGGCTCAGTTGGTTAAGCAACTGCCTTCGGCTCAGGTCATGATCCTGGAGTCCCTGGATCGAGTCCTGCATCGGGCTCCCTGCTCGGCAGGGAGTCTGCTTCTCCCTCTGACCCTCCCGACCCTCCCCCCTCTCATGCTCTGTCTCTCTCAGTCTCTCTCTCAAATAAATAAATAAAATCTTTAAAAAACAAAACAAAACATGGGCGCCTGGGTGGCTCAGTTGGTTAAGCGACTGCCTTCGGCTCAGGTCGTGATCCTGGAGTCCCGGGATCGAGTCCCGCATCGGGCTCCCTGCTCGGCAGGGGGTCTGCTTCTCCCTCTGACCCTCCCCCCTCTCATGTGCTCTCTCTCTCTCATTCTCTCTGTCTCAAATAAATGAATAAAATCTTTAAAAAACAAAACAAAACAAAACAAAAAAACAAAAAAACAAAGCTGTAGTAATCAAAATGGTATGGTACTGGCACAAAAAGAGACACATAGATCAACAGAACAGAATAGAGAGCCCAGAAATAAACCCACAACTACATGGTCAATTAATCTTCGACAAAGCAGGAAAGAATATCCAGTGGAAAAAAGTCTTTTCAACAGTGTTGGGAAAACTGGAGCTACATGCAAAAGAATGAAACTGGATCTCCTTCTTACACCACACATAAAAATAAACTCAAAATGAATTAAGGGCCTTAATGTGAGACCTGAAACCATAAAAACTGTAGAAGAGAGCACAGGCAGTAATTTCTCTCACATTGGCCATAATAACATCTTTCTAGATATCTCTCCTGAGGCAAAGGAAACAAAAGCAAAAATAAACGATTGGAACTGCATCAAAATAAAAAGCTTCTGTACTGCGAAGGAAACAACCAACAAAACTAAAAGACAACCTACAGAATGGGAGAAGATATTTGTAAATGACCTATCCAATAAAGGATTAGTATTCAAAATCTATAAAGAATTTATACAATTTGGGATGCCTGGGTGGCTCAGTCAGTTAAGCGGCTGCCTTCAGCTCAGGTCATGATCCCAGTGCTCTGGGATCGAGTCCTGCATCGGGCTCCTTGCTCAGCAGGGAGCCTGCTTCTCCCTCTGCCTGCAGCTACCCCTGCTTGTACTCTCGCTCACTCTCTCTTGCCCACGCTCTCTCTTTCTAACAAATAAATAAATAATAATAATAAAAGAATTTATACAATTCAACACCCCAAGACCAAATAATCCAATTAAAAAATGAGCAGAAGACATGAACAGACATTTCTCCAAAGAAAAGATACAGATGGCCAACAGACATATGAAAGGATGTTCAACATCACTCATCAACAGGGAAATGCAAATCAAAACCACAATGAGATAACACCTCATACCTGTCAGAATGTCTAAAATAAAAAACTCAAGAAACAAGTGTTGGCAAGGATGTGGAGAAAAAGGAACCCTTGTGCACTGTTGGTGGGAATGCAAACTGAGGCAGCCACTCTGGAAGACAGTGTGGAGGTTCCTCAAAAAATTAAAAATAGAACTACTCTATGATCCAGTAATCACACTACTGGGTATTTACCCAAAGAATATGAAAACACGAATTCAAAGGAGTATATCCACCCCTGTGTTTACTGCAGCATTATTTACAATAGCTAAATTAAGGAAGCAGCCTAAGTGTCCATCAATAGATGAATGGATAAAGAAGATGTGATACTGTGAATTGTGTAAGACTGTTGAATCACAGACCAGTACCTCTGAAACAAATAATACATTATATGTTAAAAAAAAAAAAGAAGATAGTAGGAAGGGAGAAATGAAGGGGGGGAAATCGGTGGGGGAAACGAACCATGAGAGACTATGGACTCTGAGAAACAAGCTGAGGGTTCTAGAGGGGAGGGATGTGGGGGGATGGGTTAGCCTGGTGATGGGTATTAAAGAGGGCATGTACTGAATGGAGCACCGGGTGTTATACGCAAACAATGAATCATGGAACACTACACCAAAAACTAATGATGTAATGTATGGTGACTAACATAACATAATAAAATTAAAAAAAAGAAAATGTGATATATATATACAATGGAATATTATTCAGCCATAAAGCAGAACGAAATCTTGCTACTTGCAACAACATGGATGAATCTGGAGAGTAGAATGCTAAGTAATAAGCCAGTCAGAGAAAGACAAATACCATGGAACTTCACTCTATGTGCAATTTAAGAAACAAAACATATGAGCAAAGAGAAAAAAAGAGAGACAAACCAAAAAATAGACTTTTAACTACAGAGAACAAACAGAGGGTTACCAGAGGGGAGGTGGGTGGGGGGAGGGGTGAAATGGGTGAAGGGGATTAAGAGTACACTTATCTTGATGATCACTGAGTAATATATGGAATTGCTGAATCACTATACTGTACACTTGAAACTAAAATAACAGTGTATGTTAATGACACTAGAATTAAAATAAATGAATGAATAAATACATATGTATAATATTCAACAATATATGTTGGTTAACAGCCCAAATTTCCCAAATAAAGATGTATAAAATAAATCCTAAGGATTCTAGTCTACTGTTACCATGAAACATTTTCACATGTGGTAAAGACATGTCTATGCCAATTTCCTTCTGTTATTGCTGGTGGAATAAAACTGCGATACTGGCATGAGCATAGTCAGGCACTTCCTTGAAGGTGAAGACTGTCTCACTCATCTTTGCATCTCCAGCCCAGCCTTGCGCTTGCCACACTGTATGTAGATGCTGAAACACACTTGTTAATAAATAAGCTCAGTCCTATAAAAATCATCAAATTTACTTTATCATGAGATTTCAAGCGCTTACTCAGTTTCCACTAGCATTTCTGCAAAGAGCTGTGGAATACTTAAGTTATACTGCTTGTTTTTCAAGATCCCTATCCAATAGGTAGGAACAGTTTTATGATTAGTGTGACAATTGCTTATAAGTATATACTTCTAAAATGTTGGAAAATTGTTTTTGTGATGAGTTTAAACCTTTTTTTCCTATAATTTAATTTATATTATTATATTTGCTTTGAAGTATTCTTCAAAAGTAACAATAAAAAAGGAGCTTCAGAGTCTGAATCTTCATAAAATCTGAATCTATAAAATCCAGCAAAAAATGAGGCATTTCTAAAGATAATTTTAATGGGAGGAACAGGGTCTAGGAAAAAATTCAGGAATGACAAATACAGAAGATATATCATAGCTTACTTCATTAAAGTATTGTGGATTTTCCAAGCTTCCGTGGACATATTCCAATCTAATTACAAGAATATAACACAAGGAGAAGAATCAAATGTTTCCTTGTTACCTGTCTTTGAGGCCGCAGCTCCATGTCTGCACATAACCCAGAGATGAAAGTGGGTGAATCATTAACTGCTGTTTATTTGTGCTAATGGAGAGTTGTCACACAGATAATCCAAAAATGTAGATATTTATTTCATCATTTCTGACAGATTTACAGGTACCAAGCATTAAATAAGGGTAATCAAATTTGAATCTACCTAATGGTCTAGCCTGGTCTTTGTCTCAGACAGTTGAATGAGGGTATGTTTTGTAGGACTGCTAAACTGCCTTTCATGCTGTCAATGTTAAAAATGATATTCCTAAATTTCTAGCTTCCATCAAAACCCCTTTAGAAACCTCTAGAAATTGTTAATGGATTTATCTAATCACATGCCAGGGTAGAATGAACTTTGTACTGTGCCTGACAGAGTGCTTATGTTTATTTAATGAACGTTGATTTACCTGGATTTCGCTGTGTCACCTTGACCAGGACACCTAATCTCTCTTGGGCCACTTTGCCCATGTGGGAAGTGAGAATTTGCACAAATGGCCTCCAGTATGTCTTGTTGCTTAACAACTCAGTTTCAAAACTATGTCTTCCTATACCACCTCTGGGTGGAATGACCCATTTCTTACATAGCATAAAGTTTTTTTTGCCTCTAAGTATTTCTTTAAGTTTCAAGTGTTGCTACCTTAATGATTAGCACTCAGGAATTTGGTCAATAAATCCAAGTTTAACCTACCCACCTGTACTCACCCTGATTTTATAGATTTTGGTAATATTCGTTCTCAGCCTTGATTTCCCGACTGACGGGCCTACATGTTTAGTGGCTGGCCTTCTCTTGGTCACTTGTCTATTCTTCCTTGGGCTTTCTTCAACTCAGCCTTTCACCTGAAATGCAATAAGTAAGCCTTACATAGGTAAAGAGAGACAAATTTTGTGTTTTGTTTCTTATAATGGTTGGTAAGATTCTCTGCTTGATTTTCAAAACCCTTCCTAATAGTAGCATTTTATAGATATTTTTGATTGTGACCATACCCTGGACTGGTAGCTATAGAGATCTCTTTCTGAGCTTAAATAACAGGTAGGAGACCATGATACTCATAGTTTTGTCTATTTGTCCCCAAATCTCCCAGTTTTTTGTTCATCACTTGTAAATCACTTTTGTCCACTCACAAAACTGTGTGAGAACTTGTTTACCCTGTTGAGCTAGCACTGTCCCTAAATAAACTTTAGTATTATCTCCCCTTTCCAGAATTAACACAAATTTAATATGACAAATCCCAGTATAGATCCCTGGGGCTTCTATGTCTCCCATTTCTTTGTTTTCAATTTAACTTGTTTGGAGACTTGGCGACAGTCTGAATGAATACAAGTCACAGTTTTAGAAAACATCGAGTGTAGCCTGGAACCAAGCAGGAATCCTATTTACGGTATCTCTGGGATAGTAATCCAGTCTGTGTATCAATTACATGCTCTTATTTCCTGTATTCTTGATGTTTTGGCATCTGGGGCCTTACTGACAGGGGAGGCCCTGCCCCACCTGGCATCAGCTTGTTCCTAGAGACAGTCAGGAGTCTGCTTTGCATTTGCAAACCAACCAATCTAGAGCCCCACTTCTTGTATCTGGCTCTTACACACCCGGGTCAATATTTCCCTGTCCTAATCACCCTAGGGCAAGGTACCAGACAACTTGGGACAGTCTCTAAGCCCCAGAGCCTGCTGAAACTATTCAAACTAGCCAATCCTAAGTATGCTTACCTTGCCTTGCACATGGAACCACAATGAAGACCCATGCCATGCTTTCCCCTTGTTGCTTCTGTCTCCTCACCTAACCTGATGCCTACCTGTGTGTTCCTGTGTGGCATGGTGTGCCCTTTCCTCTTGGGAACAAATCATCTTTTTCAATGGCATTCGTCCCCTGATCTGTTGGCCTACCATATCTCAATTTAAAAAACTTACATTTTAGGGGCACCTCGGTGGCTCAGTTGGTTGGGTGACTGCCTTCGGCTCGGATCATGATCCCAGAGTCCTGGGATCGAGTCCCATGTCAGGCTCCCGGCTCAGCAGGGACCCTGCTTCTCCCTCTGGCCCTCTCCCCTCTCATGATGTTTCTCACTCTCTCTCTCAAATAAATAAAATCTTAAAAAACAACAACTTACATTTTAAAACAAATGTTAGAACAATTCCAGGGACCAGAAGTTCATTTCTTTGCAAGGCAGCAATTTTAGTGGTGAACTAATAGGATAGTTCTTTCCCATCTTAAACTGAAATCTGCTTCCCTGTACCTCCCAATAATTCTGCCTCCAGGGCAACAGAGAATCTACCCATTTTTTTCAAATGACGAATGATCAAATATCTGAAACACACCTATGGTTGCCTTTCCTGAAATATATTTGTGAGAATCACACACATGAACCTACAGAATTTTTTGGCTTTATTTCTAGTCTCCTTTTTTTTTTTTTAAAAAGATTTTATCCATTTGAGAGAGAGAGCACATGAGCGGGGAGAGGGGGAGAGGGAGAGGGAAGAGCAGACTCTCCACTGAGCCCAGCCATGGGGCTCGATCCCAGGACCCTAGGATCATGACCTGAGCCAAAGGCAGACGCTTAAGTGACTGAGCCACCCAGGCACCCCTCTAGTCTCCTCCTTATGATGATCAGCATTTCACAAGTCATTGTGGCTTCAACAGCCCAGTGAAATGAGGACTTTCTTCTAACATTCCCATAATCATTCATTCATTCATGGGTAAAGTAGACCCTCAGCAGCCTGATAGCCTTCACTGTTTTATCGCCGTCCTTTTAGAAATGTAGTGTTTACTAGGACTGGTCTACTCCATATGTGGCTTCACCAGCACTACTACTTTCCTGGGTCTGGGATCAGTTTATGCTGGTGCCTGACATGGCGTCAACTAATAATTTAACAAATAAATTTATCAGTAAGACATAATTCCCTGTAATCTTATTTCCAAGATATATTTCTAGACTCTAGTGTTTTAATGGTTCATAGTAAACATAGAAATGTTTAACAACTTTTTTTTAATCAGTGTATTTTGGGTATTCTAGAGCCATACTCTTATAAGAATTGCAATTAGCAGAGCTCCTTGAGGGCAGGGACTATCTAAGTATTTATGAAACACAACACATAGATGATACAATTGTTGAATGACTACATGGTAATGATTCCTATGTAAATACAGATTACACATTTCAGCCAATACTGGAACAATTTTTCCTTTAAATTTCTATAGAACTCTTGGATGGTGTGTGATTTCATTTATATTGCTAATTATATTTAGTATTATTCTGTGCTATACCCACTATTTCAATAATTTCGTCCCAGTTATTTTAAAAGAACAAGTTGAAGGGGAATCGTATATCTTATTCAGTACATGGAAGAACGACAGTTAATTGATTCTACTATTATGTTTAGACTCATTCACATGAACAGCCCAATTAGCTCCCAACAGTATTTCCCTGCCAGGTTGCATTATTAACGCAAATTAATATAAGTGGCAGTTGATTATATTCCATTTATGAGTACTATGGTTATATCTGTGTACTGGGAAATTCTAGTTTTGATTAGAGATTTCTTCTCACAATCATATCTAGTGTTTTTGCATTACCTAAAAGAAGTTGACTTAATGTATTTTATCAAAACTTGTCCAATGTCTCACTTACATTTCCAGCTATGCTTTTGCTATCCGTAACTACTTATATTAGAAAATAAACATTCAGTTAAAGATCTGAGCAACAAAATCATGCATATGTCTGTTTTTGCTAATGATTTAGAAAAGCCCTAATTCAAATTGTTTTATACCATTCCGAAGTTAATTTGTAATAGTCTGTAATCCAAGTTTAAAGTATGTTCATATTATCTTAACGAAATAGCCAAAGGCAATTAAAAGCCAAATTTGCTTTTTCTGGCTTTTTAAAAATATTTTACTTGAGAGACAGAGAGAGAGATAGAGCATGAGCAGGGAGGAGAGGGATAAGCAGACTCCCTGCTCAGCAGGGAGCGCAATGTGGGGCTCAATCCCAGGACCCTGAGATCAAGACCTGAGCTGAAGGCAGATGCTTAACCAACTGAGCCACCCAGGCACCCCTTTTCTCTGGCTTTTAATATGTAAACTGATCAAAAGATTTTCATTGTTTCACATATCTAACATTATAAATCCTTTGCAATATTTAAATCATTGAAATAATATGGATAATAAAAAATTTAGTCTAACTATGGAAAATTGCACTAGTATGAACAGATGAATTTTTGCAACATACAGAATCAAGACACTGGACATCGTCTCTTCAGCCAGGAACAAATGCAGGTCTTTGTGTGTCTTATGTCCCATCTAGGCCTTAGCCTAGCTATATTTAGCTATCATTAAATATTTAAGTTATGGGTTTATATTGTACTAATGTTCTTCATGATAGCTTCATGAAAGGCTTTATTTTTAAATTTCTCCTAACTCAATGTAATTTTTTTTAAGTTTACGTATTTAATCTCTACACCCAACGTGGAGCTTGAACTCACGACCCTGAGATCAAGAGTCGCCTACTCTTCTGAGCCAGCCAGGCATCCCATCAATGTAATTTTTTAAGACTTTATTTTTTTGAATAGTTTAGATTTACAGAAAAATTGGGTAGTACAGAAGTTCCACATATTCCCTCTCCCAGTTTCTCCAATTATTAACATCTTAGAGTAGGATACATTTGTTACAATTAATAAATGAATATTGATACTTTATTATTAAAATCCATAGTTTATTCATACTTCCTTAGTTTTTACCTAATACCTTTTCTCTCTTCCTGGATCCCACATTACATTTACTTCTTGTGTCCCCTTGGGCTCAGTTCTTTTTGGGTATGACAGTTTCTCTGACTTTCCTTTTTTTTGATGACCTTGACAGTTTGGAGGAGTACTGCTCAAGTATTTTGTAGGATGCCCCTCTACTGGAATTTGTCTGATGTCTTCCTTAAGATTAGACTGAGGTTATAGGTTTAATGAGGTCATTTTCCTAAGAGGCCTTAGATACCTTCAGATTAAAAACACATCTAGACTTCATCAAACTGTTGTCGTGGACGTGGCACAACTCATGTATCATTTTAGTACTGTGCCTATTCCATATGACTAGAGGCAGAAAAGACAGTCTTAAGTAAAGAATAGGATGATTAAAAAAAGGTTGGCTTAAAAAAAATAATAACTAAGAAGTAGATAACATAAACACAGCAAACAGTAGTCATTTCAATTTGCTTTCCAAAAGTAAGCATGTTCTTTATGAATTAAGATTCAGAAAGTCAGACAAAAATGCATAAATAACAGTTCGATTCTGTATCTTCAGAGGTCAATTTGGGTTTTATGTAAATAAATTTACTCAAGTATATTTATGTCTTCAAAGCATATTGTCACATTTTCATCTACCAAATAAACAATAAACACTGCAGGATTCTCTTGCCTATGGGTCAAAAATAGTCTTAAATCCTTAGAAAATTTATAGTAGGCAATCATTCTCTCCTGAACAGTGGTTCTCAAACTTTAGCGTGTATTAGAATCACCTGAAAGGCTTGTTCAAACACCGATTCCTGGGTGCTATCCCCATCGGTTTCTTATTCTGTGGGTCTGGGGTGGGCCTGAGAATATGCATTTCTAACAAGCTCCTGAGGCTGCTGGTCTGAGGACACTATGAAAACCACTGCTTAAGAGTCAACAAGGAAGCTACATTTATTAAGTGCCTATGGTGATTCAGGTGTTTTACATATATTACCTTATTTAACTAATTACAGAATCTCATCAAGTATGAGTATCCCTTTTATAAATGGGGAACCTGAGCTCAGGGAAGCTAAGGAACTCAGCTGAGGAGGTAATGGGATTAGATGGCAAAATTACAATTCAGATTTCTGATTCTAATGCCCATGGTTTGCTAGTACAACATACTGCTCCTTGTTGACAAAGGAGTGAAAGGTGCATGTCCTTGGCTCACTAGAAAAGGAGATTGTACCAGAGTGTGTACAGTGCTTAGTTCAGGTCAGTAGGGTATTGAAGGGATCTTTACTGAAGACTTGGCAGAGGCTCAGGGTCATGGAGAGGATTCATTTATCTCTGAACTTCTGAAATAATCAAGGATGAAGTGAATTTAATGTATAATTAACAAAACAGGAAGAACATGTATTTAATACAGTACTAAATACTCCTTAATTACTATTATTTTATTATTCTTTACAAAAAACCTCACATTTAAATAAAAGTTCTTAAAAGAATAATCTCATTTAAAGTTTAAAGCATCATACTATTCTAAATGTCTGCCAGTGTATACTACATCACCAATCAACCACTACTTACTCTGGTATTGAAGTAACACAGCATGATGGTCTTCAACAAAAAAGCTCTGACAGTTACTAAAACATTTACCTCCTTTCACAAAGCAAATTAAAAGCAATGACATACAAAGTAAGCAATTTAACCTTTAAGAAAAGTGGTACATTTTACAGTAAGTAAATCACCAAAAAGGAAGTTGCCAATAATATATTTTCTATCACTTTGGTATAATCTATACGAAAAAGAACACTCAGACACAAATTAGACTGCAGACTTAAAATAGTTAATGAGGTCTAACTTTCAGAATGAGAAAAACCCACCCAACTCTACATCTCTATTATAAAAACAAATATTTTATGTAAGAAAGATTCCCTTTTAAATATATATATACATATTTCCACTTAATACTGTTAATCAAACCCATAGTTATATTTATTTAAATAAGAATTAAATAAACTGCCCCAAATGCTGATTTCATCTCACAAAACAAAGTATTTTAAATCACAACTTCCAGATGGTATCTTGAATACACTGGTTCCTTAAACAACATTAACAAGCATATATTTAAGAATATATTTTCATCTACAGGTCAGGTAAAGCTTTATTAAATGGTAAACACTTTTAAAAGTGCAGAAACACAAGTTTCAAAAACAAATACATTCAGAAGATCTGCTGTTCAAATAATATTTTTTCAAAACCAGGTGGAGGAGTATGATAAAATTCACTGAACTGGCAATCCAAAATTGCACTGTCATCAACTAGAGACAGAAAAAGAAAAAGAAATTAGAAGCTAACACCTTAATTCACAAGAATACATAATTATAATAAATATACTGTTTTCATAATACCATAATATTAAAAGGCACAAAGAATAAATACATCTGCTGCCCAGGTTACAAAACATAATCCTATTGGGTAAAAATAACCACAATGAAAAATAAAATTAAAAACACTGAAAGGATATACATCAAAATATTACTAGTAATTAGATAGTGTGAATGAGTACTTTCAGTTTTTTCCTTATTTGCTTCCCTGTATTTTCTCAATTTTATACATTAAGATGTGTTACTTTTTAAAAATTGATTTGAAAAAATTATAGATTCAGAAAAGGTTGCAAAAATAATAGAGTTCTCTGTACTCTTCATACAGCTTCCCCTAGTGGTAACATCTTACATAACCAAAGTACGATATCAAAACCAGAAAACTGACATCGATCAAGTACTGTTAACTAGACTGTAGACCTTATTCAGCTTCTACATCTTTTTACCAGCATTTATCAAAGAGAAATAAATGCATATATCCAAACAAAGGCTATTAGTACTGCAGCCAGATAAAGAAGGGTAAACATAGGGCTAGTGAGGGCTATGAGTTTAGGAAGGGTTTTTTGGGATAAGGATGACTCAGAATATTTACAGGCATTGAAAAGAGAGGTTCCTTACGTGAGATATGAGTGAAATAACTGACAAAGTGAAGTCCCAGAGTTGGGGAGTTTGAAATCTAGACTATACGTTTTTTTTTGTTTTGTTTTGTTTTTAACATGAAGGATACATCTTCGTCTAAGATGGGACAGAAAGGCAAGATTGGATTTGATTGAGAAAAGCTTCAGGAGGGCAGGGGTGGGAAGGTAGAGTTCACTATTGACAGCCCGTTTCTTTATAAAGTAGAAGGTACGGTCATCTGTGGAGAATGAGGAGGGAATTCAAGAATTATGGTGAAGGTCTGGAATGTGCAGAAATGTAAAAGAACTGCCACAAATGCTGAGAGCTTAGGCTGGAAGGCATAACTTTATAATGACACTTTTCTTCAGTGTGATATGGCTTTTTCTCTCCATAGTTTGAGTGTAAGAACTGACAAAATGAATGACTGGATGGATCTAGGATTAGGGATGGGATGGAGGACAAAAGGTAAAGGAATTTAAGTTTTATTTTTATGTATGTATGTATTTATTAATAATCTCTACAACCAACATAGGGCTCGAACTCACCACCCCTATATAAAGAGTCAGATGCTCTACTGACTAAGCCAGCCAGGCATCCCTTAAGTTTAATTTTTATCTCTGATATTATCAGACCATTAAAATACTTGGCTTAATTTAACTGATTTATCAATGTCAATTTATGAAATATACTTTATAACTTACTATCTATAACTTTACTACATTAAAAATTATGCTAAATCAAAGAAACAATTTGGAATAAAATGATTTGCTATACTCACTTGTATAATTTGATATTTATTTCATTTCTCAGACTAAATTATTTAGAGTATTAAGCTACTTTCCATTTAAGTAGATAAAGGAATTGCTTTACCCAATATGGCAAAGAAACTAACCAAAATCAAACTTAAAAAATACACTTTTATATGCAAAGAAAGGAAGGTAAAATCACTGAAAAATAATTTTGGGGAGAAAAGACTAATGAAAACAACTAAAAAGTAGAGCATAAGCCTTAGTTGTTATCATATTATCAAATACTTATATTTGTTATTTGTATACTTTTCTGATCATCACTAAAACTGCTACCTTTCTAGTAAATTACTATAAAAATTAATAATTAGTTCTTATAATGGCTCAAATCTAAGAACTTAAAAGTAATTAAATGAGAAAATATTTTTAGATTACTAAAACCATAGGCAGAAAAATAATACACCTGTTGTTTTAACTTGGTAAGATGCCTTATTTTTTAGAGATACATATGAAATATTTATGAATAAAATGATGTAATATCTGGCATTTGCTTCAAAATAATCCAAGGATGGAAGGTGAAAAACAGAAGTATTAGCATTAGGGGGCAGATGAAACCTGCCTGGCTCCAAGCTGATAACTGTTTGAAGTGGGGTGATGGGTACATGAAGGATCATTATACCATTCTCTTTACATCTATACATGTTTGGATTTTTCTATAATAAAAATTAAATGGTATAGAGTCATCTCTTAAGTAACCCAATTCTTGGGAGGACGCACTTGTACAGAAATCATAGTACATACATATACATAACCATCAAAAGCAAAACAATCAATATGAAACTATTCTAAGTCACAATTTCTCTCAGAAGAGTTTTAACACTTAGGTAACTTTATAAAGGTAACTAATGCTCAGTCTATATAAAATTCCCATCCCTGGCTCCAAAATATTCTTTACAATTACATTTCCTGGTCACCTAAATCTCCCTAATAACTGGCAGAAAGAGCTCTGTAAACTCAGCAAAGCTCTTTGGAACTTTCTAGAACATAAGATTACATAATTAAAAAAGGGAGTATGTTACTGCATATTTAAGTATAATCGTTGTATTTGTTTTTTGTTTTTTTTTTAAGATTTTATTTATTTGACAGAGAGAGACACAGTGAGAGAGGGAACACAAGCAGGGGGGCTGGGGGAGGGAGAAGCAGGCTTCCCGCTGAGCAGGGAGCCTGATGAGGGGCTCGATCCCAGGACCCTGGGATCATGACCTGAGCCAAAAGCAGATGCTTAATGAATGAGCCACCCAGGCGCCCCTAATCGTTGTATTTGGAAAAAAATTTTTAATACATCGGGAATAAAAAACTTCCTTAGTCCTGCAAAGTGGGATTCTGATATCCTACTGAGTACGTTTCATATAAAAGAGGTCCTTATTAACTTGTCCAGATTTTCGAATGTTAGAAAGTTAATGAAAATGTTAAGTAAAAGTTAACATATATAATAATAATAATAATAATATTTAGAAATATTTTAGCTTACCATAAACAACTGGATACACTGTCCCTCGTATACCTGATGCTGGACAATGCATATTTTTTCCATTCAAATATACATTTAATTCTACATGGTCATATGTAATGCCCTAGGAAGGAAAGAAAATATTAAAAAGTAAAAATATAAATGTTCCATAAAAAGCCTAAATAGTCAGAAAGCACCCACTGAGAAGCATGGAAAAAACTTAATTTTAATTGTGTCACAATAGCTTTCATTAAGGGTTTACAATTTGGTGGAGTTCTGCTTGAACTGAGCTAAAAAAAAAACAAAAAACAAAACAGTGGTGATTACGTGGGGGAAAAGTCAGGTGAAGTTCCAAGAGTTCACATCAGAGGTAAAACAAATGAGAACAGTTTGACGCCTAGCATTATATTCAGATAATCTGAATCTTATATTGTGAATATATTTTTTTTAAAGGATTTTATTTATTTGACAGAGAGAGACAAAGCGAGAGAGGGAACACAAGCAGCGGGAATGGGAGAGGGAGAAGCAGGCTTCCCGCCGAGCAGGGAGCCCGATGCGGGGCTCAATCCCAGGACTCTGGGATCATGACCTGAGCCGAAGGCAGACGCTTAACGACTGAGCCACCCAGGTGTCCCTATATTGTGAATATTAAGACGATATAAATACTGCCTGCCATGTACAGAGAGACCTTTATTTTTTTTAATTTATTTGAGAGAGAGAGAGTACACTGGGGGGAGGTGGGGAGGAGGAGAGGCAGAGAGAGAGAAAGAGAGAGAGAGAGAGAAGCAGACTCCCCGATGAGCGGAGAGCCCAATGCAGGGCTTGAGGCAGAGCTTGATCTCACGACCCTGAGATCATGACCTGAGCTGAAACCAAGAGTCGGATGCTTAACTGACTGTGCCACCCAGGCACTCCCAGAGAGACCTTTAAAAGTCATACAGAAAATATTGCTCTCTCTCTATAGGATTTAATCTTAAAGGGGAAAAACAATGAGGTTTTCGGCATTAGGGCTTACTACCCGTCACTGTTCTCAAGTTGTGAAGTGTCTTTATAGAACTTATTTCTGAAAAGAAATACATTTCCATCTCTTTACCTTGCTTTCAAATATGTCAAATGTATTATCAAGGTAAAGCTAGTGTTTACAATGGAATATAATTGGTAGCTAGTATCAAGTTGAAAACAGAAAAACTGCTCAAAAGAGTAAAAAAAAAAAGTGGAATAAAAATGGGTTAATCTGTTTATCTGATTATTGACGGTACAAAAGTCAAAACTAATAATAAATAGTTATTATTATTAAAATGCTGGAAAATACTTTGAAAGCCTGTATAATGTACCAAGCACTATTCTAAGTACTTCATATTTAGTCCTCACAACAAGATGGGTATTATTATTATTACTATTATCCCCATTTTACAGATGAAGTAGCTAAGGCACAAAAAGATTAAATAATTTATGTAAGGTTACAGAACTAGGAAGTGACAGAGCTGGGATTTAAATCCATGCAGTATGGCTTCAGAAAACTTACTCTACTTGCCCTGCCATACTACCTCTCTTTAAAACTTTATACAATAGTTACTAACTGCTGGCAGATATTTCTTAATTTGAAGAATTAAGAATAGACAGCAGAGATCTTTGAACAGCGAAATCATCACAGACCAAGAAGACCACTCCAGGGATTTCTGACTGTGGATATATTATATCAACTTAAAAAACTTTTAGAGGTAGATTGGGACACCTGGATGGCTCAGCTGGTTAAGCGTCTCCCTTCGGCGCAGGTCATGATCCCAGGATCCTGGGATCGAGTCCCACATTGGGTTCCCTGATCAGTGGGAAGCCTGCTTCTCCCTCTGCCTGCCGACCCCCCTCCGCCCACCAGCTTATACTCTCGTGCTCTCTCTCTCTGGTAAATAAGTAAATAAAATCTTTGAAAAAAAGAAAGAAAAAAAAACTTTTAGAGGTAGAAAAAGATCTTACAGATGATCTAGTCTTAACTCCTTCACTTTCTCCTTAAAACAACAAAGGCCCAGATGAGTCAGTGTGTTAAGTGCTATAAAATATTCTCTTGGGGCACCTGGGTGGCTCAGGCAGTTAAGCCTCTTGGTTTCAGCTCAGGTCATGATCTCATGGGTCAAGCTCTGCACTCAGCAGGGAGTCTGGCTCTCTAAAATAAATAAGTAAATCTTTTTAAAAAATCTCCTCAAATCTTAGCAAAGCCAGGGTTAAAGAATAATTTGTTAATAGTTAAGAAATATTGAGAGAGACAGATAGTTTCTGTTTCATTTCAGTTTATGTATTTAAATATAGTAATGAAGCTAACTGATGGCTGGGATTAATTTTTGTAATGAAGAGGACTTTTTTCATTTAAAATACAAAATTACACAAAAACAATGTGTCCTCTCTTTATAGGAACACCTTACGGGATATCTAGATCAGCGCAGTGGTCTGTAATCCAGTCACCCTTCACCACCTGGGGGCAGCATAACCTCCTGCAAGCAAGCAGGTATTAAAAGCCAAACCTGCACCATCATGGCAAAATCTCAATGCTGAAGAAAAGAAGTGAGAAAGGATTTGTAAGAACCCCCAACTCCTATTAGCAAAGTTTAGTTCAAGTATTTCTAACTTAATCTGTCCTTTTATATGATCCAGAAACTAGGTTTCGTTCGACCATAATGATACCAAAAAATCTGACATGTTCAAGGCATTTATCAATAATTGCTTGCACGTTCAGTGAACAGACTCTGTAATTAAGCTGCCTGTATTATACTCCGGGATTCTTCCATAAAAGAAGTTACTTAACTTCTCCTAATCTATGAAATGGTAATAATAATACTATTTTATAGAGTCATTATGAGGATTAAACAATTTAATCCCTGGCAGGCATTTAAAACAGTGCCTGGCCCATAATAAATGCTAGAGAAGTGTTTGCTATTATTATTATTATTATTACATAGAATGTTTATAAAACTTCTCTGAAATTAAACTGAAAAATGCAATTTTAGACTATAATTTCCACTTCTCAAAACTATACGTAAAAGGAAAAAATAAGCCAGGTATGCCTTCCCAGTGCTACAGTAGGCCCTGTGGGTACTGTAGGATTACTGTATGACTATAACCATTTGGTCAGATGTTGAAAGCTTATTTTTCTTCATTTCTCCTCAGGGAATGGTATATAACTGAAATTCTGCACATGTGAGAATGTTTTTTCCTGTCTTAAATCCATTCTACTTTTCCTATGCCACCGTCAGCAATTTGGTGAAATTTGTTCTCAAATGTTTGAACTAGGAATATAAATGTAATATGGTAGGGTAATGTTTTACTTTTCTTGATTCTGCATATATTTCACCTTTTCTAAAGTCCTCCTTTTATCAGAATGGATATGAAAACTTAAAGTTTAATTTAATAAAGCTGATAGACTAAAAATGACATTCTTAAATCTGTCAATTTGTGGGATCAGTTATCTCAATGAATGAGATAGGAAGGCAAGAATAACACACAGTAGAAGTTCAACACATCAACAAAGAAAAACATTTGTTACTGATTATCCTTGCTTATGTTTGAATTTCATCTTAGTGTAAACAGGATGATAGCATCGACTTGACTTCAAGATTCTCTTTCAAGAATATCCATTTGAATAAGCGTGTTCTATATTATGGACATCTGGCAATGATCTACAAATACAAAACCAACTATTCAAAAAGAACGGGGAAAAGTAGATTTTAAAAATGGTTTATGCCTTTTGTCTCCTAAAACACTTTCTTTTCCTTTTTTTTTTTTTTTTTGCCTAAAACTCTTTCAACAATTTCCCTATTTAAAAACTAGGGAAGCCTGGGTGGCTCAGTCGGATAAGCGTCCGACTCTTGATTTTGGCTCAGGTCATGATCTCAGGGTCGTGACATCGAGCCCTGTGTCGGACTCCATGCTGGGTGTGGAGCCTGCTTAAGATTCTCTCACCCTGTCCCTCTCCTCTCTCTCCCTCTCTAAAACACAAAACAAAACTAAATGTTCTTCATATTTTTTAAATTGCAGAAAAGAAAAGAAAGATCAGGGGCACCTGGGTGGCTTGGCTGGTTAAGCGTCCAACTCTTTTGATTTTTGGCTCAGGTCATGATCTCAGGGTCATGGACTGAGCCCTGCATCAGGTACTGTGCTCAGAGGGAGTCTGCTTGAGAGTCTCTCTCTCCCTCTCCCTCCCTCTAAATAAATAAACCGCCACTCTCTCCCTAAAATAAATAAACCTTTAAGAAAAATGAAAGATCAGACCACAGTTAAAAATCTGAATTTCCACATTTCTCTTCCTTTTCATCAAAATACTGTATCTTTCTTCAGTTCAATAACCTGGATTTACCCCGTTTGTGTCACCTTATTATTAGAAACTTTCCCTCATTATGTAGATTCCTTTCAACTTAGTACCAGAGCCAGGAACACAAGGTTCTATGTATAAGGGCATCTTTGCTGAAGCAGATTCTAGGACTCTGTTCTCAATCAATAGCTAATAGCCTGAACCCAGGGTATAAGTTTCTTGGATAGTGCCATTTAAGAAGTAACTGGGAAAGCAGAAAGGTATCTTTGGATTATATTTTCAACACGGTGGCTTTGGTAAAGACTTAAATATATTAGTTGAGAATAAAAATAGAGAAGTCTTAATAATATATGTAACTCTTTTTATCCCCTGCTTTCCAAAAAAACTTCTCTCCAATCAAACCTTAGGATTTTGAGTCCAGTTCTTTGAAGAGTTCTCAAAGTGAAGAAGTTTAATAAGATTAAGTTTAATGAGGACCAACACTCCTAATAAAATGCTGTAATTCTTTTAGAGATGTTCATAACAAATTAAATACAGGCATACCTTGTTTTATTGCACTTCGCAGATACTGCATTTTTTACAAATTGAAGGTCTGTGGCAACCATGTGTTGAGCAAGTCTGTTGGTGCCATTTTTCCAACAGTGTTTGCTCACTAAAAGTCTCTGGGTCACATTTTGGTAGTTCTTGCAATGTTTCAAACTTTTGCATTATTTTATTTGTTAAGGTGATCTGTGTTGATGTTACTATTGCGATTACTTTGGGGTGCCAAACCATGCCCATATAAGACCATTAACTTGATCAATAAATGTGTGGGTTTTAACTGCTCCACTGACTAGGTGTTCCTGTCTCCCCCGCTCTCCTCTGGCCTCCTTATTCCCTTACTGAATACTGAAATTGGGCCAATTAATAACCCTACAATGGCCTCTAAGTGTTCAAGTGAAAGGAAGTCACATGTCTCTCACTTTAAATAAAAAGTCAGAAATGATTAAGCTCAGTGAGGAAGGCATGTAGAAAGCCACGACAGGCCAAAAGCTAGGCCTCTTGCACCAATTAGCTGTGTTGTGAATACAAAGGAAAACTTCTTGAAGAAAATTAAAAGTGTTACTCCAGTGAACACACAAATAATAAGAAAGCAAAACAGACTTATTGCTGATACGGAGAAATTTTGGTGGTCTGCTTAGAAGATCAAATCAGCCATAATATTCTCTTAACCCAAAGCCTAATCCAGAACAAGGCCCTAACTCTTTTCAATTCTATGACGGCTGAGAGAGGTGAGGAAGCTGCAGAAGAAAAGCTGGAAGCTAGCAGAAGTTGGTTCATGACGTTTAAGGAAAGAGGCCATTTCTGTAACAAAAGTGCAAGGTGAAGCAGCAAGTTATCCAGGAGATCTAGCCAAGTGAAGGTGGCTACACTGAACAACAGATTTTCAGTGTAGATGAAACAGCCTTATACTGGAAGAAGATGCCATCTAGGATTTTCAGAGCTACACAGGAGAAGTCAATGCCTGGCTTCAAAGGACAGGCTGATTCTCTTATTAGGGGCTATGCAGCTGGTGACTTTAAGTTGAAGCCAATGCTCAGTGACCATTCCAAAAATCCTAGGGCCCTTAAGAATGATGTTAAATCTACTCTGTGTGCTCTATAAATGGAACAATAAAGCCTGGATAACAGCACATCTGTTTATAACACGGTTTACTGAATATTTTAAGCCCACAGTTGAGACCTACTGCTCCAAAAAAAAGGACTCCTTTCAAAACATCACTGCTCACCAACAATGCATCTATCTGTTCACCCAAAAGCTCTGATGGAGATATACAACGAGATTAATGCTGTTTTCATGCCTTCTAACATAGCATCCATTCTGTAGCCCCGGGATCAAGGAATAATTTCAACTTTCAAGTCTTACTGCTTAAGAAATACATTTCGTAAGGCTATAGCTGCCATAGATAGTGATTCTTCTGAAGGATCTCAGCAAAGTAAACTGAAAACCTTCTGAAGAGGATTCACCATTCTAGGTGCCCTTAAGAACATTCATGATTTAGGGTGCCTGGGTGGCTCGGTCGGTTAAGCAGCCGACTCTTGGTCTCAGCTCAGGTCTTGATCTCAGGGTCGTGAGTTCAAGCCCCATGTTGGGCTCCACGTTGGGCATGGAGCCTACTTAAGAAAAAAAAAGAACATTCATGATTCATGAGAATTCGTCAAAATATCCACATTAACAGGAGTTTGGAAGAAGTTGATTCCAATCCTCAAGAATGACTTTGAGGGTTTCAAGACTTCAGCAGAGGAATGAACTGTGGAGGTGGTAGAAACAGCAAGAGAACTAGAATTAGAAGTGGAGCCTGAAGATGTGACTAAATTGCTGCGATCTCCTGATAAAACTTAAGCAGATGAAGAGTTGCTTCTTGTGGATGAGCAAAGAAAGTGGTTTCTTGAGATGGAATCTACTCCTGGTGAAGATTGTTGAAATGACAACAAAGAATTTAAAATATTATATAAACTTAGTTGATGAGGCAGCAGCAGGGTTTGACAGAATTGAAACTAACTTTGAAAGAAGTTCTACTTTGGGCAAAATGCTGTCAAACAGCATCACATGCCATAGAGAAATTGTTAATGAAAAGAAGGGTCAATCTTTGCAGCAAAATGCACTGTTGTCTTCTTTTAAGAAATTGTGATGGCCACCCTAACCTTCAGCAACCACCACCCTGATCAAGTCAGGAGCCATCAACATTGAGGCAAGACCCTCCACCAGCAAAAAGATTCTGACTCACTAAAAGTTCAGATGATGGTTAGCATTTTTTAGCAATAAAGTATTTTTAAATTAAGGTACATCCATTTTTTTAAACATAATGCTATTATACACTTAAAAGACTACAGTGTAGTGTAAACATATATATTCACTGGGAAACCAAAAACATCATTTGACTTGCTTTCCTGCAATATTTGCTTTATTGCAGTGGTCTGGAACCAAACCCACAGCATGTCCGAGGTATGCCTGCAATAAATGTCAAAATTTTCTCTAAGAAATCGCTAGTTGCAAAAATACCTAATATTTTCTAATATGAATGTCAGCAAACTTTTAAAATTGTGGGCCAAGATTTCTCTGATGTGAGAGAAGCAGGAGATGTTGATAAGCAGCCAACCTGTCATTAATTCTCCTGAATGGACATAAGGGCTCATGCGGATTTTCCTGGCCAGGGACAGACAGCTCTAGAAAGGAGAGCAGTTTGGTAAGGCAGCAGTAGCTACCCAAGTGCTCTCTCTGGAATATGTACCGTCTCATTAGATCCAATCCCAGTGCTTCCGAATTCAAACCACAAACTCCCAGGCAAAACTGTATACACTAAAAGCAGTTCAACTTTAATAATTTACAGTGGAAAACAATTCCACAAGAAAACTTACCACCACATCTCCCTCCTGCGGAAGACTGTTTGCTGGCAGCCTATTTTTCTCCTCGTTGTTGTGGTAGAGGGCTCCATCATTCCTCATCACCAGGCTGTGCACATCTCGGCCAAGAGGAATCTGATTCAAGTTAACTTTCTGAGTTGCAACGCCAATACCCCATATTCCTAAAAAATAATAGTTTAAATGCCCCCAAAATCTGAAGAATACAAATATGAAAGAAGGGGTTGTTTTTAAGAGTGTTAAGTTGTTTTTAAAAGAAGTAGTGTACTATCACTAAACTATTTTTTTATTAATTTTTTTTAAAAACAAATCTTTTAAAAGTAGTTTGCAAACTACCCTATGTTCTCTACAGATGGAGTACAACGTAGGAGATAAGAGTGGGTCCTGAAGCTGTACCGTCTAGGTTAAACCTTTGGCTTAACTAGGTCATCTGGGGCAAGGTATTTAATCTGTCTCTGCTTCCTCACCTGTGAACTTGGGATTCTAACAGTACTTACTTCAAAGGGTTATTAAAAGATATAGCAAGGTAACCAAGTAAATACTTGGAACAGTGTAAGTATTCCCCCCAAAACTGGTTAAGTAAAGCGGAGTATTTTTTAAAAGATGTTAGCTATTATCATCACTATTCTCTAAAAGACATTTTGAAAAAGCTACACAATTAATTTAAATGGCCTAGGGTTCTAGTCAAGCACTACCTCAGAGAAGTGGGAAATTAGTCTCTAGTTTTTGCATCTCTAATGCGTGACAAATGACACAGACTTGGTCAATACCATGAAGAGGAGAAAATTAATGATGAAGTATAAAATGATTTTCTTACCCGTACCTTAAATCAGTGAGTTTAAAACCTTTGGTCTAAGCTGATTTTAAGCAAGCAGCTCTCCTCTTAACCAGCCAAACAGAATACCTAGAGCTCTGGATTTTGTTTCAAACTGTTTCCTTCCCAGTTTTTATCAAAATCAGTTAGGAGAAAATCTATAAATGGAAGAAGGTTTGAAGATCATGTTGCCAATCAATTTTTCTGAATTGAGCAAAACTATCAAAAACTTGCATGTCTGGGCTTCCTAAATAATCTTACTATATAATTTATCCTCCAGAGTGGGATAATTTAAGAGTGACAGAAGGTGATAATACTAATTTCATGGGACAACAGTTCTAGACAGGGTTATAGAGTCTCTTTACTCCTAAAGAACTGTGCCTGCTGTGATACACTTGGGCATAACTGCCTCAGGTTTTCACTGAGAGATCAATTTACAAACTCCAACAATGTATTTATTCTAGAGATGTCATTGAGGATGCCATCCTTTACAAAAATCCACATAAAAATTTGTACTGGATTTAAGGCTCAAGAAAATATTTGCTTCTCTTGAGAAAAGGTAGGTTGTACTTGAGAAGATTTTAGTAACCAGAGACATTTTGCAGCTAACTTGTAAAAGAATGAAATGCAGGACAGTTTCATATTTATTTCATATACTTAATAAAATCAGTATTTTAAATTACTTTAGAAAACAAGCCCCAGAAGGATGTTTTATATCATTCAAGCTTGTCGAGTATGATTAATTTACTACCCTTTAGTTTTCCTACTCTATACCTATACTTATATTATTCATGCTGTATTTCACTAGAAGTTTTTTTTATAACAAAGCTTTAAAAAATATATTTCCCCACACTCAATATGGCTACAAGTTAACTAATTGCTATTCTAATACTCAAACAGAATTGCTGTATGACTCAAAAAACTCTGTAAATTTTTTAATGAGAGGGCGCCTGGCTGGCTCAGTCGTTAAGGGTCTGCCTTCTGCTCAGGTCATGACCCCAGGGTCCTGGGATCAAGCCCCGCATCGGGCTCCCTGCTCGGCGGGAAGCCTGCTTCTCCCTCTCCTACTCCCCTTGCTTGTGTTCCCTCTCTTGCTGTGTCTCTCTCTGTCAAATAAATAAATAAAATATTTGAAAAATAAAATTTTTTTTAAATGAGAAATATAGACATTAGAATTCTAAATCTGCTAATTGCTTCAGAAGACAATGAATCTGGGTATTTTAACAAGATTTATGAGAAAAAAATTCAGGAGCATAAGATGGATTTTATCCTAAAATAAAACAGGAAGAATCTACACCTTTAATGCTTGGCCAAATGAAATGGAGCATCTAGCGCCCATTCATAATGCTAGTGCCTTACACTGACGGATCCAGTGTAATACACACTCCTAATTATAACTAGTGTTAAGCAGGAAAGACAGTTCCTGTAATCCCATTTTATAGATAACAAAACTGAACCTAAAATAACTCAATAACTAAACTACTTTAACCAGGATCACACAAGAGGAGGGAAAAAAAAGTCCTTCCAAATAAGTTTGGTGCTTTTTTTATTGCCTCCTTACTCTTTTTCATATATTGAAAATTGCTCTTAATATTTACAGTTAGTACTTTCAATAGTAAAGGACCATTATACCAACCTGTGGACTGGATTTTGAATTCAAAGTAGCTTTTGTTTTGATGTAAAGGGGCACTGGCTAAACAACCTCCTGTTCCACATATTCTTCTTCCATTTTTTACAATGACAACATCTGTTCCTAAATAAAAAATGCAGAGACCGTGTAAAGTTTATTTTCTTATCCAACAATCAAGGTTAATTTGTTTCACTTCTAACGCTGTCAAAAAAAATAGCGATGCCATATTTACTCTGAAATATAGAAACGCTGATAAATTAAAAACAATTTTTAGTTCACTATTTTCTTCCCTGAGAAAGTTTATGTCTACTATTCATTTGTGGCTAGAAATCTTGTTTAGAAACGCAATTAAGTAGTAACTCTGTAGGAGGAGCACCAGAGGCGCTCCCCTCGCCTGGGGACAGCTGACAAGCCTCGGGAGGCGGCTGCTCCGAGATTCCGGGGAAAATGGGTAGGTAGGTCCACACAACCAGCTCCCGATGACAGGAGCAGACAGGGCTGCGTAGTCCTGAACACAGAGCAGGGCCAAGGTGGAGTCGGCCGGCGTCTGGAAGAGACCCGCGAGACAAAACAGGGTCGAGGGCAGCAGCTCAGAGCGAGGAGCCGGGGGCGGCGCCCGGAGGGGCAGGGCCGCGTGTGGTCCTCCCGACCCCGCAATGCCCCCGACCCGCCGCGCCAAACGCGGCGTCGGCCGTTGGGTCTGGGGAAGGGAGGGCCCTTACCCATGTGCTGCGTGTCCAGCTGCACGGCCGGCATCTCTTTCAGAGGGATGTGTCCCGTCCCACCGTCCCTGCAGCACCGCAGGCAGCAGAACACCGACGCGGCCATCGCGCCAGGACCACAGACTCCACCGTCGCCGCCGCCGCCGCTCGCCCGCCGCCTCTAGACCGCGATGGCACCGCCCCCACGCCTCCGCTCCGCCTCCCGCCCCTGCCCGAGCGCCAGAGTCTGTGTGGAGCGCGCAGACCGATACAGCGACGCCCCACGCCGGGAGGGCGCAGTGCAGGCAGAGGCGTAGCCGGCCCCGGACGGATGATGCGGAGGCTGCGCGCGCGGGGAGGGGCGGGGCCCAGAAGGGGGCGGGGCTAGAGGCGGAGCGGGGGCAGAGGGCGTGGCGGGCGGGCGGGCGGAGGACCTCATGTCCCAGCGCGCGGGGTCCTTTTTGCCTTGGCGGCGGGGGGAGTCACGTTTGAGTCCTTACGTTGATCAGCACGCAAGGAGTCCGAGCTCTCCGGGCACTCAGTAGTCGTTGAATGCTGAGTTTAAAAACCGTTCCCCCCCAGCTTTGACCTTACCTTTAGGGATGAATTGACAGAAGCAAGTCAGGCTGGGGGAGTGGGAGCTGATAAAGGACCCCAAGGTTTTCCACATGTCCCCCACACCGCGTGCCCAGGGCTGGGAGAACTTTGCCTCCGCCGAGGGCCTCCGCCCCCTACCGTGGCTGGCTTCTGAAGAATTTCCTCAAATTCTAAATAGACGCACGGGCGCCAGGAGTAATGGCTGTTATTGATTTCACCGTGAATGTGCACCCGGGATTCTAAGTCGGCCCTGCATTTTAGGTGTAGGGATGAGCATTCCGTGGCCCTCGCGGCCGCGCGGTTAGGGGCGCGCAGGAGGCTGTTTCAGGAGGATACCACTGGGCCGGGGCGGGAGGGCAATGCTTGACCGGCCTCTGCCAAGCTCACCCTCCCAGTGGACTGGGGGTTTCGAGGAGAGTGAAGGGAACTCCGGAGGCAGCGAGGAGGATGTCTGGCCCCCCAAGGGAAGCCCTAGGTTCCTACCGCCTGCTCCTTTCTGCTTCCAAGTAGGAGGCCCACGGGGTGGTCACCTGTCATTTCCTTGCTTACTTAGATCCTCTGTCCCTGGTCGATTTTATTTAAATACAGCTTGGGGCCCCGAGATGGTCTTCAATGACCTCTAGAATTAGCCTGGTTCAAACCTTTATTCCCAAATAAGGCTTTGCCCGGGGTTCAGGTCCTGGGAAAGGGATGCAAGATGCCCACTTAATATGTAATGGGTTCCATAACTATTTAGTGACCTGAGTGCAAATATCCTTAATGGAGGATTTTTCCCCCTACAGAATAAGAGAATTCTTTCAGGGTCCTGGGTCTCTTTGCTGTCTATACAAATGGTGTTTTCATTACAATAGGGAAAACCTCCAAATTCTGTACTTTATTTAGTTACCATAGAATTGATAACTAAGATGATTATTGAAGTGACTGAGGGTGGACTCTCATTGCCTATAAAGTACTTTCTTGGTAATCATTTTACACAAGACATTTTCCTTTTACTGAAAACCTCGACCTTTATTTGGAGAGTTTAGTGTTCAGTTCTCTTTCCACTGGGAGGGAAGGGGAAATTGAATAGAATGTTGGAGAGACAAAATTTCCTGTCATTCCATGAGGTGGGCACTCTTTGACATGTATCTAATTGAATCCTTCAAAGTTTTAGGGTGGATATTGTCCCCCTTTTATAGATGAAGAAATAGAGTTAGAGGGATTACATAACTTGGTGTAGCCTCAAATTACTAGGAAATAAACAAGGTAGGACACCTAAGCCTATATTAGCTCCACCAGATCATGCTGCCGCTCAAATTCTGAAGATTTAACTCTTGTAATAAATGCTGAAATTCTTTTAAAAGTGCCCTCAATTCAAAATGCAGATTTGCACTTTATTTTTGTATGTTTCATTAATCTCCGTATTGGCTATCAGCTGCCATAACTCATGTACAGACAATAACATAAAATAGCAGTTGTTAAAAGGTAAAATATTTACTCAGAAATATTATTAAAAGCAGTACCTGTATTTAATATATAACAAACATTTAGGCCATTCAAGGCACTCACATCTTCAGTGAAAAGCTGGACTATGAGATGGCGTGAATTCTCCATTACTGTAGAAGCAGAACTGCCATACTCTTTCGTGACTAGAAGAGTAATCTGTTGGGCCACTGCCCAGTGCACTTTGCCCTCAATGTAGCAACTCCAGTGTACTCAGCAGTATGAAGCAAGCAAAACCGGTTAGCTCCTAAAACAGACTTCCCTGTCTTGGCAGATGAATGCCATCCATGAGCTCACAGACCTTATTCTTCTTATATCTGGGATTCTATTATCCTTTCATTATTATTTTCAAAGGAATTATCCTTTCTTTTTGAAAAGCACAGTGCTAAAGCTATTTTGACAGTCTTTCACAGCTATCACTTTAAATAACAATCACAAATAAAGCCTACAAAAAGTTTTCCAATAGTTAGTTAGAAGGTCATTTATCTAAGTCAAAAGCAGTAAGAGAGAATGACTACTTGAAAAAAAAAAGTCGGCTCCAGCGACATATGCCAGGAACTTGAGAACTGATAGGACAATAATGTAAAGCATGTGTTTCCAAGTTGAGTTTAACATCATGCTCAAGATTTTCTTTAATGGTTTTTATGCCAACCAGACATCTCCTGTTAGTGAACTTTACACTCTGTACTGGGTCACACAAAATGGTTTCTTTTTATTTATTTATTTATTTTTTTAAGGTTTTTTTTTTTTTTTTGACAGAGGGAGAGACAGCGGGAGAGGAACACAGGCAGGGGGAGTGGGAGAGGGAGAAGCAGGCTTCCCGCGGAGCAGGGAGCCCGATGCGGGGCTCGATCCCAGGACCCTGGCATCATGACCTGAGCAGAAGGCAGACGCTTAATGACTGAGCCACCCACGACTGCGAGACGAACCATGAGAGACTATGGACTCTGGTTCACACAAAATGGTTTCTTTTTTAAAAATTCATTAATCAGTTATTAAGCCAAACTTTTTTTGGGGGTAATCCAGACCCCATTTGTGATCTTTCAAAAATCAGATACATTAAAAAAACTCATTCTTCTGAAAACTAAAAATATTCCTGGGACCTTGATCTATTCATTATTATAATTTTGAGTAATAGTAACTGACAGTTATGTGGTGCTTACTATTGCCAGGCAATAAGTGCTTTTTATAAACTAATTTAATCCTTGTAACAACCCCATGAGGTAAAAGTATCCTCCACTGTACAATGGAGGAAGCTGAGGCAAAGAAAAGATAAGAAAGGTGCCTACGGGGCGCCTTGGTGGCTCAGTTGGTTAAGCAGCTGACTCTTGATTTCCACTCAAGTCATGATCTCAGGGTCTTGGGGTCAAGCCCCCCATTGAGTTCCACGCTCAGCATGGAGTCAGCTTGAGAATCTCTCTCTCCCCCTCCCTCTGCTCCTTCCCCTGCTCGTGCTTTCTTCTGCATATTTTCTCTTCTTAAATTAAAAAAAAAAATTAAAAAGCAAGCAAGCAAGCAAGAAAGGTGCCAATATTCACACAGTCAAGTGATGAAGCTGCATTCAAACCCAGGCAGTCTGGCTCTAGGGTCTTTGTTTTAAAGATTTATTTATTTATTTTAGGGAGAGAGAGAGAGAGAAGGTGAACACTTGGGGGTGAAGGGCAGAAGGAGAGGGGAGAGAATCCCAACAAATTCTACACTGAGCGTGAAGCCCCGATGCAGGGCTTGATCCCAGGACCCTGAGATCCCTACCTGAGCTGAAAGGAAGAGTTGGAGGCTTAACTGACTCCATCACGCAGGTGCCCTTCTAGGGTCTTTGTTCTTAACCCCTATACAAACTGCCTCCCTAGGGTGCTACATTTAAGAATAAATTCCTAATTTTTGTTTACAATCTCTTCCCTCATCTCAAAAGCTGACATTTAAATTTGGTTGGCATTAATTGCACTCCTTTAAAAAATATGCAATGGAAAAAAGACAGTCTCTTCAATAAATGGTGCTGGGAAAATTGGACAGCCACATGCAGAAGAATGAAACTCGACCATTCTCTAACACCATACACAAAGATAAACTCAAAATGGATGAAAGACCTCAATGTGAGACAGGAGTCCATCAAAATCTTAGAGGAGAACATAGGCAATAACCTCTTTGACATTGGCCACAGTAACTTCTTTCAAGATTCTCCAAAAGCTAGTGAAACAAAAGCAAAAATGAACTTTTGGGACTTCATCAAGATAAAAAGCTTCAGCATAGCAAAGGAAACAGTCAACAAAACAAAGAGGCAACCCACAGAATGGGAGAAGATATTTGCAAATAACACTACAGATAAAGGGCTGGTATCCAAGATCTATAAAGAACTTGTCAAACTCAACACCCAAAAAACAAATAATCAAGTCAAAAAGTGGGCAGAAGACATGAACAGACACTTCTCTGAAGAAGACATACAAATGGCTAACAGACACACGAAAAAATGTTCATCATCATTAGCCATCAGGGAAATTCAAATCAAAACCACATTGAGATACCACCTTACACCAGTTAGAGTGGCCAAAATGGACAGGGAAAGAAACAACAAATGTTGGAGA